>NC_058080.1:35100555-35468002 GCF_014858855.1 Bufo gargarizans
AACTAGGAAGGTGTGTCTAACTGATAAGTTTGTGTTCATAAACCATACACAGGGGGGAGAAAAGGACAGAGAAAAGACACACACAAGAAAGAGAGGAAAGAGAAGTTAAGCTCTTTAGAGGGGTCTATCAAGATGAAAGCCATTACATGCGCTATGATGGACCACCCAGCTTTCCTAGGAGCAGAAGTGAGATTTCTGCTATGAATTGGTAAGAGACACAGAAAATGATATTTCATTTTATTAAGACTAATTGGATAGTGTGGGTGAAATTATACCATCTAGATTGGCGAATAAATAAATAATTAAATTAATTGATCATCTCCATATTGAGATGTAGTTTTAGGATATTGTGAGGCTTCATTCTACCTGCAGAAGAATCAAGACTCATAATCTAGCAAAGCATTAAATAATTGCTTATATATATATATATATATATATATATATTGATAGAACATTCTTTGCCAAGCTCAGTGATGGATTCCCACAGGAAAGACTTATTTCAAGTCCTTTCCAATTAAGATATGGTCTAGCAAAGATCCTATATCCCTGTCATTTGTCTTAATAATCTTACCAAAGTCATATGTGTGAAAATAGTCCAGGATGGGGCGGAAGGATACAGTTATCTCTTCTAGTTATATCCTTGAATGGGTTTGCCCATGCCTGAAGTCATGTGACGTGTAGTTGGTTAGAGGGGGGTGGAATGTATTTAGCATTCCATATTGATGTCTAGGATTAGACATGCCCGTCCTGATATCATGAGGCTTTCTCTGAACAGTAGTAATGTATATAAATTATGTTCCTATTTGATATCCTAACCTAATAATAGCTTTGTTATAATGTGACAAGTTATTTCCACTCACATGTATTGTTAAGCTTGTAATGCTATATATATTCATTTGCATGTATCATTGTGTTTATTTACTTATATATGTTTATAACCTTGTATCCAATAAATCTGCATATTTTTATAAACCTGTGTATTGTTGTATAATGCAGAACTACATGTTTTATCATTAACGTCATCTCACGTCAAAAAGAACTTATTTATCTGAGGAAATAGTCGGCCTCAGATGTGAATTGTATCAATTAGGTTGTCTACGATTCACCAGGTCATGATTTTAAGAATTTATGACAAATTTTATAAATTTAATTTTTTATAATTAATAATTTTTATGACCATAATTAATAATTCTTAATTGAATTATTACCACCCGACAACATTGGCTGTAGACAGGCGGCTGCGTTTGTCTGTAATGACGCCCCCTGCCGTGCTGAATACACGTTCAGACAAAACGCTGGCTGCCGGGCAGGCCAGCACCTCCAAGGCATAAAAGGCTAGCTCTGGCCACGTGGACAATTTAGAGACCCAGAAGTTGAATGGGGCCGAACCATCAGTCAGTACGTGGAGGGGTGTGCACATGTACTGTTCCACCATGTTAGTGAAATGTTGCCTCCTGCTAACACGTTGCGTATCAGGTGGTGGTGCAGTTAGCTGTGACATGTTGACAACACTTTTCCACATCTCTGCCATGCTAACCCTGCCCTCAGAGGAGCTGGCCGTGACACAGCTGCCTTGGCGACCTCTTTCTCCTCCTCTGCCTTCGCCTTGGGCTTCCACTTGTTCCCCTGTGACATTTGGGAATGCTCTCAGGAGCGCGTCTACCAACGTGCGCTTGTATTCGCGCATCTTCCTATCACGCTCCAGTGCAGGAAGTAAGGTGGGCACATTGTCTTTGTACCGGGGATCCAGCAGGGTGGCAACCCAGTAGTCCGCACTGGTTAAAATGTGGGCAACTCTGCTGTCGTTGCGCAGGCACTGCAGCATGTAGTCGCTCATGTGTGCCAGGCTGCCCAGAGGTAAGGACAAGCTGTCCTCTGTGGGAGGCGTATCGTCATCGTCCTGCCTTTCCCCCCAGCCACGCACCAGTGATGGCCCCGAGCTGCGTTGGGTGCCACCCCGCTGTGACCATGCTTCATCCTCATCCTCCTCCACCTCCTCCTCGTCCTCCTCGTCTTCCAGTAGTGGGCCCTGGCTGGCCACATTTGTACCTGGCCTCTGCTGTTGCAAAAAACCTCTCTCTGAGTCACTTCTAAGAGACTGGCCTGAAAGTGCTAAAAATGGAGAGCTGAACGCTGCCGTGTGACATGGTTGAGATGCTTGGTGACAGAGGTGGTGGTGTTGGTGGTACATCCTCTGTTTGCTCGGCAGCAGGTTCCAACGTTCCTCCAGAGGCGGAGGAAGAGGCCGAGGCGGCAGCAGCAGAAGAGGCCGAGGCGGCAGCAGCAGAAGAGGTAGCAGGGGGAGCCTGAGTGACTTCCTTGGTTTTAAGGTGTTTACTCCACTGCAGTTCATGCTTTGCATGCAGGTGCCTGGTCATGCAGGTTGTGCTCAGGTTCAGAACGTTAATGCCTCGCTTCAGTCTCTGATGGCACAGCGTGCAAACCACTCGGGTCTTGTCGTCAGCACATTGTTTGAAGAAGTGCCATGCCAGGGAACTCCTTGAAGCTGCCTTTGGGGTGCTCGGTCCCAGATGGCGGCGGTCAGTAGCAGGCGGAGTCTCTTGGCGGCGGGTGTTCTGCTTTTGCCCACTGCTCCCTCTTTTGCTACGCTGTTGGCTCGGTCTCACCACTGCCTCTTCCTCCGAACTGTGAAAGTCAGTGGCACGACCTTCATTCCATGTGGGGTCTAGGACCTCATCGTCCCCTGCATCGTCTTCCACCCAGTCTTGATCCCTGACCTCCTGTTCAGTCTGCACACTGCAGAAAGACGCAGCAGTTGGCACCTGTGTTTCGTCATCATCAGAGACATGCTGAGGTGGTATTCCCATGTCCTCATCATCAGGAAACATAAGTGGTTGTGCGTCAGTGCATTCTATGTCTTCCACCGCTGGTGAAGGGCTAGGTGGATGGCCTTGGGAAACCCTGCCAGCGGAGTCTTCAAACAGCATAAGAGACTGCTGCATAACTTGAGGCTGAGACAGTTTCCCTGGTATGCATGGGGGTGATGTGACAGACTGATGGGGTTGGTTTTCAGGCGCCATCTGTGCGCTTTCTGCAGAAGACTGGGTGGGAGATAATGTGAACGTGCTGGATCCACTGTCGGCCACCCAATTGACTAATGCCTGTACCTGCTCAGGCCTTACCATCCTTAGAACGGCATTGGGCCCCACCAAATATCGCTGTAAATTATGGCGGCTACTGGGACCTGAGGTAGTTGGTAAACTAGGACGTGTGGCTGTGGCAGAACGGCCACGTCCTCTCCCAGCACCAGAGGGTTCACTAACACCACCACGACCATGTCCGCGTCCCTTACTAGATGTTTTCCTCATTGTTACCGTTCATTACAATAACAAAAATATTATTTGGCCCAATGTATTGAATTCAAATTCAGGTCTTTTTTTACAGCCACCTAACACTATCTGGCATCTATTTAGGTACCGTATTACACTAATACAGGCACAGCAGTAACCACAGATTTAGCTGAATATAAATTTGAGGCCTAGTATTTAGGCGCTGGGTGACAGGTATACGTTTACTGACAGAATTAGACTTGGAAATGCACAGTAGCGGGTGTGTGTGAAGTTATTGTGGAGGACCCTATGTGCACCTTTAATCTAATATACCCTTTTATGGATAGATTTAAAGTTGGCCTGATACAGCAGAAACCACTGATTTAAGTTGGGAATTGTATTTCAACCCAGAACAAAAATCTATCCTTTGCCAGACAGCAGACAGTATTACAATTGGCTGGCCACAGCTGAAACACCAGATTTAGGGTACTGCTATTTTGGCAATTGTATTTCACCCCTTAATAAAATAGCAAGCACAGCCAAGCCCCTGATGTAGGGTATAGCAAAAAAATAACCACACTATTGAGGGTTAAATGCACTTGGTCGCAGCTTGTGCCGGGGCACCACAAGACACAAAATGGCCGCCGATCACCCCAGAAAAAAGTGACTGAAAAACGCTCTGGGCAGCCTAAAAACAGTGAGCAATTAAATAGCAGCAGTTCAATCATCCACAGCTGCAGATCGATCTCTGAATGAAGTCCTTTGGAGGAGTTAATCACTGCCTAATCTCGCCCTACTGTCGCAGCCGCAACCTCTCCCTACGCTAATCAGAGCAGAGTGACGTGCGGCGCTACATGACTCCAGCTTAAATAGAGGCTGGGTCACATGGTGCTCTGGCCAATCACAGCCATGCCAATAGTAGGCATGGCTGTGACGGCCTCTTGGGGCAAGTAGTATGACGCTTGTTGATTGGCTGCTTTGCAGCCTTTCAAAAAGCGCCAAGAAAGCGCCTGAACACCGAACCCGAACCCGGACTTTTACGAAAATGTCCGGGTTCGGGTCCGGGTCACGAAAACCCCAAAATTCAGTACGAACCCGAACTATACAGTTCGGGTTCGCTCATCCCTAGTCATTAGTCCATTTAAACTGTGTTAAAGTTGAATGTATATGGGTTCCTGACAGTAACTGCAGACCCCGGCTTCCATCACCCCTCAGTGTACGGATTCTGCTGGACTGTCCGTGTGCTGATATCTGCTGTGGTTTCCCAGCCTGCTGAGGAGGATTTCATTGCTTCGGATATTAAGATAACCGTGAGGAGAGGACACTTCGCTATAAAAGAAAGAAACGGCATTAGGCCCCACCGCACGCTTCTACAGACTGTAAGCGGTCCACCTGGACCACTGGGAGAAAGGGGGTGCACCAACTGTGAAGTTAGGGTCAGTGAGGATAGTTTGGGGAATATTGTTCATTCAGTGTCCGTACTGAAGAAGCGGACGTAGTAAAAGTGGAAACTATTGCAGAACTGAATTGTTCAGACTGTACAGTGTATTTTGCTTCTCCTTCTCCTTGTTCTTTCCCCTTTAACTTGCCTTTATTAACTGGTAGTAAACGCATTTTTCTTGAACTTGCGTGTGCGTTCTTTTCTGGTTGCGGAGCCCAAACCACCTGCCTTACTCTCGGTTCACACAATGGATTTACCTCCTGGACGCCCCTAGAACAAATCCAATGAACACACAAGCAGACGGAGACTTTATACCCGTCCAGCACCGGGTACTTCTTCTCTAGTAGAAAGCAATTTCATTCTGACAAATCGCTCCATGTGGTGTCCATCATTTTAAAGATCATATGACTGCAGGGAAGATGAAGATGGAGGATCACGAGACCCTTGGTGGGGCCCTGGCTGGCATGCTTGCCAATGATGCCTGCAGTCAGCCTCAGCTAATCAGGAGGTACAATACTGGCATGTGTAATAGGTTCAATATATGATCAGAAGCAGGGAAGCCATACTTTGAGCTTTGTACATTAACCACTACTGGACCGCCGTACGCAGGATTGCGTCCTGGCGGTGGGCCCTGTAATTCCTCATGGACGCGCCGGCGCGTCCTCTCGCGCGTTCACAGGATCGGCAGGTAAACGAGTGCATCTACAGCCTGCCAGCGGCGATCGTTCGCTGGCAGGCTGTAGATGTGATTTTTTTAACCCCTAAAAGGTATATTAGACACTGTTTTGATAACAGCGACTAATATACCTGCTACCTGGTCCTCTGGTGGTCCCTTTTGTTTGGATCGACCACCAGAGGACACAGACAGCACAGTAAAGTAGCACCAAACACCACTACACTACACCCCCCCGTCACTTATTAACCCCTTATTAACCCCTGATCACACCATATAGACTCCCTGATTACCCCCCTGTCATTGATCACCCCCCTGTAAGGCTCCATTCAGACGTCCGTATGTGTTTTACGGATCCGCGGATCCGCAAAACACATACGGACGTCTGAATGGAGCCTTACAGGGGGGTGATCAATGACAGGGGGTGATCACCCCATATAGACTCCCTGATCACCCCCCTGTCATTGATCACCCCCTGTCATTGATCACCCCCCTGTAAGGCTCCATTCAGACGTCCGTATGTGTTTTGCGGATCCGCAGATCCGTGGATCCACAAAACACGGATACCGCGGATCCGCAAAACACAGACACCGCGGATCCGCAAAACACGGACACCGGCAATGTGCTTTCCGCATTTTGCAGATCCGCACATTGCCAGAACTATATAGAAAATGCATTTTCTTGTCCGCAATTGCGGACAAGAATAGGACATGTTATATAGGCTCTACAAAAAACATGTTCTATAGGCTCTACAAAAAACGCGTTCAGTCCGCCCCCCCCCCCCCCCCCCGCAGTGACAGAATTTTTATTTTTTTCTGATCACTGCAAAAACACCGTAAAATCTAATGGGAAACAGATTTGAATATCATAATTCTGTTCGCCTTCTTACACAGGCTCCTCCAATCTCCCCATGGGGCCTCTCGCTGTGTTCGAATCCAAGAGAGCGGCTACAAGATTCTTACCAGATGGTATAACACGCCTGATAAGACATCCCTCTTCACTGAATCTGCTTTGGACATCTGCTGTAGGTGCCTTGGGGAGAGGGGAACCTTTCTTCACATTTGGTGGACTTGTCCCACCATCCACAAATGGTGGTCTGAGATTTTTTCTTTAGCTAACAAAATTTGCCACACCCACATCCAGCCCTCCCCACAACTAGCCCTCCTATCTCTCCCTCAAGAGAATAGCCACACTTCACCACCCTTCTTATTTTCACAAATGCTATTGGCTGCTCGCCTTCTCCTCCCCAAATTCTGGTTGCAACCCCTAGCCCCACCGATGGAACAATGGGTCCAGAAAATGGACCAGTTGCATTGGTTCGAAGAGCTATCCTCATGGGAAACGCAAACTCACATGACGTTCCTCAAAAAATGTCTCCCGTGGTCAACACTCAGATCCCCCAAAGACACACTGGACACTCTTCCAATTTAAGTTAGCTCCTGTCTTATTGGCGTGTAGTCCGGCTCTAAGTTTTCAATCGGTTCTTGCCCTTCCTCTGGTCATAGTCAGAGAGCTGAGAGAAGATTAATTTCCATAGGTCCCCTCCCACTGGCAAATGACCATGCAACTTGGAGCAAGTCTGTAATTTAACATCTACATGTGATAGGAGCCCACACCGAACTTACCTTATATGGCTACCCCCTGTCGCCTGATCCATTTATCCCCTTTCTGTTCTGTCTGGGCATGTAATGATATTGTACCGGACCTGTTCTAACAACTTAATTGATTTACACTAACAATGTACTCACTGATATATCAGCTTGGTCTGCGTGCCTATACCTTGGTACCGTGCTACCCCCATGTTTTCTATTGTAAAATTACAATAAAAATATAAATGTAAAAAAAAAAAAAAACACCGTAAAATCGCTGCGGCGCTATAAAAAGATCACTTTTGAGGGGCATGGCAAGTTCATAGAAGATTTTATTTTTTTGGGGCACAAGTTAGCGGAAATGGATTAGATTATTTTTTTTTCTTACAAAGTCTCATATTCCACTAACTTGTGACAAAAAATAAAATCTCACATGAACTCACCATACCCCTCACGGAATCCAAATGCGTAAAAAGTTTTAGACATTTATATTCCAGACTTCTTCTCACGCTTTAGGGCCCCTAAAATGCCAGGGCAGTATAAATACCCCACAAATGACCCCATTTCGGAAAGTAGACACCCTAAGGTATTCGCTGAGGGGCATATTGAGTCCATGAAAGATTTAAATTTTTGTCACAAGTTAGCGGAAAGGGTTTTTTTATACTGCCCTGGCATTTTAGGGGCCCTAAAGCGTGGGAAGAAGTCTGGAATCCAAATGTCTAAAAATGCCCTCCTAAAAGGAATTTGGGCCCCTTTGCGCACCTAGGCTGCAAAAAAGTGTCACACATGTGGTATCGCCGTACTCAGCAGAAGTAGGGCAATGTGTTTTGGGGTGTATTTTTACATTAACCCATGCTTGGTGAGAGAAATATCTCTCTAAAAGACAACTTTTCCCATTTTTTTATACAAAGTTGTCATTTGACAGAGATATTTATCTCACCCAGCATGGGTATATGTAAAAAGACACCCCAAAACACATTTCCCAACTTCTCCTGAGTACGGCGATACCACATGTGTGACACTTTTTTGCAGCCTAGGTGCGCAAAGGGGCCCAAATTCCAAAGTGCACCTTTAGGATTTCACAGGGCATTTTTTACGCATTTGGATTCCAAACTAATTCTCACGCTTTATGTCCCCTAAAATGCAAGGGCACTATAAATACCCCACAAGTGACCCCATTTTGGAAAGAAGACACCCCAAGGTATTTCGGGATGGGCATAGTGAGTTCATGGAAGTTTTTATTTTTTGTCACAAGTTAGTGGAATATGAGACTTTGTAAGAAAAAATATAAAAGAAAACAAATCATCATTTTCCGCTAACTTGTGACAAAAAATAAAAACTTCTATGAACTCACTATGCCCATCAGCGAATACCTTAGGGTGTCTACTTTCTGAAATGGGGTCATTTGTGGGGTGTTTCTACTGTCTGGCCATTGTAGAACCTCAGGAAACAGGTGCTCACAAAGTCAGAGCTGCTTCAAAATGCGGAAACTCACATTTTTGTACCATAGTTTGTAAACGCTATAACTTTTGCGCAAAACAATAAATATACACTTATTGCATTTTTTTATCAAAGACATGTAGAACAATAAATTTAGAGAAAAATTTATATAGAAATGTAGTTTTAAAAAAAAAATGTTGGTAAATTTTGATTAATAACAAAAAAAAGTAAAAAAGTCAGCAGCAATGAAATACGACCAAATGAAAGCTCTATTAGTGAGAAGAAAAGGAGGTAAAATTCATTTGGGTGGTAAGTTGTATGACCGAGCAATAAACCGTGAAAGTAGTGTAGTGCAGAAGTGCAAAAAGTGGTCTGGTCATTAAGGGGGTTTAAGCTAGGGGGGCTGAGGTGGTTAATGTGACTGGAGGTCTCTCAGAGAGACAGCATATAAAGCCTTATCTCTAGACAGTACAGCTACCATAGGGTCAGACAGGGAGATCTTAGGGAAGGTGAGAGGCAGTTATCTAGATTACATTAATTGATAGAGAGAGGCGCATTTAAAAAAAAAAATATATATATATATTTATTTATTTTTTGGAAAGTTTGTTAAATTAATCAGTGTACCAATCCTGACCAGACATATTTTCCCACATCACAGTCATCATATATTGTTGTGGACCTTTGTCCTTTTGCAAGTTTTTTGCTGTAAAACTTTTGCAAATTTTCTCCAGTTAATAAGTGCTGATAACTAGGGTTGAGCGAATGCTGGAGAGGAAGAGGAAGCACCACCCTACCCACCCGCTATCCCTAGCCCTGAATGCCAGCATTTCTAAATTACTGGCCTTTGAAATGCTGTCATTCCGTCTGGTGGAGACGGATAGTTTTAAAGGCCTTATGGCGGTGGCTGTCCGACAGTACGTCGTGCCCAGCCGCCACTACTTTTCCAGGCATGCCATCCCTTCCCTGCACAACCAAGTAGGGGACAAAATCAGGTGTGTACTGCGCAACACCATCTGTGGCAAGGTGCACCGCACTACGGATACGTGGACCAGTAAGCACGGTCAGAGACATTATATCTCCATAACAGCACACTGGGTAAATGCAGTGGCGGCTGGGCCTGAGGCGGATAGCAGTTTGGCGCATGTCCTTCCACCACTGAGGATTGCAGGGCGCTTCAGTTTGCCTCCTGTTGCTTCCTCCTCCTACTCTGCTTCCTCATCCTCTACCGGCTCCTCATCCAGTCAGCGTAACACCTTCACCACCAACTTCAGCACAGCCAGGGGTAAACGACAGCAGGCAGTTTTAAAACGTATCTGTTTGGGGGACAAACCCCACACCGCACAGGAGCTGTGGACGGGCCTTGAACAACAGACCGATGAGTGGTTTGTGCCAGTGAGCCTCAAGCCCGGCCTGGTGGTGTGCGATAATGGGTGAAATCTCGTAGCAGCTCTGGGACTAACCGGTTTGACGCACATCCCTTGCCTGGCGCATGTGCTGAATTTGGTGGTGCAGAGATTCCTAAAAAATTACCCCGATATGTCAGAGCTGCTGCATGAAGTGCAGGCCGTCTGTGCACGCTTTCGGCGTTCTCACCCTGCTGCTGCTCGCCTGTCAGCGCTGCAGCGCAACTTCGGCCTTCCCGCTCACCGCCTCATATGCGACGTGCCCACCAGGTGGAACTCCACCTTGCACATGCTGGACAGACTGTGCGAGCAGCAGCAGGCGATAGTGGAGTTTCAGCTGCAGCACGCACGGGTGAGTCGCTCGGCGGAACAGCACCACTTCACCACCAATGACTTGGCCACCATGCGAGACCTGTGTTCCTTGTTGCACTGTTTCGAGTACTCCACCAACATGGCCAGTGCCGATAATGCCATTATCAGCGTTACTATCCCACTTCTATGCCTCCTTGAAAAAAAGCTCCTGGCAATGATGGAAGAGGATGTGGCACAGGAGGAGGAGGAGGAGGAATCATTTTGTAGTTTTTCCGGCCAGTCATTCACAAGTGGCTCCGAGGTTGGTTTCCTGCACCCACAAACCCAAGGTACATAATTGTCAAGCCAGGGCGCAGTTCTGGAGGATGAGGAGGTGGAGGATGAGGAACCATGTTCTCAGCAGGGTGGCACCCAGACCAGCTCATGGCCATCACTGGTGCGTGGATGGGGGGATACAGAGGACACAGACGATAAACCTCCCAGAGGACAGCTTTTCATTGCCTCTGGGCAGCCTGGCACACATGAACGATTACATGCTGCAGTGTCTCCGCAACAACCGCCAAGTCGTTACAAGGACAATGTGCCGTCCTTAATTCCCTCACTGGAGCGTGATCGTAAAATGTGCGAGTACAAGCGCACGCTGGTAGACGCACAGCTGATGGCATTCCCACCTGACAGCGGGGGTACAGTGAAAGCACAAGGCGAAGGCAGAGGAGGAGGAAGAGGTCGCCAACGCAGCTGGGGCACCGCCAGCATCTCAGAAGGCAGGGTTAGCATGGCCCAAATGTGGAAAAACGTTGTCAGCACGGCACAACAACCAGCACCACCAGCTGATATGGAACGTCTTAGCATGGGGCAGCATTTCACCAACATGGTGGAGCAGTATGTGTGCACACGCCTACACGTACTGAATGACGGGTCTGCCCCCTTCAACTTCTGTGTCTCCAAATTGGGCACATGGCCTGAGCTTGCCCTTTTCGCCTTGGAGGTGCTGGCCTGCCCTGCAGCCGGTGTATTATCTGAACGTGTGTTTAGCACGGCAGGGGGCGACATCACAGACAAGCGCAGCCGCCTATCCACAGCCAACGTGGACAAGCTCACGGTCATTACAATGAACCAGGCCTGGATCCCACAGGACTTGTCTGTACCTTGTGCACAATAGACATGTATACCGGCACTAACCAGCCATTGTTATACTGCAGCGCAATTCTTGTATTTTTGATATTTCACACTCTTTTAGAGTGTACCCTAAATAAAAAAAATAAAAAAATGAAAGCCAAAAACCTGTGTTGGCTATCTGGTCCTCCTCCACCGCTGCTTCCACCTACACCGCTATGTCCACGGCCTCCTCAAACTCCTACTCTATATGGAACTCCACCTCATAAATAAAAATAAAAATATTTGTACGTATTTTATTTTATATCATTTCACTACTATTTTTGGGTGTGATGAACCACTGCTATACCTAGTAGACAGGTTAAAAAAATAAATAAAAAATCGTCATTTAAATTTTCTGGTGAAATTCACCAATTTTTGTGTGTATAGTACCACTGCTATGCCTAGTAGATCAGTAAAAAAATAAATAAAAATGTCAGTTACATTTTCTGGTGAAATTCACCAATTTTTGGGTTTATAGTACCACTGCTATACCTAGTAGACCGGTAAAAAATAAATTAAAAAATTGTCATTTACATTTTCGAATTGAAATTCAAAATTTTTTGGGTGTATAAATAAATAAATTGTCATTTTACATTTTCTGGTGAAATTCACCAATTTTTGGGTGTGATGTACCACTGCTTATACCTAGTAGACTGGTAAAAATAAAAAATAAAAATTGTCATTTACATTTTCTGGTGAAATTCAGCAATTATTTGATGTGATGTACCACTGCTATACCTATTAGGCCTCATGCACACGACAGTTTTTTTTAATGGTCCGCAAAACGTGGTTCCGTTGTACCGTGATCCGTGTCCGATTCTTCTCTTCCGTTGTGCTTCTGTGTGCCCATTTTTTTGCGGCCCGTCAGAAACCAAGGAATGGTAAAAAAAAATGTAATTTTAATATCTCCACCCAGGATCCTGGTATAAATGAGGGTCACCTGAGTTTGGCTTTGTGGCCATTTTCCGTAGTCTTTCCAGAGTACAGAGGTTATTTGGTTGCTTGTCTTTGCTGTTTCACCATGTCGGATTCTGATGAACAGGTCGCACTGCGTTGGCTTGTTTCTTGGCAATGGGGACAGCGCGCTCCTGTGTTGAATGAGGAACCGAGTAGAAGGCAACGATTTTGGGTCCATCCGATTTTTTCACAACGTTACCGGAAAGGACACTTCCATACCCTATACCAAGATCTGCGGCTGCATCCAGAGAAGTTCTATTCCTTCTGTCGGATGTCAGTGGGTACCTTTGATCGCTTGCTGTCGTCTCTACGTACTGTCCTTACCTTCATGGACACCAATATGAGGCGCAGCATTTCTCCTGAGGAAAGGCTCATCGTCACGTTGAGGTCAGCAGTATAGTACTCGTATAGTTTCCCCAGTAATGTGCACGGCTTGTGTCAGGAGGAACATGTGCTGGACAATGGCTGCTGTGAGACATATTGCTACTGTTTGCTGAAGTAACTTTTTCTTGCCCTTTTTTTTTTTTTAATTGGTTATTTAATGGTTGTTTTTTTAACCTGTTAATCCCTGTCACATAACATCCCAATTTTGAAGTTTTTTTCTTTTGGCCAAGTTTTAAACTTGTGTTCAGCTAACGTCCTCCAGACACTCGATGAATCCTCAGCACTCGCCAGTAGTTTGCTAAAAATGCTGTTTCATTCAGTCAGTCATCCATGTCACAGCAGGCTGCCTGTCTGAGTGAATAAATCACAATTTTTCGCCAATTACTGGCGAGTGCTGGGTATTTTTGTAGTGTCTGGAACAATTGGGTCCCTCGGTCAGGATCCCTAGCTGCGTGCACCACCCTTTTTGAAGCCTATATACCGGTCTGTAGCCTATTTTGTAGGATTGTGCTGCTGCCAACCCTGAGCTTTCCAGCTAACGTCCTCATCATGGCTAATGTGCACCTAATTTTGTACTTGCACATGACTCTCAGCATTGTAAAGGGGCTAAACACAGTACCTGTAACTTAGTTGTGGTAGTACTGGCCACACCCCAATAGCTGTTAGTGATTTGCACATATACACCATTTTTTGTTGTTTACAGATTTATTCAACAAAGGTCATAGGTCAGTGATGGCGAGCCGTTTTCAGACGGAGTTTGCAAACTTCAACCCATAACCATAGCTTTAATTGCAAAATGTCAACACGGCAATTTAACATGAATACTGTAGTCCAATATAGTTTAGCTTCATTGCATTTTATCATTTTGCTCTATTTTCCAGCTTAAATTCAGTGCTGCCTGTCCTTTCCATAGTGCGCCCTGTGCTGATGAATGCTTTGTAAAGTCTAAGGTGTATATTGGTAAACCATAGACTTTTCAATGGGTGCGGGTGCCCACAGAGAGGGCCTTGAGTGCCGCCTCTGGCACCCGTCCCATAGGTTCCCCACCACTAGACATAGGGTGTTTACAATCATGTAGTGTATACAACATTATACTTGAATCATGAATCTGTGGTTCCCTTTGATTTGCTGCTGACTGATTGTTTTATTTTTTAATTTTCTACAGATTCCTTGCAACTGGGAACTCTTTTGCATCCCTGCATTTTGAGTTTCTTTTCGGAACCTCGACGATCTCGCGAATTGTACGTCACACTTGCCATATCATCTGGCAGCAACTCCAAGAGACGGTGATGCCCCAGCCCAAGGCGGACGATTGGGTTCGGATTGCTGAGGGCTTCCAAAATTCGGCGCAGTTTCCAAACTGCATTGGGGCAATGGATGGCAAGCACATCCGTGTGAAGAAGCCGCCACACTCAGGGAGCCGTTTCTTCAATTATAAACAGTATTTTTCGGTAGTGCTGATGGCTGTTGCTGACAGTAACTACGGGTTTATAATGGTCGATATCGGGGCCTATTGAAGCGCTGCGGATGCTCGCATCTTTAGTGCTTCTAGAATGGCTGAGCGGCTTTGTGCCAACCAGCTTGCCCTGCCCGAATCCAGAAGACTGCCCGGATATGCAGGTCCGCCGGCTCCATTTGTCATCATGGCGGATGAAGGGTTTGCATTGACTCCACATGTTATGCGGCCCTTTCCAAAGTGTGGTTTGGATGTCAGGAGGCATATCGTCAACTACCGGTTGACTCGTGCCCGTCGGTATGTTGAGTGCGCTTTCGGGATACTCTCTAGCAAGTGGAGGGTGTTTTTGTCATCCATACAGATGGATCCGGAGAATGCTACCCTGGTGATTAAAGCTTGTGTTGTTCTACACAACTTCACCAGGATTCACGAGGCTTCCTCTTCTGTTGACCTGGAAGATGTTCCTACGTCATCAGATTTGGGTTTGGAAAGGACCCTGCATAGACTACCTGGGACTGCAGGCAATGCAGTTCGGGAACTCTATGCAGACTACTTTTACAGCCCAGAGGGGTCCTTGCCATGGCAGAGGACACTATTCGTGGCAGTTTTTGAAATCTTCTGGGCTCTTTAGTTTTTTATTATTTTGTAGATAGTTTATAAAAAATTATTGTGGTAGTTGAGTGTAGTGACTCGCAAGATAATGAGGACCCTTGACGTGGGCTTGCAGGCTGAGATTTTTTGGACACATATTTTAAACTGCATAGAACTAAATACAAATGATGTTTTTGTGTAAATGTAAATTGACTTTAACATCTTTATATTTGTAATATCTGGTCCCAAAAATTTTCTAATACCTCATCATCACAGTAGCCAAAAATAAAGATGTGGTTCATCAAAATAAAGTGTGGATTTGTGAGCTACAGTGCGTGTGGTTTATTTTTTACGTTGTTTTTTGAAATGTAGGTGTTGTGTGGAGTGTGCAAAAAAAAACAACAGACAAATATTTCTCGCACAATCCAAATTTAAGTAAAATATTTGGATCACCAAATCAAAATGACAGGCAATGTTTTCAACATTAAGCACAAAATATAAAAAGTGCTCCAAATAAATAAAATTTACACAACTATAGATCAAGAAGGTCCTGCGTAAAGGAACCCGGTGCAAAAGTGAACCGTGGCCTTACTTGGGCCTGTTGAGGTGCCCCAGTTGGCAAACTGGTTGGGTAAACTGGCTGAGGCACATGATGAATTGGGCCCTGAGGTAGACCGTACTGGGGTTGTGGGGTGAAAGAAGGCCCTTGGGTGGCTTGGGGTGGCAAATGATAGGGTCCTGCTCTTTGCTGCTGTCCGGCATTTTCAATGTCGATTTTCATTGCATTAAATTTTCTCAGAATGTCGCCATGGTTAGGGCATGAAAACATTTTGATAACAATGGCTAATGAAGCAAGGCACTCGTGATGCTCGCCAGGAGTGACCTGCTTCATTAGCGGCCCTAGTCCCCTTAACATTTTCTCCTCCAAGCCATCACTCCTCCTCTGGGCACGAAAATCTATGACGTGAACGTCAATCATTTGCCGATTCTCTTGCCCAGAGGAAGAGAGAGGGACTCGGCGGTGACGTCTCGGCTAGGGCTGGACAACACGTGGTGGACTGGCCAGTGGTAGGGGGGCCTGGGCCAGTGAGGAGTCATCTGGGTCCTCTGCCGGTGTTGGTGCAGGACTTGTTTGGGGGGAGCAAACCGCAGGGGTTTTACTCCCTGGCGAATCCGATTCTTCGGAGGGATCCAGACTGTCCACAGTACTGTATTTGTAAGAAAGAATAAAAAAAATTAGAACATTTGATTTCAACATTACAAAAGTACATCATTTATATTAGGTGTAAACAGTCGTGTGTGCACAATATATATACGGAGTGGCAGCATACATCAGATAGTTTACACAATGAATAACAGCTTCTATGTGAATAGTGACATTCCTAATTTATTTTTATTTTTTAAATTAACAATGGGACAAGTCTTGTAAAGGCCTAATGTAACTGTAATGGGAAAACATTGTTTGCCGTTGGGAGCTGTCCAGCCTCAGAAGAGGATTCCTCATTCTTGGACCAAAAGCAGTGCTGATATTTTGGCCATCTTGTCTGTATGTGGCCTGCTTCCACCATCCAAACATACAAGATGTAATGTTAACCTAGTAGAACATCTTTTACAGAGAAAGAACATGTACCAGGCAACACTTGAGCTTGGTGGGAGTAGTAGTTTTATTCCTCCTGGTCAAGCGTAGTTGGAACAACATTAAAATCCATTATCATAGTTTTAGGTTATTATCATTTTATATGAGCAATGTAAGGAATCCATGTTGGGGTGGGTGCTATAACATTTAACCTATATAGATGTCAATACCTAATGGGTAACAATTACCAAAACATACAAAAGTAAGATAATAGGTATCTATGGGAAAAATATTACCCCAACCCAAAAATGAAAAAAAATGGATACACTATTCAGGGCTCCCATAAAAAAGGAAGGCTTTATCCAACCTTTTGAAAATTAAGACTTATCCATAGGATAGGTACTAAAGAATATATTGGTGTGTGACCAACAGCCGACAAACACGATGATCAACTGTATGAGGAGATAATGCGAGCAGTGCGCACGTGTCATCTACCTTCTCTATTCCTGTTCAGATTGCAAACATCTATGTTCCAGGACCGTCAATAAATTGCTACAACAGGAACAAAATAGAGAGGGGATCCGCGATCTGCGCTCTGCACGTGTCGTCTCATCATACAGCTCATCAGCGGTGGTGCCTGGTGTGACTCCACCACAAAATTGATGGAGACAACCAACACCAGGCATGTACAAACTGTTGCCCGCCAGCTGATGCACAACTACAACTCCAAGCAGGACTGGTTAGCTTACAGCTATTCTGGCATGCTGGGAGTTGCAGTTTGAAAAGAGCTGGATGGAGTCAGTTATGACATGGCTGACCTACTGAATGGATAGGTCTTCAAAAGTACAACACAACTCAACCCATTACTTTCTTGTACACTTTAGCTCACCCAGATTCA
Organism: Bufo gargarizans; assembly: GCF_014858855.1. NCBI lineage: Eukaryota > Metazoa > Chordata > Amphibia > Anura > Bufonidae > Bufo > Bufo gargarizans. Next base: position 35,117,724 of record NC_058080.1, read on the forward strand.
AACGTAAGTTTAACCAAAAATTAAAATGACCAAAAAAAATATAAAATACTTACAGCCTCAAATCCATTACTTGTCTTAAAAACTGCAACTGGGCAGTATATATGTAAGGCCGTTTCCGGGATGTACCCTCCCCACTCCGGCCTTTGCTTGTAACCTCCCTCCGGAATTGGTCCCGGCAACTCGCCCATCGGGTTTTAGTTTGTTTCACTGTTAAGAAATGACATAATAGACAATTTTTTGGAAAGTATTTTAAATTAAAAAAAACTTATACAAATATTAATATTTAAGAAAAAATAAAATAAAAAATTCACTAAATTGGACAGATTCAACAGCACATGGTACAGTCCAGCAGGTGTGTGGATACTAATGAAGAAGTACAAGAAGGTGGAGACTAGTCGTGCAAGCCTTTAGGACTAAAATACTTTACAATATGTGAAGGTGACAACTGGAAGATGGTCAATTACAAGGACACATGTGTCACCCAAAAAAAAGTGCCCAGACATGTGATTAGACATGAGTACTGTACGCTGTAGCATAGGGAGGGACAGCCAGTTAAAGTTAGAAATGGTGGAGTATGGTATTTATTACACGTCGCTTTTTTAAACCATGTACAGGCCTTTATGCTAAATGAAGCTGGACCACTAATAAACACTATTGTGACCTCACGGAATTTAAAATTACATCATTTTACAACACAGGGGGCATGAACAGCACAACTACATTGCTATCACTTACCTAATTCTGCCCGGCCTCGGCCATCTGCTTTGGCCCATTCACTCTTTCGCATGCTCCGGGCCACTTGCTCCCACGCCGCATCCTTTTTGCCACGGTCTAAATAAGCGTTGGCTCTGGTATCCCAAAGCTCGGGCCTCTCCTGGACCAGGGTTATAAGTTTCTCCACATTCCAACGCGGCATGGTGGCTGGAAATTCTCTCCAATGTCTGCCTCACCACGCAGAAGCTTCTAGGCACAGGTGGCTAGAAATTAGCATAACCTGTGACCTTAAACTTCCTGTACATATTTTTTATTTTTTTGGCACAAGTTTTGCCAGACAGTTTGGCCATGGCAAAAGTAAGAAATAAAAGGGGCGCGGATGTCAAACGGGTGTGCAACCACGTTTTTAACGATCCCATTGACTTAAATGGGGCCGCGAACCGTTAGCCGTGAAAAAAATAGGACAGGTTATATTTTTTGGACGGGCTGGAAACACGGATCACGGGCGCGGGTGACAAACGGTGCATTAGCCAAGTTTTCAACAGACCCATTGAAAGTCAATGGGACCGCAGAAAATCACGTTAAACGGGACAACGGACACGGGTGCACACAACGGTCGTGTGCATGAGGCCTTAGACCGGTAAAAAAAACAAAAACATTTGTCAGTTACATTTTAGGGTCAAAGTCACCAATTTTTGGGTGTAATATTCCCCTCCTCTACCTAGTTGACAGCTTAATCAATTTCAATAATTTTTATTTTACTTTTTCGGGGGACAATAAACAATTGTTTTCTGTCATAGTCCCCTGCTCTACCAAGTAGACAGGTTCATACATTTCTGTAATTTTTCTGTTACATTCTTGGGTTGACATTATACAATTTTAGACGTGAATAAACCGCTGCTCTGCACAGGTGACAGGGAATAAAATTTCTGAAATGCTTCTGTAATTGATGCGCGCCACCTCCTTTCATTCAATGCTTAAACTTAAACAAGTTGTACCACATTTAAGCTTCAATACTTTGGCCCACATTTCCGCTATACTCTTTTGGCCAGCATTTGCGCCTCAATAGCTTTTCCCACAATTCCGCTTGACTCTTTTGGCCCACATTTGGGCTTCTATAATTTGTACAGCATTTGCGCCTCAATAGCTTTTCCCACATTTCCGCTTGACTCTTTTGGCCCACATTTGGGCTTCTGTAATTTGTTCCACATTTGCGCCTCAATAGCTTTTACCACAATTCCGCTTGACTCTTTTGGCCCACATTTGGGCTTCTATAATTTGTTCCACATTTGCGCCTCAATAGCTTTTCCCACAATTCCGCTTTATTCTTTTGGCCCACATTTGGGCTTCTGTAATTTGTTCCACATTTGCGCCTCAATAGCTTTTCCCACATTTCTGCTCAATCCCAAAAATGTTTAATAAATTTATCTCCCTTAAATTTGTTCTCTTTTTCTCACGCTCTCTCTCCGGAATGGGACCCTGATTCTCCAATAACATCAACATGGTAGGCTCAGAAAAGAATATCGAAAGTTGATAGAGAAGATATCCAAATGGATGGTGGATGTCACTGGGGCACCTCTACATAGGTGACAGGAACATACATTTAAAAAAATCGTCAATTACATTGTCAGGTGACATTTTTCAAATTTTGCCGGATAGAAACCCCTGCTCTGCATAGTTGACATTAATTAATGCGCGCCACATCCTTTTATTCAATGCTTAAACTTTAAAAAGTTATCCCACTTTTATGCTTTAATAATTTCTCCCATATTTCAACTCTATAATTTTACATTTGAAAAAATGAATCCTCCCTTGAATGAGGTCTGCCTTTCTCATGCTCCCTCTCCGGCGTGGAACCCTGATTCCCCACCAACCGTGATCACCATGGTAGGCGCATAAAAGAACATCGAAAGTTGATAGAGCAGATATCCAATTGGATCGTGAACATCACGGGGACGTGCGACATGGTGGGGCAGTAAGTCTGCACAAGCCTACACGAGTTTGCAGAGACTCAGGGGTGAAAACCTCTTGGCATGATTCACAAGAAGACTGGAGCCTGGAATCTCTGTCAAAGAGGCTTCAACTAAGCTTTGAGTTACGGGTCTGAATACTTATGTTTATGTCTTTTCAACAAATTTGCTAAAATTGTGAACATTCTACATTTACTTTCTCATTATGGAGTATTGTGTGCAGAACGATAGGGAAAACTGGATTTTTTTTTTAAAATATATTTTACTGTAAGGCCACAACATAAAATGTGAAAATGTCAAAGGGTCTCACGTCTTTCTCAATGCATTGTATGGTATATCCTTCATTGTGACTACATTTAATTTACTTTTTTACTAATTGGTTTCGGGAGTTCAGCTCAGGTTTCATTATTAGGATATAACATTTAGGAAAGAATATACAGGCTAATATTCCAGCAGATGAGGACAATATGGCGAATATCTCCACAGCCACCATGTTCTTTCCCCTGGTGCTCAGAAAAGCTGGTATCATGGAGATCCAGACGCTGCAGAACACCAGCATGCTGAAGGTGATGTACTTGGCCTCATTAAAACTGTCCGGTAATGTCCTCACCATAAAAGCCAGAACAAGGCTCACAGCTGCCAGGAGCCCCAGATAACCCAACATGGAGTAGAACCAGATATCCGAGCCTTCATTACACTGAATAATGATCTTCCCAGGATAAGAGTGGTGGTCAAACTCCTGATATGGAGGAGAGACTGACAACCAAAAAGCACAGATCTTCACTTGTATGAAGGAACATATCACCACCACATAATAGGACACTCTGATCTCCACCAACTTCCTCCAGGCACTGCCTGGTTTGGTGGCTTTGAAAGCAATGCAGACCATGATAGTCTTGGCCAAAACTGAAGAGAGTGCAACTGAGAAGAAAATCCCAAAGGATGTTTGTCTCATCATACAGGTTATGTCTACTGGACAACCAAGGAAGAAAGAGACACAGAGGAAGCTCAACATGATGGAGACCAGGAGAATGAAGCTCACTGTTCGGTTATTGGCCTTTACTAGAGGAGTGTCCCAATGTAAGATTAACTTTTTTATGATATAGCAGGTTATAGCACAGCAGAGAATCACAATTATAGAGAAGACTGAAGCCACAGTATCGTCTTTATAGGAGAGAAATTCATAGACTTTAGGAAGACATCTTGTTTTTCCTGGATCTGGCCACTGATCTTCAGGACATTTCTGGCAGATGTCACTGTCTGTAGAAGAAAGAGATATTTAGTTTAATGAAATGAAAACGAGTTATAATGGAATATAACAGACTTCTTGGACGGAATGCAAAATGGAAGCCTTTAAGAGGCATTCTGATCTGATCCATCATAATAGATTTCTATGTGTAAGCATAACAGGACTTTGTTTTCCATCCTGCATAACGGAAACCAGACCTATAACGGAATACCCTAATGCAACTGCGAACTCGCTGAGGAATACAGTGACATGCAAAGGTCTGGGCACCCTGGTCAAAACTGCTGTGAACAGATTAAGCAAGTTGAAGATGAAATGATCTCCAAAAGGCATAAAGTTTAAAATGATACATTCCCTTCATATCTTAAGCAAAAAACATATTCCGCAGCGCTTTACAAATTCATAGGGTTCATGTACAAAACAAAAGTAACTGGCTAATATGCAACTGAAACACTAGGAGTCAGGGCCCTGCTCGCAAGAGCTTACAATCTATGAGGAATTGGGGGTGACACATCAGGTAGTTGAGGCATTGGTGGGGGAGAGGTTTAGTCGGGAAAAAGTTATTTTAGGAAGCTTGATAAACCTGCCTGAAAATATGTGTTTTTAAGGCACGTATTAAGGTGGAGAAGTTGTGAATTGACATAATATTCCGAGGCAGAGTATTCCAGAGATTAGGTGCAGCTCGAGAAAAAAGTCTTGAAGACGGGAGTGAGAGGTGCGAATTATGGAGGTTATTAATCTTAGGTCACTAACAGAACGGAGAGCATGAGTAGGGTGGTAGATGGAGATGAGGGAGGAGATGTATGGAGGTGAAGCACTGTGGAGAGCACGAGTAGGGTGGTAGATGGAGATGAGGGAGGAGATGTATGGAGGTGCAGCACTGTGGAGAGCAGGAGTAGGGTGGTATATGGAGATGAGGAGGAGATGTATGGAGGTGCAGCACTGTGGAGAGCAGGAGTAGGGTGGTAGATGGAGATGAGGAAGGAGATGTATGGAGGTGCAGCACTGTGGAGAGCAGGAGTAGGGTGATAGAGGGAGATGAGGGAGGAGATGTATGGAGGTGCAGCACTGTGGAGAGCATGAGTAGGGTGATAGATGGAGATGAGGGAGGAGATGTATAAAGGTGCAGCACTGTGGAGAGCAGGAGTAGGGTGGTAGATGTAGATGAGGGAGGAGATGTATGGAGGTGCAGCACTGTGGAGAGCAGGAGTAGGGTGGTAGATGGAGATGAGGAAGGAGATGTATGGAGGTGCAGCACTGTGGAGAGCAGGAGTAGGGTGGTAGATGGAGATGAGGGAGGAGATGTATGGAGGTGCAGCACTGTGGAGAGCATGAGTAGGGTGGTAGATGGAGATGAGGGAGGAGATGTATGGAGGTGCAGCACTGTGGAGAGCACGAGTAGGGTGGTAGATGGAGATGAGGAGGAGATGTATGGAGGTGCAGTACTGTGGAGAGCAGGAGTAGGGTGGTAGATGGAGATGAGGAAGGAGATGTATGGAGGTGCAGCACTGTGGAGAGCAGGAGTAGGGTGGTAGAGGGAGATGAGGGAGGAGATGTATGGAGGTGCAGCACTGTGGAGAGCAGGAGTAGGGTGGTAGATGAGATGAGGGAGGAGATGTATGGAGGTGCAGCACTGTGGAGAGCAGGAGTAGGGTGATAGAGGGAGATGAGGGAGGAGCTGTATGGAGGTGCAGCACTGTGGAGAGCAGGAGTAGTGTGGTAGATGGAGATGAGGGAGGAGATGTATGGAGGTGCAGCACTGTGGAGAGCACGAGTAGGGTGGTAGATGGAGATGAGGGAGGAGATGTATGGAGGTGCAGCACTGTGGACAGCAGGAGTAGGGTGGTAGATGGAGATGAGGGAGGAGATGTATGGAGGTGCAGCACTGTGGAGAGCAGGAGTAGGGTGGTAGATGGAGATGAGGGAGGAGATGTATGGAGGTGCAGCACTGTGGAGAGCAGGAGTAGGGTGGTAGATGGAGATGAGGGAGGAGATGTATTGAGGTGCAGCACTGTGGAGAGCAGGAGTAGGGTGGTAGATGGAGAGGAGGGAGGAGATGTATGGAGGTGCAGAACTGTGGAGAGCAGGAGTAGCGTGGTAGATGGAGAGGAGGGAGGAGATGTATGGAGGTGCAGCACTGTGGAGAGCAGGAGTAGGGTGGTAGATGGAGATGATGGAGGAGATGTATTGAGGTGCAGCACTGTGGAGAGCAGGAGTAGGGTGGTAGATGGAGATGAGAGAGGAGATGTATGGAGGTGCAGCACTGTGGAGAGCAGGAGTAGGGTGGTAGATGGAGATGAGGGAGGAGATGTATGGAGGTGCAGCACTGTGGAGAGCAGGAGTAGGGTGGTAGATGGAGAGGAGGGAGGAGATGTATGGAGGTGCAGCACTGTGGAGAGCAGGAGTAGGGTGGTAGATGGAGATGAGGGAGGAGATGTATGGAGGTGCAGCACTGTGGAGAGCAGGAGTAGGGTGGTAGATGGAGATGAGGGAGGAGATGTATGGAGGTGCAGCACTGTGGACAGCAGGAGTAGGGTGATAGATGGAGATGAGGGAGGAGATGTATGGAGGTGCAGCACTGTGGAGAGCAGGAGTAGGGTGGTAGATGGAGATGAGGGAGGAGATGTATGGAGGTGCAGCACTGTGCAGAGCTTTGTGGGAGAGAAGTTTGAACTGTATTCTGTGGTGGATCGGCAACCAGTGAAGTGATTGGCACAGGCTAGTAGCATCAGTGTAGCGGTTGGATGCATTTAGGACAGACTGAAGGGGGAGAGTTTAGTGAGAGGGAGACCGATTAGTAATGCGTTGCAGTAGTCAAGATGAGAATGAATCAAGGCAACAACAAGAGTTTTTTGCCGTTTCCAACCTAAGAAAAGGGTGGATTCTGGCGATGTTCTTGAGGTACAGACGACAAGAGTAGTGATGGACGAACATCGGCCACCAAATACTTACTAGAAGTGCACAAATAGTCCTACAACACGGACAGTGACACCAGATGTATTATTCAAATTTGCGATCTCCATTCATTATTTTTTTCAATGCGAAATATCGGCAATGTAATTTTCGCCTATGCGCATGCGCAAAATATGCGCGGCCTACTACAGCAACTGGGTTTCCACCAGACCGAACGTGGATGCGATCAGAAAAGATGGTTGGCAACAATTTTCGCAACGTGGAGGAAGAATTTCTGATCGCTGCAAGTAATTTGACATTAAAGCCGTGTATTTTATTACATTTCACATGGATGTTATAACAATCGCTGTACATGCAGATCGAGTGTTTAAAAAAAGCGCCATTGCGAAATCCCTAATGATGCGATTTTTTTTTTTCCGGTACACACAACTTCACATTTTATAAGGTCTCAAGTATTATTGTGAGAACTTGCCAGTACAGGCCCCAAAAATTAGCCAATAGGCGTTCACCTGACAGCAAACAACTTTGTAGGGAACTGTGGCTGGAGGGACATTAGGCGGTCAGAGGATAAATATGTAGCTGTCGGACTTCCGGTGTCGGCACCAACATGAAAGGAGGCACGCTCTAGGAGCTCCGTTCCCTAAGGCACCACAAATAAAAAAAACAATAATCACTGGGGTGTCACAGGAGGAACTCCATATCACTGGGGTGTATAACAACTGGCACAAACCCTCAGCATGCGCCCCCTGTGACCCAGAAATGAGTCCCAGTTGGGATAATAAACTTCCCACAATTGATAATCGTGCGCCATATACGCTGTAGCAAACTGAAAAGTGCTCTTCAACTGGTATCTACTCAGTTGCTGGGGCGTAGCTAGAATTGACTGGGCCCCACAGCAAAATTTTGTATGGGCCCCCCCCCATGACTATCCTGGCATCGTATGTGTGCATATGTAAGGGAGGGTTCACATCACATTTTTGCCTTCCGTTTGATGTATACATTGGAAAAAAGGGATACAATCGCGCAGAAGACTTTGCTTTTGTATCCTGCAAAGTCTGTTAAAATAAAAGTATAAGGTAACACATTTTTTATTTTTTTGCAATGGGACTCTATGGTGACGGATGCCGCGGTGTCAGTCTGAGGCATTTGGTAACATATACATTTTATGTATACATTAGATGAATGGCAAAACGTGATGTGAAAGCGGCCTCAGTGTGCCATGATAGTGCCAAGTGCTAGAGGCAGAGAAGGGAGGCTGCAATGTACTGCATGCGCGGGCAGAGCGCACAGCCTGGTCCTGGGGATCAGCGGGGTGGACTGTATTCTACAAGGATCACTCCACAGTATCATGTGCTGGAATCTACAGTAAATACTGCAAAGATATTAGCCCTACCCCCGAATACTGACTATATAATCACCAACATATAGAGACTAAATAATACCACCATACTGGATAATAGCTCATACCATGACTGGATAACACTGCCATACAGTGACCGGATAACACCGCCATACAGTGACTGGATATCACCTCCATACAGTGACCGGATAACACCTACATACAGTGACTGAATAACCGCCATACAGTGGATAAGACCATCATACAGTGATTTTAATTAATACAGAGGGAGTCAGGGTCACCTAGGATCAAGCCAACAGGAAAACACAAATAAAGGAACAGACTTATTTGAGGCACCAGCAGTTGAAGTATCTAGCAGTGAGCACAATCCAGGTATCACGATCGGCGTGACTATCACATACGTGACACAGAGGGAGGGAAAGAGGAAGGCCCTGCCCAAGTGAGGGGGAAGGTGGTGACCCCTGACTCCCATTGCGGCTGGCACCTGGCTGCCCTGACGTCCCTAGACGGGTTCATCACCCGTACGCCGATCACGTGCCTAAAACCCTGGCTTTCCCTAGGATGAGCCCTAGATAGTGAACAGGGCGGTGGGAACACTAGTCCGCACCACTAGCTCTAAAGGAAAACACCAAGGGGAGGACAGACAATACAGACTAAACATATAATCCCAGGTGGGCGACAACAGGAGACAACAAAAAGCCCAACAGGGATCCGGAGGGAAGCACTCTGGAACAACAACCAGGATTCACAGCTCCAGTGGGTCAGTATAGATGTCCAGGCAGGAAGCTCTATAACTGGCAACTAGAGAAGTGTGAGAGGAGAATATAAGGAGGTTGGGAGTGGCAGACAAGAAACAGCTGAGGAGGAGAAGCTACGGATCCCTGAGTGAGACAAAAAGGATAGCAAGGCAAACACAGAAAACAATCACTAAGAAACAACGTGATCTTTAGACATAGAGCGCGCAGCCACCCGCTGCGACTTCCTGACCCCGGGTATAACGGAGTCAGACGTGGCTCTTGACACCCTCGTGACACCAGGAAGTTGTATAAACCGCAAAGTGATGCAGTATGGGAGGGGATATAAAGGGATGCAATCAGTGCAACTAGATGACAGCTGAGAGAGGGGAACGAGATGACAAAACTAAACCAAAACAAAAGAACCTCAAGCAAGTGGTACTGAAGAACGTCTGTCAGAGCTTCTTAGAAATCTGGCAGTGACACTGGATAAGACCATCATACAGTGACTGGATAACGCCGCCATACTATGACTGGATAATGCCGCCATACAATGACTGGATAGCACCTCCATACAGTAACTGGATAACATTATCATACAGTGACTGGATAACACCTCCATACAGTGACTGGATAACACCGCCGTACAGTGACTGGATAACACCGCCGTAACATAGTAACATAGTACATTAGGCCGAAAAAAGACATTTGCCCATCCAGTTCGGCCTGTCATCCTGCAAGTTGATCCAGAGGAAGGCAAAAAAAAAAACTGTGAGGCAGAAGCCAATTTTCCTCACTTTAGGGGACTAAAAAATCCTTCCAGACTCCAACCAGGCATCAGAATAACTCCCTGGATCCCTGACCCCTCTCTAGTAGCTATAGCCTGTAATATTATTACGCTCAGAAATACATCCAGGCCCCTCCTGAATTCCTTTATTGTACTCACCATCACCACCTCCTCAGGCAGAGAGCTCCATAGTCTCACTGCTCTTACCGTAAAGAGCTCCATAGTCTCACTGCTCTTACCGTAAAGAGCTCCATAGTCTCACTGCTCTTACAGTATAGAGTCCATAGTCTCACTGCTCTTACTGTAAAGAGTCCATAGTCTCACTGCTCTTACAGTATAGAGTCCATAGTCTCACTGCTCTTACAGTAAAGAGTCCATAGTCTCACTGCTCTTACAGTATAGAGTCCATAGTCTCACTGCTCTTACAGTAAAGAGTCCATAGTCTCACTGCTCTTACAGTACAGAGTCCATAGTCTCACTGCTCTTACAGTATAGAGTCCATAGTCTCACTGCTCTTACAGTAAAGAGTCCACAGTCTCACTGCTCTTACAGTAAAGAGTCCATAGTCTCACTGCTCTTACAGTATAGAGTCCATAGTCTCACTGCTCTTACAGTATAGAGTCCATAGCCTCACTGCTCTTACAGTAAAGAGTCCATAGTCTCACTGCTCTTACAGTATAGAGTCCACAGTCTCACTGCTCTTACAGTAAAGAGTCCATAGTCTCACTGCTCTTACAGTATAGAGTCCATAGTCTCACTGCTCTTACAGTATAGAGTCCATAGTCTCACTGCTCTTACAGTATAGAGTCCATAGTCTCACTGCTCTTACAGTACAGAGTCCATAGTCTCACTGCTCTTACAGTATAGAGTCCATAGTCTCACTGCTCTTACAGTAAAGAGTCCATAGTCTCACTGCTCTTACAGTATAGAGTCCATAGTCTCACTGCTCTTACAGTATAGAGTCCATAGTCTCACTGCTCTTACAGTATAGAGTCCATAGTCTCACTGCTCTTACAGTAAAGAGTCCATAGTCTCACTGCTCTTACAGTACAGAGTCCATAGTCTCACTGCTCTTACAGTATAGAGTCCATAGTCTCACTGCTCTTACAGTGAAGAGTCCATAGTCTCACTGCTCTTACAGTATAGAGTCCATAGTCTCACTGCTCTTACAGTATAGAGTCCATAGTCTCACCGCTCTTACAGTGAAGAGTCCATAGTCTCACTGCTCTTGCAGTACAGAGTCCATAGTCTTACTGCTCTTACTGTAAAGAGTCCATAGTCTCACTGCTCTTACAGTATAGAGTCCATAGTCTCACCGCTCTTACAGTATAGAGTCCATAGTGTCACTGCTCTTACAGTAAAGAGTCCATAGTCTCACTGCTCTTACAGTAAAGAGTCCATAGTCTCACTGCTCTTACAGTATAGAGTCCATAGTCTCACTGCTCTTAAAGTATAGAGTCCACAGTCTCACTGCTCTTACAGTATAGAGTCCATAGTCTCACTGCTCTTACAGTAAAGAGTCCATAGTCTCACTGCTCTTACAGTATAGAGTCCATAGTCTCACTGCTCTTACAGTATAGAGTCCATAGTCTCACTGCTCTTACAGTATAGAGTCCATAGTCTCACTGCTCTTACTGTAAAGAGTCCATAGTCTCACTGCTCTTACAGTAAAGAGTCCATAGTCTCACTGCTCTTACAGTACAGAGTCCATAGTCTCACTGCTCTTACAGTATAGAGTCCATAGTCTCACTGCTCTTACAGTATAGAGTCCATAGTCTCACTGCTCTTACAGTATAGAGTCCATAGTCTCACTGCTCTTACCGTAAAGAGTCCAGAGTCTCACTGCTCTTACAGTAAAGAATCCTCTTCTATGTTTGTGTACAAACCTTCTTTCCTCCAGACGCAGAGGATGTCCCCTTGTCACAGTCACCGTCCTGGGGATAAATAGATGATGGGAGTGATCTCTGTACTGACCCCTGATATATTTATACATAGTAATTTGATCTCCCCTCAGTCGTCTTTTTTCTAAAGTGAATAACCCTAATGTTGATAATCTTTCAGGGTCCTGTAGTTGCCCCATTCCAGTTATTACTTTAGTTGCCCTCCTCTGGACCCTTTCCAGCACTGCTATGTCTGCCTTGTTTACAGGAGCCCAGAACTGTACACAGTCCTCCATGTGTGGTCTGACCAGTGATGTGTAAAGTGGTAGGACTATGTTCTTATCACCGGCATCTATGCCCCTTCTGATGCAACCCATTATCTTATTGGCCTTGGCAGCAGCTGCCTGACACTGGTTTTTGCAGCTTAGTTTGCTGTTTATTAAAATTCCTAGATCCTTTTCCTTGTAAGTGTTACCGAGTGTTTTACCATTTAGTATGTACGGGTGACTTGCATTATTCCTTCCCATGTGCATAACTTTACATTTGTCAGTGTTAAACCTCATCTGCCACTTATCTGCCCAAGCCACCAGCCGTACAGTGACTGGATAACACTGGCATACAATGACTGGATAGCACCGCCATACAGTGACTGGATAACGCCGTCATACCATGACTAGATAATGCCGCCATACAGTGACTGGATAACACCTCCATACAGTGACTGGATAACACCTCCATACAGTGACTGGATAACACCTCCATTTAGTGACTGGATAACACCTCCATTTAGTGACTGGATAACACCTCCATTTAGTGACTGGATAACACCTCCATTTAGTGACTGGATAACACCTCCTTTCAGTGACTGGATAACATTGTCATTCAGTGACTGGATAACACCGCCATACAGTAACTTGATAAAAACGCCGTACAGTGACTGAATTAAACTGCCGTACAATGACTGGATAACACCGCCATACAGTGACTGTATAACACCGCCGTACAGTGACTGCATAACACCAGCACACAATGACTGGATAACACCACCATACAGTGACTGTATAACACCGCCGTACAGTTACTGGAAAACACCAGCACACAGTGACTGTATAACACCGCCATACAGTGACTGGAAAACTCTATCATACAGTGACTGGATAACACCTTCGTACAGTGACTGAATTAAACTGCCGTACAATGACTGGATAACACCGCAGTACAGTGAATGGATAACACCGCCGTACAGTTACTGGAAAACACTACCATAAAGTGACTGAATAACACCTCCATACAGTGACTGGATAACACCAGCACACAATGACTGGATAACACCGCCATACAGTGACTGTATAACACCGCCATACAGTGACTGGAAAACTCTATCATACAGTGACTGGATAACACCGCCATACAGTGACTGGATAACACCGCCATCCAGTGATTGAATAACGCTGTCATACAATGACTGGATAATGCCGCCATACAGTGACTGGATACCACCTCCATACCGTGACTTGATACCACCTCCATACAGTGACTGGATAACACTGTCATATAGTAACTGGATAACACTGCCATACAATGACTGGATAACACCGCTGTACAGTGACTGGATAACACCTCCATACAGCGACTGGATAACACTGCCCCACAGTGACTGGATAACACTGCCGTACAGTGACTGGATAACGTCGCCATACAGTGATTGGATAGCTCCTCCATACAGTGACTGGATAACACCTCCATACAGCTATACAGTGACTGGATAACACTGCCATACAGTGACTGAATAACACTGCCATACAGTGACTGGATAACACTGCCGTACAGTGACTGGCTAACACTGCCGTACAGTGACTGGATAACGTCGCCATACAGTGATTGGATAGCACCTCCATACAGTGACTGGATAACACCTCCATACAGCAATACAGTGACAATATAACATCGCCATACAGTGACTGGATAACGTCGCCATACAGTGATTGGATAGCACCTCCATACAGTGACTGGATAACACCTCCATACAGTGACTGGATAACACCTCCATACAGCAATACAGTGACAATATAACATCGCCATACAGTGACTGAATAACACTGCCATACAGTGACTGGCTAACGCCGCCGTACAGTGACTGGCTAACGCCGCCGTACAGTGACTGGCTAACGCCGCCGTACAGTGACTGGATAAAACCGCCATACGGTGACTGGATAACACCGTCATATAGTAACTGAATAAAACCGCCGTACAGCGACTGGATAACACTGCCATACAATGACTGGATAACACCTCTATTCAGCCATACAGTGACTGGATAACACCACCATACAGGGACTGGATAACACCGCCATACAGTGACTGGATAACACCTCCATTCAGCCATACAGTGACTGGATAACACCACCATACAGGGACTGGATAACACCTCCATACATTGACTGGATAACATCGTCATATGGTGATTTAATAACACCGTCATATAGTTACTGGACCATTTAGCCATACAGTGACTGGATAACACCGCCATACAGTGACTGGATAACACCTCCATTTAGCCATAGAGTGAAAGGATAACACCATCATACAGTGACTGGATAACACCGCCATATAGTGACTAGATAACAGTAGCAGCATCAGGAGGCCACAGAGTGGCACAATGACAGTGTGGAGGTGGCAGCAGAAGCATCAGGAGGAGGCCACAGGGTGGCACAATGACAGTGTGGAGGTGGCAGCAGAAGCATCAGGGGGAGGCCACAGGGTGGCACAATGACAGTGTGGAGGTGGCAGCAGAAGCATCAGGGGGAGGCCACAGGGTGGCACAATGACAGTGTGGAGGTGGCAGCAGAAGCATCAGGAGGAGGCCACAGGGTGGCACAATGACAGTGTGGAGGTGGCAGCAGAAGCATCAGGGGGAGGCCACAGGGTGGCACAATGACAGTGTGGAGGTGGCAGCAGCAGCATAGGGAGACCACAGAGTGGCCCAATGACAGAGTCTGGAGGTGGCAGAAGTAGCAGCATAAGGAGGAGTAATAGTGTGAAGGTGGCAGCAGCATCAGGAGACCACAGAGTGACCCGGTGACAGAGTGGGGAGGTGGGTGGCAATACCAGTACCAGCTGAAGATGGTGGGTGAAATAAGGAGCACTTGGCATCAGATGTGTTGCATCAGGCGGGTGGCAGCATCAGAATAGTAGCTGAGGCAGGTAAGCAGAAGAAACCGGTCTCTTTTGTCAAAGTGTCGGTGTGGCACCATGGATGATGTAGTCTGATGCATCAGGCATTGGTGACTAGAGATGTCCCAAACTATTCGCCGGCGAACAGTTCCCGGTAAGCATAGGTTGTTCGTGTTTGCCGCGGCGGGCGAACATATGCGATGTTCGGTCCGCCCCCTATACATCATCATTGAGTAAACTTTGACCCTGTACCTCACAGTCAGCAGACACATTCCAGCCAATCAGCAGCAGACCCTCCCTCCCAGACCCTCCCACCTCCTGGACAGCATCCATTTTAGATTCACAGTGAGAGCAGGGACAGTGCTGCTGCTGCTGATATAATAGGAAATCGATAGCTAGGGCAGTGTATTCAGTGTCCACTCCAGTCCTGAAGGACTCATCTGATCTCTGCTCTAAGGACAGCACCTCAAAAAGCCCTTTTTAGGGCTAGAACATTAGTCTGCTTTTTTTTTTTCCTGTGTAATCAAATTGCAGTTGCCTGCCAGTGTGTGTGTCAGGCTCACAGCCCTGCAAGTGCATAGTGTCACCAGCGCCACTCATATCTGGTGTCACATTCGATTACATTTAAAGAAGAACAACAATTTTGACTGAATAACTAGCAGTCAGTTGCACACACCTGTTTGTGTGTCTAAGGCCCAGCGCATAGTGTCACTTCAGCGTCATTCATATCTGGTGTCACAGTAGCTTGTACAGGCAGAGGCAGGCCACCCCACAGGGGCCGTCGTGGTCGTGGTGCTGTGATTCCCTTTGGCCCTAGAATAATGCCCAGTGTTCAGAGGCCACGTACCCTGAACTCGAAAAGTTCTGAGGACATAGTTGACTGGCTAACACAGGACACCCAATCTTCTACAGCTTCCGCTCAGAACCTTGATGCACCATCCTCCTCCAGCTCAGCTTCGGGCACCTCTCAAGTTACCACTCGCCCGCCTGCCGCCACCACCAACACTAGCACCAGAGCCGCTTCACTTGATCTGTCAGAGGAGTTATTTACACATCTGTTGGAAGAAATGAGTGATGCACAACCATTATTGCCAGAGGATGTAGATAACAGGGATATGTCTCAGTCAGGCAGCATTACACACATGGACGTATAGTGTGATGATGATGATGATGTTGTACCCGCTGCTGCTTCCTTTGCTGAGGTGTCAGATACAAGTGCAGCGGTTGATGATGACGATGTGTCCGTGGATGTCACGTTGTTGCCCGCTCAAAGAGAAGAAGAAGAGGGGGAAAGTTCAGAAGGGGAGACAGAGAGGAGGAGGAGACGAGTTGGAAGCAGGGGCAGTTCGTCGCAAGGAGCTAGTGGCACAGTCAGACAGCATGTATCGGCACCCGGGGTCAGCCAGACAGCACGCCAATCAACGCATGCTGTTGCCACCACCAGAATGCCGTCATTGCAAAGCTCAGCAGTGTGGCATTTTTTTTGTGTGTCTGCCTCTGACCACAGTGATGCCATTTGCAACCTGTGCCAAAAGAAACTGAGTCGTGGGAAGTCCAACACCCACCTAGGTACAACTGCTTTGCGAAGGCACATGATCTCACATCACAAACGCCTATGGGATCAACACATGATGAAGAGTACAAGCAGCACACAAACTCAAAGCCACCATCCTCCTCCTGGTCCAGCATCTTCAGCCACGTCAACCACTGCTGTCCTCCTTGCCCCCTCGCAACCACCCACCACTCCGCCTCTCGCCTTGAGCAGTTCCATCTCATCTGCCCACAGTCAGGTGTCTGTCAAGGAAATGTTTGAGTGTAAGAAGCCAATGTCACAAAATCACCCCCTTGCCCGGCGTCTGACAGCTGGCCTGTCGGAACTCTTAGCCCGCCAGCTTTTACCATACAAGATGGTGGAGTCTGAAGCCTTCAAACAATTTGTAGCTTTTGGGACACCGCAGTGGAAGGTACCCGGACGAAATTTCTTTGCACAAAAGGCAATCCCCAACCTGTACTTGATTGTGCAAAAGGAAGTCATGGCATGTCTGGCACACAGTGTTGGGGCAAGGGATATCACCTACACTGGGCATTGGGTAAACCTGCTCACGGCTGCCAAGCATGGAATGCGTGGCTCTGCAGAGGAGTTGGTGACACCGCCACAACTTGCAGGCAGGCCTGCTGCCACCTCCTCTACTCCTCCTACTTCATTCTCTTCCATAACCTCCTCAGCTGAGTCCTCTTCTGCTGCTGCGTCTTGCTCCACATCAACGGCACCCCCCTAGCTCCCCAGGGGCTATTCCACATCCCGGATACAATAGTGTCACGCCGTCTTGGGGTTGACTTGTCTGAAATCAGAGAGTCACACTAGACCAGCACTCCTGTCTGCCCTGAACGCACAGGCGGATCAGTGGCTGACTTCGCACCAACTGGAGATCGGCAAAGTGGTGTGTGACAACGGAAGCAATTTGTTGGTGGCATTTAATTTGGGCAAGTTGTCACATGTGCCGTGCATGGCACATGTGTGTAATATGATCGTACAACGCTTTGTGCATAAGTACCCAGGCTTACAGGACGTCCTCAAGCAGGCCAGGAAGATGTGTGGCCATTTCAGGCATTCCTACACGGCCATGGCGCACTTTTTAGACATTCAGCGCCGAAACAACATGCCAGTCAGGCACCATCAGCGACATCATCCCATTTGTTTTCTTCCTGGAGCGTGCCCTGCGAAGAGTGCTGGATCAGGCCATAGATGAGCATGAAGAGGAAGAGGAAGAGTTGTGGTCACCATCATCACCACCAGAAACAGCCTCATCAGCATTGCTTGCTGGACCTGCGGCAAAGCTGGAAGATGAGTCTGAAGAAGAGGGTCAGAGGAGCAATGTGGCTTTGAGGAGGAGGAAGACCAACCACAGCAGGCATCCCAGGGTGCTCGTTGTCACCTATCTGGTTCCCGTGGTGTTGTACATGGCTGGGGGGAAGAACAGACCTTCAGTGAGATCAGTGAGGACAAGGAACGGGACATGAGGAGCTCGGCATCCAACCTTGTGCAAATGGGGTCTTTCATGCTGTCGTGTCTGTTGAGGGACCCTCGTACAAAAAGGCTGATGGAGAACGACCTGTACTGGGTGGCCACGCTACTAGACCCCCGGCATAAGCAGAAAGTGCCTGAAATGTTACCGAACCACCGGAAGTCGGAAAGGATGCAGTAGTTCCAAAATAAATTAAAAAGTATGCTTTACACAGCGTAAAAGGGTAATGTCACAGCACAACGGGAATCTAACAGGGGAAGAGGTGAAAGTAATCCTCCTCCTACCACGACCACGCCGGCAAAGACAGGACGCTTTACAGACGTGTTGTTGATGGAGGACATGCAGAGCTTTTTAAGTCCTACGCATCGCAACAGCCCTTTGGGGTCCACCCTCAGAGAACGACTTGACCGACAGGTAGCAGATTACCTCGCCTTAACTGCAGATACTCGACACTCTGAGGAGCGATGAACCCCTTGACTACTGGGTGTGCAGGCTTGACCTGTGGCCTGAGCTATCCCAAAACTTCTGGCCTGCCCCGCTTCAAGTGTCCTGTCAGAAAGGAACTACAGTGAAGGAGGAGGTATTGTCACTGAGAAGAGAAGTCACCTAGGTCACAAAAGTCTAGATTACCTCACCTTTATTAAGATGAATGAGGGATGGATCCCGAAGGGACTGACAGTGGGCGATACATTCGACTAAAAAAAGGTCTGATGACTTGGGCTAAAAATGGTCCACACGCTGCTGTATTTTATCTCTGAATGCCGGATGACTTTCAAGCCGCAAAATTCCCCTTCGTGATCGTTCCCTTGTTGTGGTGAAGGAGCTTGCGTATCACAATGAAGCGATCACCTCTATGAGTGTGTTGGCAATGGCAATGTTTGCACACCCCAGATGATAAGGTCGTTGCTTCATTGTAAACAGACCAAAAGTGATCGGCTGGATAATTTTGCATAGAAAAAACATTAATTTTCTTTGTGATCATCTAAGATGATCATTAAAGCCTACTAGGCCAACAATGGGCCAACACTGCAGAATCATTATTTTCTGGGTCACTTAACTGTCGCTGAACTACCTCAGCACGACCATAGGCTTTGAAAAAAAACCATCGCCTGCAATCTCCCAAACGTGCGCACGAGCACAGTCATCACTACACCAAGATTGACGCATAGAGGAATAAAATTTATGTCATGAGTGTGTCAACCAGGCCCGTCGCTACCCAACAGGCAAAACAAGCAATTGCTTGGGGCCCCGAGCTGGTTGGGGCCCCGAGCTGGTTGGGGCCCCGAGCTGGCCCGGGGCCAAGCAGAGCTGAGTAACTCAGAAGATCCGATGGTATATTCTAACCCCCAGGCGCTCCCATGGTGACGGGGACGCTTGCCTGCGGGTTAGAATATACCATCGGATCTGAGTTTTACGAGCTCAGTGAGATCGTAAAAGCTCAAATCCGATGGTATATTCTAACCCCCAGGCGTTCCCATGGTGACGGGGACGCTTGCCTGGGGGTTAGAATATACAGGGCCACGCCGCTCACAGCAGTATATTTATAAACTAATCAGTAACTACTTTAATCATTGCTCATTGCTCTTTACTTGGATTATTTGGATATCTCTTACTTTGTCTTATCTCCGGTAACACAGCAGGCAGTGCGGGGGGGGCGGCGCTCACTCACTGACCGACGTCACGCGCCTGCTCCTCCCACTAGGCGGCGCAGGCGCGTGACGTCAGTGAGTGAGCGTCGCTTGCAATTCCTGCTGTGTTACCGGAGCTAAGACAAAGTAAGATATCCAAATAATCCAAGTAAAGAGCTCAGCAATGAGCAATGATTAAAGTTAAAGTAGTTACTGATGACTTTATAAATATACTGCTGTGAGCGTCGGGGAGGGGGATCTGTGGATGGCACTGTAGGGAGATCTGTGGATGGCAGTGCCATCCACAGATCCCCCTACAGTGCCATCCACAGATCCCCCCTCCCCTAAACAGTGCCATCCACAGATCCCCCTACAGTGCCATCCACAGATCCCCCTACAGTGCCATCCACAGATCCCCCTACAGTGCCATCCACAGATCCCCCCCCTAAACAGTGCCATCCACAGATCCCCCTACAGTGCCATCCACAGATCCCCCTACAGTGCCATCCACAGATCCCCTTACAGTGCCATCCACAGATCCCCCCTAAACAGTGCCATCCACAGATCCCCCCTAAACAGTGCCATCCACAGATCCCCCTACAGTGCCATCCACAGATCCCCCCTAAACAGTGCCATCCACAGATCCCCCCTAAACAGTGCCATCCACAGATCCCCCTACAGTGCCATCCACAGATCCCCCCCTAAACAGTGCCATCCACAGATCCCCCCTAAACAGTGCCATCCACAGATCCCCCCTAAACAGTGCCATCCACAGATCCCCCTACAGTGCCATCCACAGATCCCCCCTAAACAATGCCATCCACAGATCCCCCCTAAACAGTGCCATCCACAGATCCCCCCTAAACAGTGCCATCCACAGATCCCCCCTAAACAGTGCCATCCACAGATCCCCCCTAAACAGTGCCATCCACAGATCCCCCCTCCCCTAAACAGTGCCATCCACAGATCCCCCCTAAACAGTGCCATCCACAGATCCCCCCTCCCCTAAACAGTGCCATCCACAGATCCCCCCCTAAACAGTGCCATCCACAGATCCCCCCCTAAACTGTGCCATCCACAGATCCTCCCCATCATGGCACTGTTTAGGGGAGGGGGGATCTGTGGAAGGCACTGTTTAGGGGGGATTTATGGATGGCACTGTTTAGGGGGGGGGGATCTGTGGATGGCACTGTTGAGGGGGGAGATCTGTGGATGGCACTGTTTAGGGGAGGGGGGATCTGTGGATGGCACTGTTTAGGGGAGGAGGGATCTGTGGATGGCACTGTTTAGGGGGGAGATCTGTGGATGGCACTGTTTAGGGGAGGGGGAACTGTGGAAGGCACTGTTTAGGGGGGAACTGTGGATGGCACTGTTTAGGGGAGGGGGGATCTGTGGAAGGCACTGTTTAGGGGAGGGGGATCTGTGGAAGGCACTCTTTAGGGGGGATCTGTGGATGGTATTGTTTAGGGGGGATCTGTGGATGGCACTGTTTAGGGGGAGATCTGTGGATGGCACTGTTTAGGGGAGGGGGGATCTGTGGATGGCACTGTTTAGGGGAGGGGGGATCTGTGGATGGCACTGTTTAGGGGAGGGGGATCTGTGGATGGCACTGTTTAGGGGAGGGGGGATCTGTGGATGGCACTGTTTAGGGGAGGGGGATCTGTGGATGGCACTGTTTAGGGGGGATCTGTGGATGGCACTGTTTAGGGGGGGGATCTGTGGATGGCACCGTTTAGGGGGGAGATCTGTGGATGGCACTGTTTAGGGGAGGGGGATCTGTGGATGGCGCTGTTCAAATTTCATGCACATTAAATGCAACAGCAGTATTTGCACTGTAAACCTCCTTTTTTCTTTATATAAAGTGTGGGTGAACTTAAACTGTATGGCTATACTGTGGTTCCTGTAGGCTTTGCGTGCGTAAGGTGTGGAGGGGGGAGGGCCTCCATGTCTATTTTGCTTGGGGCCCCCAAATTCCTTCAAACGGCCCTGGTGTCAACTATTGACAACTCTTTGCGGTTGTCTAAAATCTATTCGATACACGTCCCCTGATAGGGGACGTAACAGGGATTAAACTGATAGGAATAGTACTACTTAACACACCTTATAATAATAATAATACTAGTGAACGTAACAGGGATTAAACTGATTAAAGCATCTTTTTCCATCTCCCGGTTCCTAAAATCGATTCCATATACACATCCCCTGATAGGGGGCGTAACAGGGATTAAACTGATAGGAATAGTACTACTTAACACACCACTCATATCTGGTGGCACATTCGATTGCACATGCAGTGCCCCAAATTGGAAGTAGGAGGACTGACCAAGCATCTTTTTTCATCTCCCGGTTCCTAAAATCTATTCCATATACACGTTCCCTGATAGGGGACGTAACAGGGATTAAACTGATAGGAATAGTACTACTTAACATACCACTCATATCTGGTGTCACAGTACATTACACGGCGCACGCGCAGTGCCCCAAATTGGAAGTAGGAGGACCGACCAAGAATCTTTTTTAATCTCCCGGTTCCTAAAATCGATGCCATATACACGTCCCCTGATAGGGGACGTAACAGGGATTAAACTGATAGGAATAGTACTACTTAACACATCTTATAATAACGCAGAGAGAGGCAACGCAGAGAGAGGAGTCTGAAGAAGAGGAGTCAGAGGAGGAAGGTGGCTTTGAGGAGGTGGAAGACCGAACACAGCAGGCGTCCCAGGGGGCTTGTTGTCACCTTTCGGGGACCCTTGGTATTGTACGTGGCTGGGTGGAGGAAGAGACCTTCAATAACATCAGTGAGGACAAGGAACGGGACATGGCTAGCTTAGTATCCAACCTTGTGAAAATGGGGAGTTTGCGTTTGTGCAAATGGACTGTTTGCGGTTGTTTGCGGTGCGTTAAACAGGGAGTTTGGTCTGTCATAGTTTGGTCTGTCACTGTGAAGCGGGCGTAACCGTTACACTACCTGATCGATACAACATCATACCTGATGTTTTAAAGCATGTTATTGTCACTACCAGAGCTTTGAGACGTTCTCACAGCTCTGTTTCTCCACCCCTGTGATGATGTCACTACTAGAGCTTGGAGGAGTTCCCTCTGCCCTGTTTCTCCGCCCCTGTGATGAGGTCTTTACTTTCTGTTTCCTTCCTCCCAGCTGTCTCTCCTGTGTTTGATTTCGCTGCCTTTAAATCACCCCTCCTCCTTTGTAGAGGTGCGGATTATACTTTTCATTTGAGCTGTATCTCTCGCTTGAGTATCTTCACCTGTGTGATATCTTTTCACTGGATATGTGTTCTGCTGAAGCAAGTACTTCGGATATTGTCTGCTGACTTTGGATCTGTTTTCACTGCAGCCGCAACTCCTTCAGTTAAGTGTTCAGACATTGTGTGTTTCTGTTTCTTTGCTGACTGGATCCGAGGCGATCCCGGTTCCGTCCATATACTGAGCAGGGCACCGGTGGCCGTGCCCCTTCCACTATTGTAGGGGTTTCACTGGTCATCAGCCTAAGGTACGCGGGCATGTCTCGATCCACCATATGGATCCGGACATGTGCATAGCAGCTTAGGGAGAGCTTTTAGGGTCTGACAGGGGTCACCCTTTATCCTCCCTAGTTTGGGTCCGGTCAGTCGCTATTCACTGTGTGTTGCTCACTTACAGCCGTGACATTATAATCCGCCAAACCATCTTTTTTTGACATGGATCCGCTTTCTGACCTGGTTGACCGCATGCAGGGTCTTTCTTTGGAGGTAGCGGATCTCCGTCAATCTATGACTCAGCTTCAAGCATTGGGCTCTGCTCCGGCCCATGGAGTCTGTTGCGAGCCAAAGGTCTCACTTCCGGAAACGTTCTCCGGGGGCAGTGAGAATTTTGTTCGTTTCAGAGAGGCATGCAAACTCCATTTTTGCTTGTGTCCCCATTCCTCTGGTAATGAGGAACAGAGGGTGAGGATTGTCATCTCCCTGCTCAGGGGTAATGCTCAGACTTGGGCTTTTTCGTTGCCATCGGGGGATCCCTCCCTTCGATCCGTGGAAAGATTTTTTGTGGCCCTGGGGCAGATATATGATGACCCGGATCGTGTTGCTCTGGCCGAATCTAACTTACGTTATTTATGCCAGAACAAACTGTCTGCGGAGCTTTATTGTTCTGAATTTCGGAGATGGGCAGCTGATTCAGGTTGGAATGATGCTGCACTCCGGAGTCAGTGCTCTCATGGTCTCTCAGAGAGATTGAAAGATGCGTTTGCTTTCCATGAGAGACCAACGTCCTTAGAGTCTGCCATGTCATTGGCGGTACGCCTTGACAGACGTCTAAGAGAAAGAAACAAGACCTCTCTGTCCAGCCATTGTCAGTCTTGGGGCAATGGTGCGGACTCATTCAGTGTGCAGGGGCCTCATCCTCTCTCGGTTCCCTCTGTGGAGGAGCTCATGCAGCTAGGTCGACTTGCCCCTGATAAAAGAGGATTTAGTCCTCAGAGAATGGTGTGTTTTTGTTGTGGGGGCATAGGTCATTTGGCAAATGTTTGTCCGTCTAGGAAATTCTTGAACTGTACTAAGAGTTATAATAAGAGAAAAACCTCAAAAGGTAAATCATCAAACTCTGCTTCATCTGCTACTTTGGGCAAAGTTGATGTAGGAATTGATGCTTTTCCTCTGACCTGCAGTTCCCGTTTTCTCCTTTCTGCCAGGGTAGCGCTAGGGAGCAAAGTCATTTCTTGTGAAATTTTTGTCGATAGTGGAGCGGCCGTCAATCTTATTGATACTCAATTTGTAGCCTTGCATGGTTTTCAGGTTTGCACATTAGAAAAGGATATACCTGTTTTTGCTATTGACTCTGCTCCACTCTCACAGAGATCCCTGAAGGGCATTGTTCACAATATCCGGTTAGCGGTAGGTGACACTCATGTGGAGGATATATCTTGTTTTGTCCTTAACGGATTGCCTTCTCCTCTAGTTTTGGGGTTACCCTGGCTCACTAGACATAACCCCACTATTGATTGGCAAGGAAGGCAAATAAATGAGTGGAGTGACTTTTGTAGAGAGAATTGTCTCACAGCGATTTTTGCAGAGGTGTCTACTATAACGGTGATCTCGGACCTCTTCAACCAAATTGTTGGGGCCAAGGTTTTTTCCAAATTGGATTTGAGAGGCGCGTACAACCTGGTCAGGGTCAGAGAGGGGGATGAGTGGAAAACGGCCTTTAATACCCCTAACGGGCATTTCGAGAATCTCATTTTGCCTTTCGGCCTGATGAATGCTCCGGCCGTCTTTCAGCATTTTGTTAACAGTATTTTCTACCATTTAATGGGGAAATTTGTATTGGTGTATCTTGATGATATTTAGATTTTTTCCCCTGATGTTCAGACCCATCAGGATCATCTTTTTCAGGTTCTGCGGATTCTGCGGGAGAATAAATTGTACGCCAAGCTGGAGAAATGTGTTTTTATGGTATCGGAGATTCAATTTCTGGGTTTTCTCCTCTCTGCTTCTGGTTTTCGCATGGATCCGGAGAAGGTCCGTGCTGTGCTGGAGTGGGAGCTTCCTGAGAATCAGAAGGCATTGATGCGCTTTCTGGGTTTTGCGAACTATTACAGAAAGTTCATTTTGAATTATTCCTCTGTTGTCAAACCCCTCACTGACATGACAAAAAAGGGGGCGGATTTTCCTCTTGGTCGGAGGAGGCGCTTGCAGCTTTTTCTAAGATTAAAGAGAGTTTTGCGTCTGCTCCCGTCTTGGTGCATCCCGATGTTTCCTTACCTTTTATTGTTGAGGTGGATGCTTCCGAGGTGGGTGTGGGTGCGGTTTTGTCCCAGGGCCCTTCTCCTGCCAAGTGGCGACCCTGTGCCTTTTTCTCTAAAAAAACTCTCCCCGGCAGAGAGAAACTATGATGTGGGAGATAGGGAGTTGTTGGCCATCAAGTTGGCTTTCGAGGAATGGCGCCATTGGTTGGAGGGGGCCAGGCACCCTATCACCATTTTTACCGACCATAAGAATCTGGCGTACTTGGAGTCGGCCAGGCGTATGAATCCGAGACAGGCCAGATGGTCTCTGTTCTTCTCCAGATTCAATTTCGTCGTTACATTCCGCCCTGGGATCAAAAATGTGAAGGCTGATGCTCTCTCTCGCTGTTTTCTGGGAGGAGGAAACTCCGAGGACCCGGGTCCCATTTTGGCGGAGGGGGTGGTTGTTTCTGCTCTGTATTCTGATTTGGAGGCCGAGGTCCAGGCTACCCAGACTGAGGTACCTGCCCGTTGTCCTCCTGGGAAGTTGTTTGTGCCTCCTGAGGTACGTCACAAACTCTTCAAGGAGCATCATGATACTGGTCTTGCTGGTCACCCCGGGAGTAGAGCCACGGTAGATCTCATTGCTTGGAGATTTTGGTGGCCGGCTCTTCGTAAGTCGGTGGAGGGTTTTGTGGCTGCTTGTGAGACGTGCGCTCGCGCTAAGGTCCCTCGCTCAACGCCTTCAGGTTCCCTTCTCCCGTTACCCATACCTTCCCGTCCTTGGACACACCTCTCCATGGACTTTATCATGGATCTTCCTCGTTCCTCAGGGAAGTCGGTGATCCTGGTGGTGGTGGACCGTTTTAGCAAGATAGCTCATTTCATACCCTTCCCTGGTTTACCCAGTGCTAAAACGTTGGCGCAAGCTTTTGTCGACCATATTGTTAAATTGCATGGCATTCCCTCGGATATTGTTTCCGATAGAGGCACGCAGTTTGTGTCCAGATTCTGGAAGGCTTTCTGTTCTCGCCTGGGGGTTCGGCTGTCCTTCTCTTCTGCTTTTCACCCGCAGTCGAATGGTCAGACTGAACGCGTCAACCAGAATCTGGAGACATATTTGCGCTGTTTTGTGGCAGAGAACCAGGAGGATTGGTGTTCATTTCTCGATCTTGCTGAGTTTGCTCTGAACAACCGTCGTCAGGAGTCTTCTGATAAGTCACCATTCTTTGGTGCATATGGGTTCCATCCGCAGTTTGGGACATTCTCGGGAGGGGCTCCCTCTGGTTTGCCTGAGGAGGAGAGATTTTTCTCGTCTTTGTCTACCATTTGGCAAAAGATTCAGAGTAATCTTAGAAAGATGAGTGAGAAATATAAGCGTGTGGCTGATAAGAGACGTGTGCCTGGTCCGGACCTGAATGTGGGTGATCTGGTGTGGTTGTCTACAAGAAAAATTAAACTGAAGGTTCCCTCCTGGAAATTGGGTCCCAAGTTTATTGGGCCTTATAAAATCTTGTCAGTCGTCAATCCTGTTGCCTTCCATCTTGATCTTCCACGGGTTTGGAAGATACATAATGTATTTCACAGGGCTCTTTTAAAACCATATGTCCAGCCCACGGTACCCTCCTCTTTTCCTCCTCCTCCGATTTTGGTTGATGGCAATCTGGAGTTTGAGGTTTCCAGAATTGTGGACTCTCGCATTGTCCGCGGTTCTCTTCAGTACCTCGTTCATTGGAAGGGTTATGGTCCTGAGGAGAGGATGTGGGTTCCGGTGTCGGACATTAAAGCCACTCGCCTCATCAGGGCATTTCATAGGGCTCATCCTGAGAAGGTGGGTCCTGGGTGTCCGGAGTCCACCCGTAGAGGGGGGGGGGGGGTACTGTCACTACCAGAGCTTTGAGACGTTCTCACAGCTCTGTTTCTCCACCCCTGTGATGATGTCACTACTAGAGCTTGGAGGAGTTCCCTCTGCCCTGTTTCTCCGCCCCTGTGATGAGGTCTTTACTTTCTGTTTCCTTCCTCCCAGCTGTCTCTCCTGTGTTTGATTTCGCTGCCTTTAAATCACCCCTCCTCCTTTGTAGAGGTGCGGATTATACTTTTCATTTGAGCTGTATCTCTCGCTTGAGTAACTTCACCTGTGTGATATCTTTTCAATGGATCTGTGTTCTGCTGAAGCAACTACTTTGGATATTGTCTGCTGACTTCGGATCTGTTTTCACTGCAGCCGCAACTCCTTCAGTTAAGTGTTCAGACATTGTGTGTTTCTGTTTCTTTGCTGACTGGATCCGAGGCGACCCTGGTTCCGTCCATATACTGAGCAGGGCACCGGTGGCCGTGCCCCTTCCACTATTGTAGGGGTTTCAGTGGTCATCAGCCTAAGGTACGCGGGCATGTCTCGATCCACCATATAGATCCGGACATGTGCATAGCAGCTTAGGGAGAGCTTTTAGGGTCTGACAGGGGTCACCCTTTATCCTTCCTAGTTTGGGTCCGGTCAAGTCGCTATTCACTGTGTGTTGCTCACTTACAGCCGTGACATTTATTCCAAACAATTTAGGAATGTTAGGTGATTTATGCCCTTTATGGATTAAAACCCGACTCTGCGTCGACTATGTAATTTTCCATGGGAGTTTTGCCATGGATTCCCCTCCGGCATGCCACAGTCTAGGTGTTAGTCCCCTTGAAACAACTTTTCCATCACTATTGTGGCCAGAAAGAGTCCCTGTGGGTTTTAAAATTTGCCTGCCCATTGAAGTCAATGGCGGTTCACCCGGTTCGTCCGTTCGCAAACATTTGCAAAAATTTGCAAAAATTTGCGTTCGCTGTTCCCGAACAGAAAATTTTATGTTCGTGACATCTCTATTGGTCGGTAAAAATTCTGGCTGATCCACGCCTGATTCATCTTGACAAAGGTCAGTTTCTCCACATTTTGGGTGGACAGGCGAGTACTTCTTGCGGTAATTATGGCCTCTGCAACACTAAACACCCACTCTGATGCCACACTACCAGCTGGGCAGGACAGCTTTTCCAGAGCAAACCTTGCCAGTTGCGGTCGCAAATCCAGATTGGCTGCCCAGTAGTCTAGCAGATCTTCAATTTTGGGTAGCAAGGTGCTGTCCAAGTATGCCCCCACCTGCTGGTTCACGTCCTGCTCCAGGTCTAGCTGCTGCTGGTGAGTAGTTTCTTGTTGCTGCAGTTGCTGCTGATGGAGTAGGAATTGCTCCTACCCCCCTCACCCTGCCACAGCAGAGGAACGTGAGTGCAAAGGCCCCCCCCCCCGGTCAGACCTGTGAGAATATGTACGATGGTGCAGTGGCCACCTGACTACATAGGATGTCTCTATAGTAGTTCAGTTTGTCCTCTTTCTCAGTGGGTGTAAAAAAGGCCCCCCATTTTGGACCGGTAGTAAGGGTCCAACAAGGTGGAGAGCCAGAAGTCATCCCTCTGCCGAATGCTGACAATTCGGCTGTCACTAAGCAAGCAAGTGAGCATGCATTTGGCCATTTGTTCAAGTGACTTGGAGGGACTCCCTGCTTCCATCTCCACTGCATACTGCCATGGTGTGTCTGTGTCCTCTGTCTCGTCTTCCTCATCGCCCTCTAGCTCCTCTGGCTGTTCCTGCTCCTCCTCTCCTGTCAGCTGAGTAGAAAAACCACCCATTTCTCTACACATTGCCTGTGCTCCAATGTCCTCCTCCCCCTCCTCCTCCCCTTCCAGTTCAGCCCCCACAAGGCTCATATGGACATGAGATCTAGGCACCACGTCTCCAGTCCCCTCATCAGCTGTTGTTACCACCATCTGTTCCAGGACATGAAGCAGTGGAATGACGTTGTTCATCCCGTAGTCCTGGTGACTGACAAATAGCGTGGCATCCTCAAAGGGCTTTAGAAAAAACGGCGGGTGTCACGCATGATCTGCCACTGGCTGACATTGAAGTTACACAAGGGAGTGCTCCTGTCTGCTTGCATCATCAAGAAATTGTCTATGGCCTTTCTCTGTTTATATAGTCAGTCCAACATATGGAGGGTGGAATTCCAATGGGTGGAAACATCGTACATCAGCCTATGTTGGGGGATGCTGTTTTGCCGCTGCAGCTCATGGAGGGTGTGCTTTGCAATGTACGAGTGGCTATAGTGTCATGCAAAGTTTCCTGGCCATTTTTAGGATGTCTTGCAGATGGGTGGAAGACTTCAGGAATCGCCTGACAACCAGATTGAACACGTGTGCCATGCAGGGCACATGGCTCAGCCCTCCTTGACGCAGCGCCAACATCATGTTTTTCCTGTTGTCGTTCACCATGGTTCAGATTTTCTGTTATTGCGGAGAAAGCCAGAATTCGATTTATTGATGAAGGATGCGGAGCAGTTCCTCCCCTGTGTGACTCAGTTCGCCCAGAAAGGTGCAGAACAGCGTGACACCACCGTGCCCTGCACATGTGGTATGCTGGAGGGACACTGTGAATTGTTCCTGTAGTGGAGGCTGAGGACATGGTGGAGGATGAGGAGGCAGAGGCGGACATTGTCACAGCACCAACGGCGTGAGAATGTGAAGGAGGAAGCGGTGTCACCTGGCCAAGTTGCTGTTGTGGCTGTGCAGGAACCACATTTACCCAGTGGGGCGTAAAGGACATGTATTGTCCTTGATCGTAGTTACAGCTCCACAAGTCGGCGCTGCCTTGGCAGACACCGACAGGCTCAAGGACTGGCCCACCTTCTGTTCTACATGTGTGTGGAGGGCTGGTACTGCCTTTTTGGCAAATAAATGATGGCTTGGGACTCTCCACCTCGACTCGGCACAAGCCATCAGTTCTCAGAAAGGTGCAGAGTCCACCACTTGGAAAGGGAGGGACTGCAGCACCAGCAACTTGGACAGGAGCATGTTCAGCTTCTGCGCCGTTGGATGAGTGCACGCATACTGTTGTCTCTTGGCAATTGCTTCGGTGATCGATTGCTGACGGAATGCCTGACGAGGAGTAGGAGGGTGAGGAGCAGGAGCATCAGGACCTGTAGATGATGGGGAGGACAGACAGCTCCCTTCGGCTGTGGTGGTGGAGCCGTGACTGCCTTAAATCAGGTGCATGCCACTGGGTGATGCAGTGGTTGCAGCGGCAGGCTGGGCCACTACATCGGAACCATGGTTCTCCCAGGCCACTTTATGTTGACGCTGCCACCCTGGCCATGCTTCACCCTCTGCCCACAGATTCAACAAATGGCCACATTCACCTTGTCATGCCTTTAGCAGTTTGTTGTTGTTAATGTATGCATAGTTAGTATGCTTTATAATTAGGGATGAGCGAACCCGAACTGTATAGTTCGGGTTCGTACCGAATTTTGGGGTGTCCGTGACACGGACCCGAACCCGGACATTTTCGTAAAAGTCCGGGTTCGGGTTCGGTGTTCGTCGCTTTCTTGGCGCTTTTTGAAAGGCTGCAAAGCAGCCAATCAACAAGCGTCATAGTCATACTACTTGCCCCAAGAGGCCGTCACAGCCATGCCTACTATTGGCATGGCTGTGTTTGGCCAGTGCAGCATGTGACCCAGCCTCTATTTAAGCTGGAGTCACGTAGCGCCGCCCGTCACTCTGCTCTGATCAGTGTAGGGAGAGGTTGCAGCTGCAACGTTAGGGTGAGATTAGGCAGTGATTAACTCCTCCAAAAGACTTCATTCAGAGATCGATCTACAGCTGTGGATCATTGAACTGCTGCTATTGAACTGTTTTTAGGCTGCCCAGACCGTTTTTCAGTCACTTTTTTCTGGGGTGATCGGCGGCCATTTTGTGTCTTGTGGTGCGCCAGCACAAGCTGCCAACAAGTGCATTTAACCCTCAGTAGTGTGGTTGTTTTTTGGCTAAATCCTACATCAAGGTCAAGCTGTCACACCAAGTGCATTTAACCATCAATAGTCTGGTTATTTTTTGGCCATATACTACATCAGGGGCAAGCTGTCACCAAGTGCATTTAACCATCAATAGTGTGTGCACGCTACTGTGCATATCCCAGTCTAATTCTGTCTGTAAACGTATACCTGTCACCCAGCGCCTAAATAATAGGCCTCAAATTTGTAGTCAGCTAAATCTGTGGTTATTGCTGTGGCTGGGCAAGTTATTTCGTGTCCGTCAAAGCACAGTTTTTGTTCTGGGTTGAAATACAATTCCCAATTTAGCAATTCTCTAAATTAGTGGTTTCTGCTGTATCAGAGCTACTTTAAATCTATCCCTAAAAGGGTATATTAGAATCAAGGTGCAGATAGGGTCATTCTCAATAACTTCACACACACGCTACTGTGCATTTCCAAGTCTAATTCTGTCAGTAAACGTATACCTGTCACCCAGCGCCTAAATAATAGGCCTACAATTTATAGTCAGCTAAATCTGTGGTTACTGCTGTGCCTGTATTAGTGTAATACGGTAACTAAATAGATAGCCAGATAGTGTTAGGTGTCTGTAAAAAAAGGCCTGAATTTGAATTCAATACATTGGGCCAAATAATATTTTTGTTGTTGTGGTGAACGATAACAATGAGGAAAACATCTAGTAAGGGACGTGGACATGGTCGTGGTGGTGTTAGTGGACCCTCTGGTGCTGGGAGAGGACGTGGCCGTTCTGCCACAGCCACACGTCCTAGTGTACCAACTACCTCAGGTCCCAGTAGCCGCCATAATTTACAGCGATATTTGGTGGGGCCCAATGCCGTTCTAAGGATGGTAAGGCCTGAGCAGGTACAGACATTAGTCAATTGGGTGGCCGACAGTGGATCCAGAACGTTCACATTATCTCCTACCCAGTCTTCTGCAGAAAGCGCACAGATGGCACCTGAAAACCAAGCCCATTAGTCTGTCACATCACCCCCATGCATACCAGGGAAACTGTCTGAGCCTCAAGTTATGCAGCAGTCTCTTATGCTGTTTGAAGACTCCGCTGGCAGGGTTTCCCAAGGGCATCCACCTAGCCCTTCCCCAGCGGTGGAAGACATAGAATGCACTGACGCACAACCACTTATGTTTCCTGATGATGAGGACATGGGAATACCACCTCAGCACGTCTCTGATGATGACGAAACACAGGTGCCAACTGCTGCGTCTTTCTGCAGTGTGCAGACTGAACAGGAGGTCAGGGAGGAAGACTGGGTGGAAGACGATGCAGGGGACGATGAGGTCCTAGACCCCACATGGAATGAAGGTCGTGCCACTGACTTTCACAGTTCGGAGGAAGAGGCAGTGGTGAGACCGAGCCAACAGCGTAGCAAAAGAGGGAGCAGTGGGCAAAAGCAGAACACCCGCCGCCAAGGGACTCCGCCTGCTACTGACCGCCGCCATCTGGGACCGAGCACCCCAAAGGCAGCTTCAAGCAGTTCCCTGGCATGGCACTTCTTCAAACAATGTGCTGACGACAAGACCCGAGTGGTTTGCACGCTGTGCCATCAGAGCCTGAAGCGAGGCATTAACGTTCTGAACCTGAGCACAACCTGCATGACCAGGCACCTGCATGCAAAGCATGAACTGCAGTGGAGTAAACACCTTAAAAACAAGGAAGTCACTCAGGCTCCCCCTGCTCCCTCTTCTGCTGCTGCCGCCTCGGCCTCTTCTGCTGCTGCCGCCTCTGCCTCTTCCTCCGCCTCTGGAGGAACGTTGGCACCTGCCGCCCAGCAAACAGGGGATGTACCACCAACACCACCACCACCACCTCCGTCACCAAGCGTCTCAACCATGTCACACGCCAGCGTTCAGCTCTCCATCTCACAAACATTTGAGAGAAAGCGTAAATTCCCACCTAGCCACCCTCGATCCCTGGCCCTGAATGCCAGCGTTTCTAAACTACTGGCCTATGAAATGCTGTCATTTAGGCTGGTGGACACAGACAGCTTCAAACAGCTCATGTCGCTTGCTGTCCCACAGTATGTTGTTCCCAGCCGCCACTACTTCTCCAAGAGAGCCGTGCCTTCCCTGCACAACCAAGTATCCGATAAAATCAAGAGTGCACTGCGCAACGCCATCTGTGGCAAGGTGCACCTAACCACAGATACGTGGACCAGTAAGCACGGCCAGGGACGCTATATCTCCCTAACTGCACACTGGGTAAATGTAGTGGCAGCTGGGCCCCAGGCGGAGAGCTGTTTGGCGCACGTCCTTCCGCCGCCAAGGATCGCAGGGCAACATTCTTTGCCTCCTGTTGCCACCTCCTCCTACTCGGCTTCCTCCTCCTCTTCTTCCACCTCCTCATCCAGTCAGCCACACACCTTCACCACCAACTACAGCACAGCCCGGGGTAAACGTCAGCAGGCCATTCTGAAACTCATATGTTTGGGGGACAGGCCCCACACCGCACAGGAGTTGTGGCGGGGTATAGAACAACAGACCGACGAGTGGTTGCTGCCGGTGAGCCTCAAGCCCGGCCTGGTGGTGTGTGATAATGGGCGAAATCTCGTTGCAGCTCTGGGACTAGCCAATTTGACGCACATCCCTTGCTTGGCGCATGTGCTGAATTTGGTGGTGCAGAAGTTCATTCACAACTACCCCGACATGTCAGAGCTGCTGCATAAAGTGCGGGCCGTCTGTTCGCGCTTCCGGCGTTCACATCCTGCTGCTGCTCGCCTGTCTGCGCGACAGCGTAACTTCGGCCTTCCCGCTCACCGCCTCATATGCGACGTGCCCACCAGGTGGAACTCCACCTTGCACATGCTGGACAGACTGTGCGAGCAGCAGCAGGCCATAGTGGAGTTTCAGCTGCAGCACGCATGGGTCAGTCGCACTGCGGAACAGCACCACTTCACCACCAATGACTGGGCCTCCATGCGAGACCTGTGTGCCCTGTTGCGCTGTTTCGAGTATTCCACCAACATGGCCAGTGGCGATGACGCCGTTATCAGCGTTACAATACCACTTCTATGTCTCCTTGAGAAAACACTTAGGGCGATGATGGAAGAGGAGGTGGCCCAGGAGGAGGAGAAGGAGGAGGAAGGGGGGTCATTTTTAGCACTTTCAGGCCAGTCTCTTCGAAGTGAATCAGAGGGAGGTTTTTTGCAACAGCAGAGGCCAGGTACAAATGTGGCCAGCCAGCGCCCACTACTGGAGGATGAGGAGGAGGTGGAGAAGGATGAGGATGAAGCATGGTCACAGCGGGGTGGCACCCAACGCAGCTCGGGCCCATCACTGGTGCGTGGCTGGGGGGAAACGCAGGACGATGACGATACGCCTCCCACAGAGGACAGCTTGTCCTTACCCCTGGGCAGCCTGGCACACATGAGCGACTACATGCTGCAGTGCCTGCGCAACGACAGCAGAGTTGCCCACATTTTAACCTGTGCGGACTACTGGGTTGCCACCCTGCTGGATCCACGCTACAAAGACAATGTGCCCACCTTACTTCCTGCACTGGAGCGTGATAGGAAGATGCGCGAGTACAAGCGCACGTTGGTAGACGCGCTACTGAGAGCATTCCCTACTGACACCGGGGAACAAGTGGAAGCCCAAGGCCAAGGCAGAGGAGGAGCAAGAGGTCGCCAAGGCAGCTGTGTCACGGCCAGCTCCTCTGAGGGCAGGGTTAGCATGGCAGAGATGTGGAAAAGTTTTGTCAACACGCCACAGCTAACTGCACCACCACCTGATACGCAACGTGTTAGCAGGAGGCAACATTTCACTAACATGGTGGAACAGTACGTGTGCACACCCCTCCACGTACTGACTGATGGTTCGGCCCCATTCAACTTCTGGGACTCTAAATTGTCCACGTGGCCAGAGCTAGACTTTAATGCCTTGGAGGTGCTGGCCTGCCCGGCGGCCAGCGTTTTATCTGAACGTGTATTCAGCACGGCAGGAGGCGTCATTACAGACAAACGCAGCGGCCTGTCTACAGCCAATGTGGACAAGCTGACGTTCATAAAAATGAACCAGGCATGGATCCCACAGGACCTGTCCATCCCTTGTGCAGATTAAACATTAACTACCTCCCCTTAACCATAAATTATTGTACTCCAGGGCACTTCCTCTTTCAATCCTTGTGACGGTAGTAGAAAATATCCCCGTCAAGCATTCCCTTCTTCCCATGAAAGAAAATCACCCAATATTCCACGAGTAGGAATATCCCTGGAATCGCCGAGTAATCCACACATGAGTCAAAACTTATTGCTGGAAACACGAGACTGACTTTACTGGCGCACAGAACTCACAATTTATGCAGCATAAAACTCCTCCTCTGGGCCAGACTAGATAATTGAGTTTTAACAATACACACAGCTCAATTGTCTGCTGGCCAGAACATTTACAACTTTTAACACTTTCAGAGAAGTACTTTCCATCCCACATACAAACATAATTTCAACCTCCCTGTTCGGTACCTGAATACATTAATTCTTGACATTGGGAACCGAACAATATAGACCTTAAAATAGCAGGGAGAGAATTAAACTGAAGCATATAGGCAATTGCATCAAAGTCCTTCACAATGGCCCCCCTTTTTCTCCCTGCTCCGGCAACTCGGTTGGACCTTTCCTGGTCCAGTAGGGTTGACGCGTTCAGAGCTTTTAGTCCGAGGTTAAATCCGTTTGGCGTGACAATCCATCGGCATTCCCGTTTTGCTTGCCTGGGCGATAATGAATCGTAAAGTCATAGGGCTGTAAGGCCAAGCTCCAGCGTAGCAAACGGGCGTTGTCCCCTGAAACCCGGTTAAGCCACACCAAGGGGTTGTGATCGGTGATGAGAGTGAACGCCCGGCCATAAAGGTAAGGTGTAAGCTTTTTTAGTGCCCACACAAAGGCCAAACACTCTTTTTCAATGGTGGCATAGCTGACCTCCCTTGGCAACAGCTTCCGACTCAGGTATGCCACCGGGTGCTCACCTCCATCCTCCCCGATCTGGCTTAGTACTGCCCCCAGTCCAAACATTGAAGCGTCCGTGTGGACAATAAATCTTTTGTTAGGATCTGGGGTAACCAACACCGGAGCATTAACCAGAGCAGTCTTTAGTGCTTGGAAAGCCACCTCGCATTCCGGGGACCACAGGACTTGTCGGGGTAGCTTCTTTTTGGTCAAGTCGGTCAGGGGTTTGGCCAGGGCGCTATAGTCGGGTACAAAGCGTCTGTAATAGCCGGCTGTGCCTAAGAAAGCCATGACTTGTGTCTTGGTGTGGGGAGTGGGCCAATTGGCAACGGCCTCGATCTTAGCCGGCTCCGGCCGTTGCTTACAACATCCTACTCGGTGGCCCAAATATTGCACCTCCGCCATACCCAAGTGACATTTGTCGGGTTTCAGGGTCAGCCCGGCCCCCCTGATCCTATCTAATACTACCCCTATGTGCTCTAGGTGCGCTTCCCAGGTATCGCTGTGGATGGCGATGTCATCCAGGTAAGCGCATGCAAAGCTCTGGAGACCCCCAAGTAACTGATCCACCATCCGTTGGAAGGTGGCCGGGGCGTTCTTCATCCCGAACGGCATAACCCGGAATTGGTATAGGCCGAACGGGGTGATGAAGGCCGACTTGGGTATGGCATCTTCTGCTAGGGGAATCTGCCAATATCCCTTGCATAGGTCTATTGTGGTCAGATACTTCCCTGCAGAGATACGGTCAAGCAGCTCGTCCATCCGTGGCATCGGATAGGCGTCCGTAACTGTCTTGTCGTTAAGGCGCCGGTAATCTACACAGAAGCGGGTTGTCCCATCCTTCTTTGGCACTAACACTACCGGCGAGGCCCAAGGACTTTCTGAGGGCTCGATTACGCCTTGCCGAAGCATCTCATCTATTTCCTTCCGCATCCCTTCCCGGACTGCTTCGGGGATACGGTAAGGGAGCTGTCTCAGGGGTGCCTGTCCTGGAGTCTCTACCTTGTGTATGGCTAGGAGTGTGTATCCAGGCTCCTGAGAGAATGTGGCCTGTTTTGTTTCTAGTAAGCGGACAGCTTGAGCCCGCTCTTGCGGCTCCAGCTGTTCACCTAGCTGGACTTTCTTTATCTGGGTCATCCCTTCGTTACTGCCCAATAGGTCGGGAAGGGGTAGGGTCTCTGTGTCTTCTCCTGCTGGTGCACAGATAGCGGCTACCTCCTCTGCCCGTTCCTTATAGGCCTTGAGCATGTTGATGTGAAAGGTTCGTTTCACATCTTCATCCTCGCAGCTGGCTATCGTGTAGGTCGTGTCGCATATCTGTCCTATAACTTTATAGGGGCCCTGCCAGGCGGCCTGGAGCTTGTCTGTTCGGACCGGTCTTAATACCATGACCTTTTGGTCTATCTGAAAGCTCCGGTGCCTAGCCCGTCGGTCATACCATACCCTCTGGCGCTGCTGGGCCGCCCGGAGGTTCTCTCGCACTGTCTGGGCTAATTCCTCCATGCGGTCCCTCAGCTCCAGGACATAAGGTACAACCGGGGTCCCCTCAATCTCTGTCTGCCCCTCCCAGTGATCCTTGATGAGATCTAAGGGCCCCCTCACCCGCCTCCCATAGAGAAGTTCGAAGGGTGAGAATCCGGTCGATTCCTGCGGCACCTCTCGGTAGGCAAAGAGAAGGTGTGGCAGGAATCGCTCCCAATCCTTGTATGCCCCCGTGAACGACTTCAACATTTGCTTTAGCGTTCCGTTGAAGCGCTCGCACAGGCCTTTAGTCTGGGGATGGTATGGGGAGCTAGTCAGGGATTTAACTCCACAGGTTTTCCATATCTGCTGGGTTACCTCGGCCGTGAATTGGGTACCTTGGTCGGACAGAACCTCCTTGGGAAAGCCTACTCGGGAAAATACTTTAACTAGGGCCTCTGCTACGGTCTCAGCCTGTATGTTAGAGAGAGCTACCGCTTCGGGGTAACGGGTGGCGTAGTCTACTATGGTGAGTATATACCGCTTGCCGGAACGGCTAGGTTGGGCCAGGGGCCCTATAATGTCCACGGCTACCCTTGTGAATGGTTCTTCAATAATGGGCATGGAAACTAGTTTAGCCTTTGGGTGGTCTCCCTTTTTACCTATACGTTGGCATACCTCGCACGTTTGACAATACGCCCTGACGTCGTCGGATACCCCAGGCCAGAAGAAGTTCTGGGTTACCCGATACCCTGTCTTGCGTATTCCCAAATGGCCTGCCAAGGGTACGTCGTGCCCAACCCTCAATAAGTCCTGCCGGTATTTCCGGGGAACTACCAGCTGGCGTTTTTGCTTAGGCCCTGGTGCATTACCCCGGGTCTCGGTGAGCCTGTACAAGCGGCCGTTCTCCCAGATAAATTGCTCCTTCTCTAATCCCCCTTGGCCCCTCCTGGCTTTCTCTCGATACTTTCTGAGGGAAGGGTCTCCGGTCACCTCCCGCCCAAAGTCCTCTGCGGTGTCCCAGGGTAGGGGTTCTACAGTCAAGGGTAGGTTGGGTTGGCTTACCTGGGTCTCAGTAGGAAGTGGATGGCTCTCGGCAGCACGACTTTGTGCTCTGGTGGTTACTGCGTGGGCCTCCTGAGCGGGGGTAGAGGCGAACGCCGAAGTCAGGGGGCCAATGTCGTTGCCCAAGATGACTTCAGAAGGTAAGTCTTTCATGACGCCCACATGAACATTGCCAGCTCCCGCCCCCCAGTCTAGGTGTACCTGTCTAGTAGGGATACAGTATACTGCCCCCCCTGCCACTCTCACAGCAATTGATTTCCCCGGTTTCTCTGATGCCTTAATAAGGTGTCTTTGTACCAACGTGATGGTTGCCCCACTGTCTCTCAATCCCCGGGCGGTTTTTGCCATTAACCATGACCAGCTGACAAGGGTGTTTCCTGTTGTCCGTAATAACAGATTGTACCATGAGGGCTTCGTAAAGGGTGCCCAATGGTTCTTCCTGACCCAGTTCCTGGGGATCCCAAGCCGAGTCTACACAATGGGTTTGACCTGGTGTTGTTGTCCATGGGGCAATTCTGCTTGTAGTGACCCAGCTGTTTGCACCAGAAGCAGCGTTGTTCATTGTCCTCCTGGCGTGGATAGCGAGGGCTAGATGTCACCGGTCTGTTAGGAGGTTGGTATCTAGCGGCGGGTGGGTATGAGGGCACCGTTGGTCGTGGAGGTTGTACCTGTGGTGTGACCGGGTTCGTCTTGCGAGTATCCGCATATTTATCCGCCAACTTAGCGGCCTCTGGTAGAGTCATGGGCCGGCGATCTCTCACCCAGTCTTTGACATCCGTCTGGATGTGATCGTAAAATTGTTCCCGGAGCATTAGTTGCAAAATGTCCTCTGCGGTGGTGGCCTGGCTGCTGTTGACCCAGTTAGAGGCCGACAGGGATAACTGGCATGCCCATTCCACGTAAGAGTCTTTCGTGGTTTTGCGTGAGTCCCTGAATTTTTGTCGGTAGGACTCCGGGGTTACTGCATAACGAGCCAGGAGCACTTCTTTAACCCTGGCGTAGCTATGGAACTCCTGCTCTGGCACGGTCCGGAAAGCATCAGAAGCTTTGCCTGACAGTTTGCCTGACAATATTGCGACCCACTCTCCTCTATCTATTCGGTGCAGGTTACATTGTCGCTCAAAATCTGCCAGGTAATTATCAATTTCACAGTCTTTTTCATCAAAAGCTTTAAAAGTGCTAAACGGAATCTTCCTTGTGTCTGCTGTGCTGTCCTCACTGTTTGGAGAATGTGCGGCTGCTTGTTGGACTGCTGCCAGTTTTACCTGTAGCTCTGCGTCTCTTATTTGTTTAGCCTCCTCCGCTAACAGGTTCATCACTTTCAGCACCACATCCGCCGTTGGGTTCGGACCGAACCACGCTAGCTTCTCTCTCATTGCCTTGTTGGCTGGTGATTCCTCCTCCTGAATCACTGGTGTCCCCATCTCTTGTACTGCTGGCGTTGCTGCAACCAAGTTCTCCTGGTCTAGCTCCATTAATTCTGCTATAATGACCCGCTTGGTTTTGTTGCTAG
Organism: Bufo gargarizans; assembly: GCF_014858855.1. NCBI lineage: Eukaryota > Metazoa > Chordata > Amphibia > Anura > Bufonidae > Bufo > Bufo gargarizans. The sequence goes on from NC_058080.1 coordinate 35,157,727, forward strand.
CAATCCTTCCACGGACTTCCAGTAGTTCTTTCAGTGTATTTCTTTTAAGCAGGGTATACCAGCCTTCCATTCACTGTTCCCAGTGTCTGCTTGGAATCCTGGTGTAAAGGAACGTAGAAGGGAAAATCCCGCTGCTGCCAACCAGTTGTGACGGTAGTAGAAAATATCCCCGTCAAGCATTCCCTTCTTCCCATGAAAGAAAATCACCCAATATTCCACGAGTAGGAATATCCCTGGAATCGCCGAGTAATCCACACATGAGTCAAAACTTATTGCTGGAAACACGAGACTGACTTTACTGGCGCACAGAACTCACAATTTATGCAGCATAAAACTCCTCCTCTGGGCCAGACTAGATAATTGAGTTTTAACAATACACACAGCTCAATGGTCTGCTGGCCAGAACATTTACAACTTTTAACACTTTTCAGAAAAGTACTTTCCATCCCACATACAAACATAATTTCAACCTCCCTGTTCGGTACCTGAATACATTAATTCTTGACATTGGGAACCGAACAATATAGACCTTAAAATAGCAGGGAGAGAATTAAACTGAAGCATATAGGCAATTGCATCAAAGTCCTTCACAATCCTATTTTTATTTTTATTTTACCATTATATTGCGGGGCAACCCAAAGTTGAATGAACCTCTCCTCTGCCTGGGTGCCGGGGCCTAAATATATGACAATGGACTGTTACAGTGGTGGCTGACGTGAAGCCTGATTCTCTGCTATGACATGCAGACTGATTCTCTGCTGACATGAAGCCAGATTCTCTGTTACGGGACCTCTCTCCTCTGCCTGGGTGCCTGGGCCTAAATATATGACAATGGACTGTTGCAGTGGTGGCTGACGTGAAGCCTGATTCTCTGCTATGACATGCAAACTGATTCTCTGCTGACATGAAGCCAGATTCTCTGTTACGGGACCTCTCTCCTCTGCCTTGGTGCCTGGGCCTAAATATATGCCAATGGACTGTTCCAATGTTGGGTGACGTGAAGCCTGATTCTCTGCTATGACATGCAGACTGATTCTCTGCTGACATGAAGCCAGATTCTCTGTTACGGGACCTCTCTCCTCTGCCTGGGTGCCTGGGCCTAAATATATGACAATGGACTGTTACAGTGGTGGCTGACGTGAAGCCTGATTCTCTGCTATGACATGCAGACTGATTCTCTGCTGACATGAAGCCAGATTCTCTGTTACGGGACCTCTCTCCTCTGCCTGGGTGCCTGGGCCTAAATATATGACAATGGACTGTTACAGTGGTGGCTGACGTGAAACCTGATTCTCTGCTATGACATGCAAACTGATTCTCCGATCTCTGTTACGGGACCTCTTTCCTCTACCTTGGTGCCTGGGCCTAAATATATGCCAATGGACTGTTCCAATGTTGGGTGACGTGAAGTCTGATTCTCTGCTATGACATGCAGACTGATTCTCTGCTGACATGAAGACAGATTCTCTGTTACGGGACCTCTCTCCTCTGCCTGGGTGCTGGGCCTAAATATCTGACAATGGACTGTTACAGTGGTGGCTGACGTGAAGCCTGATTCTCTGCTATGACATGCAGACTAATTCTCTGCTGACATGAAGCCAGATTCTCTGTTACGGGACCTCTCTCCTCTGCCTGGGTGCCTGGGCCTAAATATATGACAATGGACTGTTCCAATGTTGGTTGATGTGAAGCCTGATTCTCTGCTATGACATGCAGACTGATTCTCTGCTGACATGAAGCCAGATTCTCTGTTACGGGACCTCTCTCCTCTGCCTGGGTGCCTGGGCCTAAATATATGACAATGGACTGTTACAGTGGTGGCTGACGTGAAACCTGATTCTCTGCTATGACATGCAGACTGATTCTCTGCTATGACATGCAAACTGATTCTCCGATCTCTGTTACGGGACCTCTCTCCTCTACCTTGGTGCCTGGGCCTAAATATATGCCAATGGACTGTTCCAATGTTGGGTGACGTGAAGCCTGATTCTCTGCTATGACATGCAGACTGATTCTCTGCTGACATGAAGACAGATTCTCTGTTACGGGACCTCTCTCCTCTGCCTGGGTGCTGGGACTAAATATCTGACAATGGACTGTTACAGTGGTGGGTGACGTGAAGCCTGATTCTCTGCTATGACATGCAGACTGATTCTCTGCTGACATGAAGCCAGATTCTCTGTTACGGGACCTCTCTCCTCTGCCTGGGTTCCTGGGCCTAAATATATGACAATGGACTGTTACAGTGGTGGCTGACGTGAAGCCTGATTCTCTGCTATGACATGCAGACTGATTCTCTGCTGACATGAAGCCAGATTCTCTGTTAAGGGACCTCTCTCCTCTGCCTGTGTGCCGGGGCCTAAATATCTGACAATGGACTGTTACAGTGGTGGCTGACGTGAAGCCTGATTCTCTGCTATGACATGCAGACTGATTCTCTGCTGACATGAAGCCAGATTCTCTGTTACGGGACCTCTCTCCTCTGCCTGGGTGCCTGGGCCTAAATATATGACAATGGACTGTTACAGTGGTGGCTGACGTGAAGCCTGATTCTCTGCTATGACATGCAAACTGATTCTCTGCTGACATGAAGCCAGATTCTCTGTTACGGGACCTCTCTCCTCTGGCTGGGTGCTGGGCCTAAATATATGACAATGGACTGTTGCAGTGTTGGGTGACGTGAAGCCTGATTCTCTGCTATGACATGCAGACTGATTCTCTGCTGACATGAAGCCATATTCTCTGTTACGGGACCTCTCTCCTCTGCCTGGGTGCCTGGGCCTAAATATATGACAATGGACTGTTACAGTGGTGGCTGACGTGAAGCCAGATTCTCTGCTATGGGACCTCTCTCCAATTGATATTGGTTAATTTTTATTTATTTTATTTTTATTTTTATTCATTTTCCCTATCCACATTTGTTTGCAGGGGATTTACCTATATGTTGCTGCCTTTTGCAGCCTTCTAGCTCTTTCCTGGGCTGTTTTACAGCCTTTTTAGTGCCGAAAAGTTCGGGTCCCCATTGACTTCAATGGGGTTCGGGTTCGGGACGAAGTTCGGGTCGGATCCCGAACCCGAACATTTCCCGGAAGTTCGGCCGAACTTCTCGAACCCGAACATCCAGGTGTTCGCTCAACTCTATTTATAATGCATAATTCTCTGTTCATTTTGTAACTGCACCATCTGGTGGCCGTTTGCATACACTGCAGCTCTTCACATTAGACGTTTGTCCCATTTTAGCTTCCTTAATTGTAGCCTATATACTCTGATTACATCATCAGCCCTGCTCATAGCAGCCATTTCCACATCATAGCCATAGGAAACAACTCGGCTTAGTAGGATCCTGTTTCATCCTCTAAATCTAAGCTTACGGTAGCATCGCTGGTATGTCCAACTGTATAAAGATATGGTCTACACCTTATATATTTGTGTTTTATGTAACTTACATATCTTGCATGTGTTTGTATTTGCATTGCCTTGTACAGTAATGTATTATATGCTTTGTCATATGTCAGACTGCATTAGTAAGTCCCTTATTTTTCTGTTCCTCAGTTTCACCTCATATATCCTTGCAATAAAGACGAAGTCGGACGTTGCTCCTTTGTCAATTCATTGCCGGTAAAGGCTTAGCTGTCTGTCAAGCTTTGTACCTTCACACTTAAGGAGGACAGAACACAGCTCCTCTGGTGGCTTAAAAAAAAACTGCCACACCACCCACGTTTGGCTACCGACCTCCCACTGCTGCCAACCTGCTGACTCCTGCCCACGCTAGCGACTTGCTTGCTCCACCGCTGCCTCACGGGCAAGCTGCCACCCTCTTCTCCCGATTATGATGAAGCCCCTTCTTCACCAGGCTCCCAAGTGCGGTCAGCTACATCATCATCATCGATTAGTGTTAGCAATATAATGGTAAAATGAAAATAAAATTAGGATTGAATGAGGAAGTGCCCTGGAGTACAATAATATATGGTTAAGGGGAGGTAGTTAATGTCTAATCTGCACAAGGGATGGACAGGTCCTGTGGGATCCATGCCTGGTTCATTTTTATGAACGTCAGCTTGTCCACATTGGCTGTAGACAGGTGGCTGCGTGTCACGAGGGTGTCAAGAGCCACGTCTGACTTCGTTATACCCGGGGTCAGGAAGTCGCAGCGGGTGGCTGCGCGCTCTATGTCTAAAGATCACGCTGTTTCTTAATGATAGTTTTCTGTGTTTGCCTTACTATCCTTTTTGTCTCACTCAGGGATATTCTCCTCTCACACTTCTCTAGTTGCCAGATATAGAGCTTCCTGCCTGGAATTCTATACTGACCCACTGGAGCTGTGAATCCAGGTTGTTGTTCCAGAGTGTTACCCTCCGGATCCCTGTTGGGCTTTTTGTTGTCTTCTGTTGTCGCCCACCTGGGATTATATGTTGTCCGTATTGTCTGTCCACCCCTTGGTGTTTTCCTTTAGAGCTAGTGGTGCGGACTAGTGTTCCCACCGCCCTATTCACTATCTAGGGCTCATCTTAGTGAAAGCCAGGGTTTTAGGCAAGCGATTGGCGTACGGGTGAGGAACCCGTCTAGGGACGTCAGGGCAGTCAGGTGCCAGCCTCAAGGTGAGATAGGGGTCACCACCTTTCCCTCTCCCTTGGACAGGGCTTTCCTCTTTCCCTCCCTCTGTGTCACGTATGTGATAGGCACGCCGGTCGTGATACCCCTTCACCACAACAAGGTACCGATCACGAAGGGCAATTGACACATGTATATGCCTTTAATTTTTTATTTTTTTTGCAGCCACAGTGCAGCACTAGAGGCCAGAAAAATTAGGCATGTACACATGCCTGAAAAATCTGGTATTGTTGCAGCCGCTGCTGTAGCAGCGGCCGGAAAAATTGATGTTTTCCAGGCAGAAAGGTGACTAAAACATTGCGGCTTGAACCCTAGTTGGTGGCGGAGAATTCACGAAAGTCATCCGGTATGCAAACATTAAATACAGCAGCGTGGGGACCATATTGAGCCCAAGGCATGTCAGTCCCTTTGGGATCCATGTCTCATTCATCTTAATGAAGGTGAGGTAATCAACACTTTTTTGACCGAGGTGACTTCTTTTGTCAGTGACAATGCCTCCTGCTGCACTGAAGGTCCTTTCTGACAGGACACTTGAAGCGGGACAGGCCAGAAGTTCTATCGCAAACTGGGATAGTTCAGGCCACAGGTCAAGCAAGCACACCCAGTAGTCAAGGGGTTCATCGCTCCTCAGAGTGTCGATATCTGCAGTTAGGGCGAGGTAGTCTGCTACCTGTCGGTCGAGTCGTTCTCTAAGGCTGGATCCCGAAGGGCTGTGGCGATGTGTAGGACTGAAAAAGCGCTGCATGTCCTCCATTAACAACACATCTGTAAAGCATCCTGTCCTTGCCGCCGTGGTCGTGGTAGGAGGAGGAATCCTTTGACCTCTTCCCCAGTTAGATTCCTGTTGTGCTGTGACATCCCCCTTATAAGCTGCGTAAAGCATATTTTTTAGTTTGGTTTTGAACTGCTGCATCCTTTCTGACTTTTGGTAATTTGGTAACATTTCCGCCACTTTCTGCTTATACCGGGGGTCTAGTAGCGTGGCCACCCAGTACAGGTCGTTCTCCTTCATCCTTTTTATATGAGGGTCCCTCAACAGCATGACAGCATGAAAGACCACATTTGCACAAGGTTGAATGCCGAGCTACTCATTTCTCGTTCCTCGTCGTCACTGATGTCATTGACGGTCTGTTCTTCCCCCCAGCCATGTACAACACCACGGGTCCCAGATAGGTGACAACAACGAGCACCCTGGGATGCCTGCTGTGGTTGGTCTTCCTCCTCCTCAAAGCCACATTCCTCCTCTGACTCCTCTTCTTCAGACTCCTCTCTCTGCGTTGCCGCAGGTCCGGCAAGCGATGATGACAAGGCTGTTTCTGGTGGTGATGGTGACCACAACTCTTCCTCTTCCTCTTTACGCTCATCTACAGCCTGATCCAGCACTCTTCGCAGGGCACGCTCCAGGAAGAAAACAAATGGGATGAGGTCGCTGATTGTGCCTTCGGTGCGACTGACTTGGTTTGTCACCTCCTCAAAAGGACGTATGAGCCTACAGGCATTGCGCATGAGCGTCCAGTAATGTGGCAATTCCCAGCTCCGCAGAGGCTGTCCTAGCACCCCGGTCATACAAATACTCGTTGATGGATTTTTCTTGTTGGAGCAGGCGGTCAAACATTAGGAGTGTTGAATTCCAACGTGTCGGGCTGTCGCAAATCAAACGCCTCACTGGCATGTTGTTTTGGCGCTGAATGTCTGAAAACTGCGCCATGGCCGTGTAGGAACACCTGAAATGGCCACACACCTTCCTGGCCTGCTTGAGGACGTCCTGTAAGCCTGGGTACTCAGACACAAAGCGTTGTACGATGAGATTCAACACATGTGCCATGCACGGCACATGTGACAACTTGCCCAAATTCAATGCCGCCAACAAATTGCTTCCATTGTCACACACCACTTTGCCGATCTCCAGTTGGTGCGGGGTCAGCCACTGATCCACCTGTGTGTTCAGGGTGGACAGGAGTGCTTGTGCGGTGTGGCTCTCTGCTTTCAGGCAAGTCAACCCCAAGACAGCGTGACACTGTCGTACCCGGGATGTGGAATAGCCCCTGGGGAGCTGGGGGGATTCAGTTGATGTGCGGCCAGACGCCGCAGCAGAAGAGGACTCAGCCGAGGAGGTTATTGAAGAGGATGGAGTAGAGGAGGTGGCAGTAGGCCTGCCTGCAAGTCGTGGCGGTGTCACCAACTCTGTTGCAGAGCCACGCATTTCATGCTTGGCAGCCGTCAGCAGGTTGACCCAATGCGCAGTGTAGGTGATATACCTGCCCTGACCGTGCTTTGCATACCAGGTATCAGTGGTCAGATGGACCCTTGCCCCAACACTGTGTGCCAGAGATGCCATGGCTTCCTTTTCAATCACTAAGTAGAGGTTTGGGATTGCCTTTTTTGAAAAAAAAAATTGTCCGGGTACCTTCCACTGTGGTGTCCCAATAGCGACAAATTTTTTGAAGACCTCAGACTCCACCAGCTGGTATGGTAAAAGCTGGTGGGCTAAGAGTTACGTCAAGCCAGCTGTCAGACGCCGGGCAAGGGGGTGACTCTGTGACATTGGCTTCTTACACTCAAACATTTCCTTGACAGACACCTGACTATGGGCAGATGAGATGGAACTGCTGAAGGTGAGAGGCGGAGAGGCGGGTGGTTGAGAGGGGGCAAGGAGGACAGCAGTGGTTGACGTGGCTGAAGATGCTGGACCAGGAGGAGGATGGTGGCTTTGAGCTTGTGTGCTGCTTCTACTCGTCATCATGTGTTGATCCCATAGGCGTTTGTGATGTGCGATCATGTGCCTTCGCAAAGCAGTTGTACCTAGGTGGGTGTTGGATTTCCCACGACTCAGTTTCTTTTGGCACAGGTTGCAAATGGCATCGCTGTTGTCAGAGGCAGACACACAAAAAAAATGCCACACTGCTGAGCTTTGCAATGACGGCATTCTGGTGGTGGCAACAGCATGCGTTGATTGGCGTGCTGTCTGGCTGACCATGGGTGCCGATACATGCTGTCTGACTGTCCCACTAGCTCCTTGCGACGACCTCCCCCTGCTTCCAACTCGTCTCCTCCTTCTCTCTGTCTCCCCTTCTGAACTTTCCCCCTCTTCTTCTTCTCTTCGAGCAGGCACCCACGTGGCACCCACGAACACATCGTCATCATCAAACACTTCACTTGTATCTGACACCTCAGCAAAGGAAGCAGCAGCGGGTACAACATCATCATCATCATCACACTGTACGTCCATGTGTGTAATGCTGCCTGACTGAGACATATCCCTGTTATCTACATCCCCTGGCAATAATGGTTGCGCATCACTAATTTCATCCAACTGATGTGTAAATAACTCCTCTGAGGGATCAAGTAAAGCGGCTTTGGTGGCTGTGGTGGTAGTGGTAGTGGTGGCGGCGGGCGGGCGAGTGGTGACCAAAGCTGAGCTGGAGAAGGATGGTGCGTCAAGGTTCTTAGCGGAAGCTGTTGAAGATTGGGTGTCCTGTGTAAGCCAGTCAACAATTTTGTTCGAATTTTTTGGGTTCATGGTACGTGGCCTCTGAACACTGGGCATTATTCCAGGGCCAGTGGAAATCACAGCACCACGAACACGACGGCCCCTGCGGCATGGCCTGCCTCTGCCTGACATTTTTTGTTAGATAAGCGTTACTATTAGGGATGAGCGAACTCGAACTGTATAGTTCGGGTTCGTACCGAATTTTGGGGTGTCCGTGACACGGACCCGAACCCGGACATTTTCGTAAAAGTCCGGGTTCGGGTTCGGTGTTCGTCGCTTTCTTCGCGCTTTTGTGACGCTTTCTTGGCGCTTTTTGAAAGGCTGCAAAGCAGCCAATCAACAAGCGTCATACTACTTGCCCCAAGAGGCCATCACAGCCATGCCTACTATTGGCATGGCTGTGATTGGCCAGAGCACCATGTGACCCAGCCTCTATTTAAGCTGGAGTCACATAGCGCCGCCCGTCACTCTGCTCTGATTAGCGTAGGGAGAGGTTGCGGCTGCGACAGTAGGGCGAGATTAGGCAGATTAACTCCTCCAAAGGACTTGATTAACTGATCGATCTGCAGCTGTGGATCATTGAGCTGCTGATCCTCAATTGCTCACTGTTTTTAGGCTGCACAGACCGTTTGTCAGTCTCATTTTTCTGGGGTGATCGGCGGCCATTTTGTGTCTTGTGGTGCGCCAGCACAAGCTGCGACCAAGTGCATTTAACCCTCAATGGTGTGGTTGTTTTTTGGCTAAAGCCTACATCAGGGTGAAGCTGTCACACCAAGTGCATTTAACCAGCAATAGTCTGTTCATTTTTTGGCCATATACAAAATCAGGGGCAAGCTGCGCCTGTCACCAAGTGCATTTAACCCTCAATGGTGTGGTTGTTTTTTGGCTAAAGCCTACATCAGGGTGAAGCTGTCACACCAAGTGCATTTAACCAGCAATAGTCTGTTCATTTTTTGGCCATATACAAAATCAGGGGCAAGCTGCGCCTGTCACCAAGTGCATTTAACCCTCAATGGTGTGGTTGTTTTTTGGCTAAAGCCTACATCAGGGTGAAGCTGTCACACCAAGTGCATTTAACCAGCAATAGTCTGTTCATTTTTTGGCCATATACAAAATCAGGGGCAAGCTGCGCCTGTCACCAAGTGCATTTAACCCTCAATGGTGTGGTTGTTTTTTGGCTAAAGCCTACATCAGGGTGAAGCTGTCACACCAAGTGCATTTAACCAGCAATAGTCTGTTCATTTTTTGGCCATATACAAAATCAGGGGCAAGCTGCGCCTGTCACCAAGTGCATTTAACCCTCAATGGTGTGGTTGTTTTTTGGCTAAAGCCTACATCAGGGTGAAGCTGTCACACCAAGTGCATTTAACCAGCAATAGTCTGTTCATTTTTTGGCCATATACAAAATCAGGGGCAAGCTGCGCCTGTCACCAAGTGCATTTAACCCTCAATGGTGTGGTTGTTTTTTGGCTAAAGCCTACATCAGGGTGAAGCTGTCACACCAAGTGCATTTAACCAGCAATAGTCTGTTCATTTTTTGGCCATATACAAAATCAGGGGCAAGCTGCGCCTGTCACCAAGTGCATTTAACCCTCAATGGTGTGGTTGTTTTTTGGCTAAAGCCTACATCAGGGTGAAGCTGTCACACCAAGTGCATTTAACCAGCAATAGTCTGTTTATTTTTTGGCCATATCCCAGTCTAATTCTGTCACTAAATCCATACCGGTCACCCAGCGCCTAAATACTAGGCCTCAAATTTATATCCAGCTAAATCTGTCCCTAGTGCTGTAGCTGGGCGAGTTATTTAGTGTCCGTTCAAGCACATTTCTTGTTCTGGGTTGAAATACAATTCCCAATTTAGCAATTTCATAATTTAGTGGTTCCTGCTATATCAGAGCTATTTGAAATCTATCCCAAAAAGGGTATATAATATTGAAGGTGCACATTGGGTCATTCAGAATAACTTCACACACACCCGCTACTGTGTATTTCCAAGTCTAATTCTGTCACTAAACCCATACCTGTCACCCAGCGCCTAAATACTAGGCCTCAAATTTATATCCAGCTAAATCTGTCCCTAGTGCTGTAGCTGGGCGAGTTATTTAGTGTCCGTTCAAGCACATTTCTTGTTCTGGGTTGAAATACAATTCCCAATTTAGCAATTTCATAATTTAGTGGTTCCTGCTATATCAGAGCTATTTGAAATCTATCCCAAAAAGGGTATATAATATTGAAGGTGCACATTGGGTCATTCAGAATAACTTCACACACACGCTTCTGTGCATTTCCAAGTCTAATTCTGTCACTAAACCCATACCTGTCACCCAGCGCCTAAATACTAGGCCTCAAATTTAAATCCCTCTAAATCTCTCGTTACCCACCGCTGTACTGTTGTTGCTGGGCAAGATATTTAGTGTCCGTCAAAGCACATTTTTTGTTCTGGGTTGAAGTACAATTCCCAATTTAGCAATTTCATAATTTAGTGGTTTCTGCTATATCAGAGCTATTTGAAATCTATCCCTAAAAGGGTATATAATATTGAAGGTGCACATAGGGTCATTCAGAATAACTTCACACACCCGCTTCTGTGCATTTCCAAGTCTAATTCTGTCACTAAATCCATACCGGTGACCCAGCGCCTAAATACTAGGCCTCAAATTTAAATCCCTCTAAATCTCTCGTTACCCACCGCTGTACTGTTGTTGCTGGGCAAGATATTTAGTGTCTGTCAAAGCACATTTTTTGTTCTGGGTTGAAGTACAATTCCCAATTTAGCAATTTCATAATTTAGTGGTTTCTGCTATATCAGAGCTATTTGAAATCTATCCCTAAAAGGGTATATAATATTCAAGGTGCACATAGGGTCATTCAGAATAACTTCACACACACGCTTCTGTGCATTTCCAAGTCTAATTCTGTCACTAAATCCATACCGGTGACCCAGCGCCTAAATACTAGGCCTCAAATTTAATTCCCTCTAAATCTCTCGTTACCCACCGCTGTACTGTTGTTGCTGGGCAAGATATTTAGTGTCCGTCAAAGCACATTTTTTGTTCTGGGTTGAAGTACAATTCTCAATTTAGCAATTTCATAATTTAGTGGTTTCTGCTATATCAGAGCTATTTGAAATCTATCCCTAAAAGGGTATATAATATTGAAGGTGCACATAGGGTCATTCAGAATAACTTCACACACACGCTTCTGTGCATTTCCAAGTCTAATTCTGTCACTAAATCCATACCGGTGACCCAGCGCCTAAATACTAGGCCTCAAATTTAAATCCCTCTAAATCTCTCGTTACCCACCGCTGTACTGTTGTTGCTGGGCAAGATATTTAGTGTCCGTCAAAGCACATTTTTTGTTCTGGGTTGAAGTACAATTCCCAATTTAGCAATTTCATAATTTAGTGGTTTCTGCTATATCAGAGCTATTTGAAATCTATCCCTAAAAGGGTATATAATATTGAAGGTGCACATAGGGTCATTCAGAATAACTTCACACACACCCGCTACTGTGTATTTCCAAGTCTAATTCTGTCACTAAACCCATACCTGTCACCCAGCGCCTAAATACTAGGCCTCAAATTTAATTCCCTCTAAATCTCTCGTTACCCACCGCTGTACTGTTGTTGCTGGGCAAGATATTTAGTGTCTGTCAAAGCACATTTTTTGTTCTGGGTTGAAGTACAATTCCCAATTTAGCAATTTCATAATTTAGTGGTTTCTGCTATATCAGAGCTATTTGAAATCTATCCCTAAAAGGGTATATAATATTCAAGGTGCACATAGGGTCATTCAGAATAACTTCACACACACGCTTCTGTGCATTTCCAAGTCTAATTCTGTCACTAAATCCATACCGGTGACCCAGCGCCTAAATACTAGGCCTCAAATTTAAATCCCTCTAAATCTCTCGTTACCCACCGCTGTACTGTTGTTGCTGGGCAAGATATTTAGTGTCCGTCAAAGCACATTTTTTGTTCTGGGTTGAAGTACAATTCTCAATTTAGCAATTTCATAATTTAGTGGTTTCTGCTATATCAGAGCTATTTGAAATCTATCCCTAAAAGGGTATATAATATTGAAGGTGCACATAGGGTCATTCAGAATAACTTCACACACACCCGCTACTGTGTATTTCCAAGTCTAATTCTGTCACTAAACCCATACCTGTCACCCAGCGCCTAAATACTAGGCCTCAAATTTATATCCCGCTAAATCTGTCGTTACCGCTGTCCTGTTGTGGCTGGGAAAGTTATTTAGTGCCCGTCAAAGCACATTTTTTGTTCTGGGTTGAAGTACAATTCCCAATTTAGCAATTTCATAATTTAGTGGTTCCTGCTATATCAGAGCTATTTGAAATCTATCCCAAAAAGGGTATATAATATTCAAGGTGCACATAGGGTCATTCAGAATAACTTCACACACACGCTTCTGTGCATTTCCAAGTCTAATTCTGTCACTAAATCCATACCGGTCACCCAGCGCCTAAATACTAGGCCTCAAATTTATATCCCGCTGAATTTGAATACAATACATTGGGCCAAATAATATATTTGTTGTTGTGGTGAACCATAACAATGAGAAAAACATCTAGTAAGGGACGCGGACGTGGACATGGTCGTGGTGGTGTTAGTGGACCCTCTGGTGCTGGGAGAGGACGTGGCCGTTCTGCCACATCCACACGTCCTAGTGTACCAACTACCTCAGGTCCCAGTAGCCGCCAGAATTTACAGCGATATATGGTGGGGCCCAATGCCGTTCTAAGGATGGTAAGGCCTGAGCAGGTACAGGCATTAGTCAATTGGGTGGCCGACAGTGGATCCAGCACGTTCACATTATCTCCCACCCAGTCTTCTGCAGAAAGCGCACAGATGGCGCCTGAAAACCAACCCCATCAGTCTGTCACATCACCCCCATGCATACCAGGGAAACTGTCTCAGCCTCAAGTTATGCAGCAGTCTCTTATGCTGTTTGAAGACTCCGCTGGCAGGGTTTCCCAAGGGCATCCACCTAGCCCTTCCCCAGCGGTGAAAGACATAGAATGCACTGACGCACAACCACTTATGTTTCCTGATGATGAGGACATGGGAATACCACCTCAGCATGTCTCTGATGATGACGAAACACAGGTGCCAACTGCTGCGTCTTTCTGCAGTGTGCAGACTGAACAGGAGGTCAGGGATCAAGACTGGGTGGAAGACGATGCAGGGGACGATGAGGTCCTAGACCCCACATGGAATGAAGGTCGTGCCACTGACTTTCACAGTTCGGAGGAAGAGGCAGTGGTGAGACCGAGCCAACAGCGTAGCAAAAGAGGGAGCAGTGGGCAAAAGCAGAACACCCGCCGCCAAGAGACTCCGCCTGCTACTGACCGCCGCCATCTGGGACCGAGCACCCCAAAGGCAGCTTCAAGGAGTTCCCTGGCATGGCACTTCTTCAAACAATGTGCTGACGACAAGACCCGAGTGGTTTGCACGCTGTGCCATCAGAGCCTGAAGCGAGGCATTAACGTTCTGAACCTGAGCACAACCTGCATGACCAGGCACCTGCATGCAAAGCATGAACTGCAGTGGAGTAAACACCTTAAAACCAAGGAAGTCACTCAGGCTCCCCCTGCTACCTCTTCTGCTGCTGCCGCCTCGGCCTATTCTGCTGCTGCCGCCTCGGCCTCTTCCTCCGCCTCTGGAGGAACGTTGGCACCTGCCGCCCAGCAAACAGGGGATGTACCACCAACACCACCACCACCACCTCCGTCACCAAGCGTCTCAACCATGTCACACGCCAGCGTTCAGCTCTCCATCTCACAAACATTTGATAGAAAGCGTAAATTCCCACCTAGCCACCCTCGATCCCTGGCCCTGAATGCCAGCATTTCTAAACTACTGGCCTATGAAATGCTGTCATTTAGGCTGGTGGACACAGACAGCTTCAAACAGCTCATGTCGCTTGCTGTCCCACAGTATGTTGTTCCCAGCCGGCACTACTTCTCCAAGAGAGCCGTGCCTTCCCTGCACAACCAAGTATCCGATAAAATCAAGTGTGCACTGCGCAACGCCATCTGTGGCAAGGTCCACCTAACCACAGATACGTGGACCAGTAAGCACGGCCAGGGACGCTATATCTCCCTAACTGCACACTGGGTAAATGTAGTGGCAGCTGGGCCCCAGGCGGAGAGCTGTTTGGCGCACGTCCTTCCGCCGCCAAGGATCGCAGGGCAACATTCTTTGCCTCCTGTTGCCACCTCCTCCTTCTCGGCTTCCTCCTCCTCTTCTTCCACCTGCTCATCCAGTCAGCCACACACCTTCACCACCAACTTCAGCACAGCCCGGGGTAAACGTCAGCAGGCCATTCTGAAACTCATATGTTTGGGGGACAGGCCCCACACCGCACAGGAGTTGTGGCGGGGTATAGAACAACAGACCGACGAGTGGTTGCTGCCGGTGAGCCTCAAGCCCGGCCTGGTGGTGTGTGATAATGGGCGAAATCTCGTTGCAGCTCTGGGACTAGCCAATTTGACGCACATCCCTTGCTTGGCGCATGTGCTGAATTTGGTGGTGCAGAAGTTCATTCACAACTACCCCGACATGTCAGAGCTGCTGCATAAAGTGCGGGCCGTCTGTTCGCGCTTCCGGCGTTCACATCCTGCTGCTGCTCGCCTGTCTGCGCTACAGCGTAACTTGGGCCTTCCCGCTCACCGCCTCATATGCGACGTGCCCACCAGGTGGAACTCCACCTTGCACATGCTGGACAGACTGTGCGAGCAGCAGCAGGCCATAGTGGAGTTTCAGCTGCAGCACGCACGGGTCAGTCGCACTACAGAACAGCACCACTTCACCACCAATGACTGGGCCTCCATGCGAGACCTGTGTGCCCTGTTGCGCTGTTTCGAGTACTCCACCAACATGGCCAGTGGCGATGACACCGTTATCAGCGTTACAATACCACTTCTATGTCTCCTTGAGAAAACACTTAGGGCGATGATGGAAGAGGAGGTGGCCCAGGAGGAGGAGGAGGAGGAGGAGGAGGAAGAGGGGTCATTTTTAGCACTTTCTGGCCAGTCTCTTCGAAGTGACTCAGAGGGAGGTTTTTGGCAACAGCAGAGGCCAGGTACAAATGTGGCCAGCCAGGGCCCACTACTGGAGGACGAGGAGGACGAGGATGAGGAGGAGGTGGAGGAGGATGAGGATGAAGCATGGTCACAGCGGGGTGGCACCCAACGCAGCTCGGGTCCATCACTGGTGCGTGGCTGGGGGGAAAGGCAGGACGATGACGATACGCCTCCCACAGAGGATAGCTTGTCCTTACCCCTGGGCAGCCTGGCACACATGAGCGACTACATGCTGCAGTGCCTGCGCAACGACAGCAGAGTTGCCCACATTTTAACCTGTGCGGACTACTGGGTTGCCACCCTGCTGGATCCACGCTACAAAGACAATGTGCCCACCTTACTTCCTGCACTGGAGCGTGATAGGAAGATGCGCGAGTACAAGCGCACGTTGGTAGACGCGCTACTGAGAGCATTCCCAAATGTCACAGGGGAACAAGTGGAAGCCCAAGGCCAAGGCAGAGGAGGAGCAAGAGGTCGCCAAGGCAGCTGTGTCACGGCCAGCTCCTCTGAGGGCAGGGTTAGCATGGCAGAGATGTGGAAAACTTTTGTCAACACGCCACAGCTAACTGCACCACCACCTGATACGCAACGTGTTAGCAGGAGGCAACATTTCACTAACATGGTGGAACAGTACGTGTGCACACCCCTCCACGTACTGACTGATGGTTCGGCCCCATTCAACTTCTGGGTCTCTAAATTGTCCACGTGGCCAGAGCTAGCCTTTTATGCCTTGGAGGTGCTGGCCTGCCCGGCAGCCAGCGTTTTGTCTGAACGTGTATTCAGCACGGCAGGGGGCGTCATTACAGACAAACGCAGCCGCCTGTCTACAGCCAATGTGGACAAGCTGACGTTCATAAAAATGAACCAGGCATGGATCCCACAGGACCTGTCCGTCCCTTGTCCAGATTAGACATTAACTACCTCCCCATAACCATATATTATTGGACTCCAGGGCACTTCCTCATTCAATCCTATTTTTATTTTCATTTTACCATTATATTGCGAGGCTACCCAAAGTTGAATGAACCTCTCCTCTGCCTGTGTGCTAGGCCTAAATATATGCCAATGGACTGTTGCAGTGGTGGCTGACGTGAAGCCTCATTCTCTGCTATGACATGCAGACTGATTCTCTGCTGTCATGAAGCCAGATTGTCTGTTACGGGACCTCTCTGCTCTGCCTGTGTGCTAGGCCTAAATATATGCCAATGGACTGTTGCAGTGGTGGGTGACGTGAAGCCTCATTCTCTGCTATGACATGCAGACTGATTCTCTGCTAACATGAAGCCAGATCCTCTTTTACGGGACCTCTCTCCTCTGCCTGGGTGCTGGGCCTAAATTTATGACAATGGACTGTTGCAGTGGTGGCTGACGTGAAGCCTGATTCTCTGCTATGACATGCAGACTGATTCTCTGCTGACATGAAGCCAGATTGTCTGTTACGGGACCTCTCTGCTCTGCCTGTGTGCTAGGCCTAAATATATGCCAATGGACTGTTGCAGTGGTGGGTGACGTGAAGCCTCATTCTCTGCTATGACATGCAGACTGATTCTCTGCTGTCATGAAGCCAGATTGTCTGTTACGGGACCTCTCTGCTCTGCCTGTGTGCTAGGCCTAAATATATGCCAATGGACTGTTGCAGTGGTGGGTGACGTGAAGCCTCATTCTCTGCTATGACATGCAGACTGATTCTCTGCTGACATGAAGCCAGATTGTCTGTTACGGGACCTCTCTGCTCTGCCTGTGTGCTAGGCCTAAATATATGCCAATGGACTGTTGCAGTGGTGGGTGACGTGAAGCCTCATTCTCTGCTATGACATGCAGACTGATTCTCTGCTGACATGAAGCCAGATCCTCTTTTACGGGACCTCTCTCCTCTGCCTGGGTGCTGGGCCTAAATTTATGACAATGGACTGTTGCAGTGGTGGCTGACGTGAAGCCTGATTCTCTGCTATGACATGCAGACTGATTCTCTGCTGACATGAAGCCAGATCCTCTGTTACGGGAGCTCTCTCCTCTGCCTGGGTGCTGGGCCTAAATTTATGACAATGGACTGTTGCAGTGGTGGCTGACGTGAAGCCTGATTCTCTGCTATGACATGCAGACTGATTCTCTGCTGACATGAAGCCAGATTGTCTGTTACGGGACCTCTCTGCTCTGCCTGTGTGCTAGGCCTAAATATATGCCAATGGACTGTTGCAGTGGTGGGTGACGTGAAGCCTCATTCTCTGCTATGACATGCAGACTGATTCTCTGCTGTCATGAAGCCAGATTGTCTGTTACGGGACCTCTCTGCTCTGCCTGTGTGCTAGGCCTAAATATATGCCAATGGACTGTTGCAGTGGTGGGTGACGTGAAGCCTCATTCTCTGCTATGACATGCAGACTGATTCTCTGCTGACATGAAGCCAGATTGTCTGTTACGGGACCTCTCTGCTCTGCCTGTGTGCTAGGCCTAAATATATGCCAATGGACTGTTGCAGTGGTGGGTGACGTGAAGCCTCATTCTCTGCTATGACATGCAGACTGATTCTCTGCTGACATGAAGCCAGATCCTCTTTTACGGGACCTCTCTCCTCTGCCTGGGTGCTGGGCCTAAATTTATGACAATGGACTGTTGCAGTGGTGGCTGACGTGAAGCCTGATTCTCTGCTATGACATGCAGACTGATTCTCTGCTGACATGAAGCCAGATCCTCTGTTACGGGAGCTCTCTCCTCTGCCTGGGTGCTGGGCCTAAATTTATGACAATGGACTGTTGCAGTGGTGGCTGACGTGAAGCCTGATTCTCTGCTATGACATGCAGACTGATTCTCTGCTGTCATGAAGCCAGATTGTCTGTTACGGGACCTCTCTGCTCTGCCTGTGTGCTAGGCCTAAATATATGCCAATGGACTGTTGCAGTGGTGGGTGACGTGAAGCCTCATTCTCTGCTATGACATGCAGACTGATTCTCTGCTGACATGAAGCCAGATCCTCTGTTACGGGAGCTCTCTCCTCTGCCTGGGTGCTGGGCCTAAATTTATGACAATGGACTGTTGCAGTGGTGGCTGACGTGAAGCCTGATTCTCTGCTATGACATGCAGACTGATTCTCTGCTGTCATGAAGCCAGATTGTCTGTTACGGGACCTCTCTGCTCTGCCTGTGTGCTAGGCCTAAATATATGCCAATGGACTGTTGCAGTGGTGGGTGACGTGAAGCCTGATTCTCTGCTATGATATGAAGACTGATTCTCTGCTGACATGAAGCCAGATTGTCTGTTACGGGACCTTTCTCCTCTGCCTGGGTTCTGGGCCTAAATTTATGAAAATTGACTCTTACAGTGGTGGGTGACGTGAAGCCTGATTCTCTGCTATGATATGAAGACTGATTCTCTGCTGACATGAAGCCAGATTCTCTGTTACGGGACCTCTCTCCTCTGCCTGGGTGCTGGGCCTAAATTTATGACAATGGACTGTTGCAGTGGTGGCTGACGTGAAGCCTGATTCTCTGCTATGACATGCAGACTGATTCTCTGCTGTCATGAAGCCAGATTGTCTGTTACGGGACCTCTCTGCTCTGCCTGTGTGCTAGGCCTAAATATATGCCAATGGACTGTTGCAGTGGTGGGTGACGTGAAGCCTGATTCTCTGCTATGATATGAAGACTGATTCTCTGCTGACATGAAGCCAGATTGTCTGTTACGGGACCTTTCTCCTCTGCCTGGGTTCTGGGCCTAAATTTATGAAAATTGACTCTTACAGTGGTGGGTGACGTGAAGCCTGATTCTCTGCTATGATATGAAGACTGATTCTCTGCTGACATGAAGCCAGATTGTCTGTTACGGGACCTCTCTCCTCTGCCTGGGTGCTGGGCCTAAATTTATGACAATGGACTGTTGCAGTGGTGGCTGACGTGAAGCCTGATTCTCTGCTATGACATGCAGACTGATTCTCTGCTGACATGAAGCCAGATCCTCTGTTACGGGACCTCTCTCCTCTGCCTGTGTGTGTGCTGGGCCTAAATATATGCCAATGGACTGTTGCAGTGGTGGCTGACGTGAAGCCTCATTCTCTGCTATGACATGCAGACTAATTCTCTGCTGACATGAAGCCAGATCCTCTGTTACGGGACCTCTCTCCTCTGCCTGTGTGTGTGCTGGGCCTAAATATATGCCAATGGACTGTTGCAGTGGTGGCTGACGTGAAGCCTCATTCTCTGCTATGACATGCAGACTGATTCTCTGCTGACATGAAGACAGATTCTCTGTTACGGGACCTCCCTCCTCTGCCTGGGTGCTGGGCCTAAATATATGCCAATGGACTGTTGCAGTGGTGGCTGACGTGAAGCCTCATTCTCTGCTATGACATGCAGACTGATTCTCTGCTGACATGAAGCCAGATTCTCTGTTACGGGACCTCTCTCCTCTGCCTGTGTGTGTGCTGGGCCTAAATATATGCCAATGGACTGTTGCAGTGGTGGCTGACGTGAAGCCTCATTCTCTGCTATGACATGCAGACTAATTCTCTGCTGACATGAAGACAGATTCTCTGTTACGGGACCTCCCTCCTCTGCCTGGGTGCTGGGCCTAAATATATGCCAATGGACTGTTGCAGTGGTGGCTGACGTGAAGCCTCATTCTCTGCTATGACATGCAGACTGATTCTCTGCTGACATGAAGCCAGATTGTCTGTTACGGGACCTCTCTCCTCTGCCTGGGTGCTGGGTAGTGTTGAGAGCGAATATTCGAAAAGCAAATTTTTTTCGCGAATATCGCAACTTCGCGATTTCGCGAATATTTCGAATATAGTGCTATATATTCGTAAAAACGAATATTCGTTTTTTGTTTTTCCCCCCCCCCCACAAAATTACAGTACACATATAATTGATTGTTTCCCAAAGGTCCAACAGCTCAGATCTTACTCACATTGCCTAGAAAGTGATTGAGGCGCGAATCTTCGTAAGGCGATTTTATTAGCGCACATGCGAATATCGGCACGTCCCAGAACAGAGGCAAAGGGCTTTGCATTCATACATTAGTGAATTGAGTTGCGAATCTTCGTAAGGCGATTTTATTAGCGCACATGCGAATATCTACACTTGTCCCAGAACAGAGGCAAAGGGCTTTGCATTCATACATTAGTGATTGAATTGAGCTGCGAATCTTCGTAAGGCGATTTTATTAACGCAAATGCAAATATCTACACTTGTCCCCAGAACAGAGAGGCAAAGGCCTGTGCATTCATATAGTATAGCACCATATTCGCGAATACGTAGAACTTCGTAAAATTCGATTTACGAATATTCGTATTTTTTATTTTACTTTCCACCTTACAGATTACATTGATCTGTACTCTGTCAACTACTGTCATCACCCCCCACTGTATCTCGATTGATTCCCAAAAGTCTCACATTCCCTAGAAAGTGATTGAGGTGCGAATCTTCGTAAGGCGATTTTATTAGCGCACATGCGAATATCTACACTTGTCCCAGAACAGAGGCAAAGGGCATTGCATTCATACATTAGTGATTGAATTGAGTTGCGAATCTTCGTAAGGCGATTTCATTAGCGCACATGTGAATTTTGCATAGCATATGTATTATGCGATAATTCGAATTATCGCATATGCGAAATAATAACGAATTTGAATAATCGCGAATATTTTACGAATATTCTTTCGAATATTCACAAAATTTCGCGAATTCGAATATGGGACATGCCGCTCAACACTAGTGCTGGGCCTAAATTTATGACAATGGACTGTTGCAGTGGTGGGTGACGTGAAGCCTGATTCTCTGCTATGACATGCAGACTGATTCTCTGCTGACATGAAGCCAGATTGTCTGTTACGGGACCTCTCTCCTCTGCCTGGGTGCTGGGCCTAAATATATGCCAATGGACTGTTGCAGTGGTGGCTGACGTGAAGCCTCATTCTCTGCTATGACATGCAGACTAATTCTCTGCTGACATGAAGACAGATTCTCTGTTACGGGACCTCTCTCCTCTGCCTGGGTGCCGGGGCCTAAATATCTGAGAATGGACTGTTCCAGTGGTGGGTGACGGGAAGCCAGATTCTCTGCTATGGAACCTCTCTCCAATTGATTTTGGTTAATTTTTATTTATTTAATTTTTATTTTAATTCATTTCCCTATCCACATTTGTTTGCAGGGGATTTACCTACATGTTGCTGCCTTTTGCAGCCCTCTAGCTCTTTCCTGGGCTGTTTTACAGCCTTTTTAGTGCCGAAAAGTTCGGGTCCCCATTGACTTCAATGGGGTTCGGGTTCGGGACGAAGTTCGGATCGGGTTCGGATCCCGAACCCGAACATTTCCGGGATGTTCGGCCGAACTTCTCGAACCCGAACATCCAGGTGTTCGCTCAACTCTAGTTACTATGCGTGCAAGGTACTGTGCCACCCTATATAAGTGGTGGGCAGTGGGCACAGTACAGTCTGTGTGGGGGCCTGACACACACGGGCTTGCAAATGTGATTATGTCTCAGAAAAATATTAAATATTATTTTTTTTTATCTGCAAGGTATTTTCTGTCACACCCTGTATGAATGGTGTGCACACAGTGCTGTCTGTGACTGGGCCTGCAGCCTCTCACACACGGGCAGCCAGGCAACTTCAATATATATATTAAAAAAAGCACATTGATGTACCAGCCCTGAAAAGGGCTTTTTGGGGTGCTGTCTGGACGCTGTCCTTACAGCAGATGAGTCTGTGGACACAGAACACTGCCCTAGCTAACGCTTTCCCTATTGAATCAGCAGCAGCAGCAGCACTGTCCCTCCTCTCACTGTGAATGCAGCTTCCGAATGAATCTAAAATGGATGCTGTCCAGGAGGTGGGAGGGTCTGGGAGGGAGGGTCTGCTGCTGATTGGCTGGAATGTGTCTGCTGACTGTGAGGTACAGGGTCAAAGTTTACTCAATGATGATGTATAGGGGGCGGACCGAACATCGCATACGTTCGCCCACAGCGGCGAACGCGAACAAGCTATGTTCGCCGGGAACTGTTCGCTGGCGAATAGTTTGGGCCATCACTAGTGGTGGTTCCTCACTCCTGACCCGTGCCATGTGGCCAGACAGCAGGTAGGGGCCACATGTGGGTATCTCTCTACCCAGGAGGGCCGACATGACAATTTATAAAGTTTTCTCTGCAGGCACACACTCTGGGCACAACATACAGTCATGTGAAAAAATTAGGACACCCTTTGAAAGCATGTGGTTTTTTGTAACATTTTTAATAAAAGGTTATTTCATCTCCGTTTCAACAATACAGAGAGATTAAAGTAATCCGACTAAACAAAGAAAACTGAAGAAAAGTCTTTTCAAGATCTTCTGTAAATGTCATTCTACAAAAATGCCTATTCTAACTGAGGAAAAAGATAGGACACCCTTGCCCCTAATAGCGAGTGTTACCTCCTTTGGCTGAAATAACTGCAGTGAGACGGTTCTTGTAGCCATCCACCAGTCTTCGACATCGGTCTGAGGAAATTTTACCCCACTCCTCAATGCAGAACTTTTTCAGCTGTGAGATGTTTGAGGGGTTTCTTGCACGTACAGCCCTTTTCAAGTCACCCCACAGCATCTCAATGGGATTCAAATCTGGACTTTGACTTGGCCATTCCAGGACTCTCCATTTCTTCTTTTTCAGCCAATCTTTGGTTGATTTACTAGTATGTTTTGGGTCATTGTCATGTTGCATGGTCCAGTTCCGCTTCAGCTTTAATTTTCTAACTGATGGTCTCACATGTTCTTCAAGCACCTTCTGATACACAGTAGAATTCATCGTGGATTCTATGATGGTGAGCTGACCAGGTCCTGCTGCAGCAAAGCAGCCCCAAACCATGACACTTCCACCTCCATGCTTCACAGTTGGTATGAGGTTCTTTTCTTGGAATGCTGTGTTTGGTTTACGCCAAACATGTCCTCTGCTGTTGTGTCCAAATAATTCAATTTTGGACTCATCTGTCCAAAGAACATTATTCCAGAAGTCCTGGTCTTTGTCAACTTTATCTCTGGCAAATGTCAGTCTGGCCTCGATGTTTCTCTTGGAAAGCAAAGGTTTCCTCCTTGCACACCTCCCATGCAAGTTAAACTTGTACAGTCTCTTTCTGATTGTAGAGGCATGTACTTCTACATCAACAGTAGCCAGAGCCTGCTGTAGTTCTCGAGATGACACTTTAGGGTTTTTGGAGACCTCTTTTAGCATCTTGCGGTCTGCTCTTGGGGTGAACTTGCTGGGGCGACCAGTCCTGGGCATGTTGGCAGTTGTTTTGAAAGCCCTCCACTTGTAGACTATCTTCCGGACAGTGGAATGGCTGATTTCAAAATCTTTTGAGATCTTTTTAAATCCCTTCCCAGACTCATAGGCTGCTACAATCTTTTTTCTGAAGTCCTCTGACAGCTCTTTTGCTCTCACCATGGTGCTCACTCTCACTTCAACAGTCAGGAGCACACCAAACTAAATGTCTGAGGTTTAAATAGGGCAAGCCTCATTCAACATGCAGAGTAACGATCTACTAATTATGTGCACCTGGTGTGATATACCTGTGTGAGATCTGAGCCAATTTAAGAGGGAATACATGTGAGGGTGTCCTATCTTTTTCCTCAGTTAGAATAGGCATTTTTGTAGAATGACATTTACAGAAGATCTTGAAAAGACTTTTCTTCAGTTTTCTTTGTTTAGTTGGATTACTTTAATCTCTCTGTATTGTTGAAACGGAGATGAAATAACCTTTTATTAAAAATGTTACAAAAAACCACATGCTTTCAAAGGGTGTCCTAATTTTTTCACATGACTGTATTTGGCACAGAAAAAATAAATGCACCATCCATGATATAGTAATATTAGGCAATCAAGACTGTTGGTAGTCACTCTCAGGAAAGGAGAAGGGGGAAGGGGAACCATCTAACCCCTGGCCCCGACATGCCAACCCACCACAAATGACACAGACAACCTTGTCAAGTTTATAACTTTCATTTAACGATTTTGTTGGGTGGTAGTCGGCCACAGCTAATTCTTTTAACGGCATAGCCATAGCTGAGCCCGTGCGATCCGCCAGCCGCTGAACTCCCAGCGGGCGGATTACGCCAGTTCACCTGCTCAGTATCCAACTTCTCTTTACCAGCCGCCACGGAGGAGACCCATCCTCACACGGGGCTCCGACCACCACCCAACAAGAACATGGCCTGTTCAATCCCGTCCTGGAGACCCGAGAGAAAAATGTCCAGGCCGATATCGGACAAGTGGACACCATCCGGCCTCATCAATGACCGATTGTCCCCCTCCAACTGCCGATGACGAACCACTACCCCCCCGCGGGATCTAACAAAACAGGACATGCGAGCATTCACCGTCCGCCTGCACTTCTCGATGGCCTCACCATCCCTACCACCTTGCCATACCACCCGCGGTACAATCTCTGACCAAACTAAAACGACCTCCTGGAAAAAAGATGGAAAACGTTCCAAATCAGCCCGCATGAGTGTCAAGAGCTCGAGCAACGGCACTGACCCGATGTCGTTGCCCCCCGCGTGGACCACCAACACTACGGGACCACTAGCCTGCATGCCAATTTCCACCACCTGTGACAACAGCTGGGACCATCTAAGGCCCCGGATACCCCTCCACGACACTCTCACATCACTGAAGCCCAGGGATCTCCCGCCGGTTCGACATTCGCTTCTCTGCGCTGCCCAGAAAATGTAGGAATGACCCACCATCCACACCGTCGGATCTACTGCGCCTGTGAAGAAACAACCATTAAAACCGCAAAAGCATAAATTCACATTTTTTTTATTTTTTATACACGTATATATATTCTCAGCCCTTTCTTACTTTCCTATAACAGGTCCGGTCTAATATACCTCGCAAAACAAGCAGACTTCCACCTACCGATCCTCATGACCTCAGACTCCGGCAAACCCGCCCTAGCGGCTTCCGTTGCCGCCCCAATTCGAAATGAATGAGTGCCAAATTCCCTAGGATTCATACCAGACAACTCCAGACAGGACTTAAAAACTGAAGTGAACTGGAACTCAGTCAAAGGGGAGCCTTGGCATGCGCCAAAAAGGTATGGCCCGAACCCCGCATGGAGCTATAACTAGACGTCAGCCGAACCGGGCATGACACACCGGGAACCGGGTGAAGGGGGATCCATGACCCGCTACCAAACTGGTCCGTCTTGGAGCGACTCACCCTGATCCTCAATGCGCCATTACCCAGGACCACGTCCGCACAAGAAAGGCCACCTGGTCTGCTCCCAGACGGAGCTACCAGCTCGCCGATCCGCAACGCTGCAAAGAATGCTATACTGAAGCTGGCAGAAAACAACGCAACCTCGAACGGGGACCGACAGACGTCGGAAAGCTTATCAATGAGTCTGCCTAACAGATTAAATGATACCGGGCGCCTACATTCACGGTATACAAGCTCCTTCCTCCACCCCCGAAGCGCCTGGCGTACAATAAATCTCTTAGTAACATCCGGCCAATCGCGCAACTTAAAATGGAAGGCCACCCCTGACAACCTACGCTGCGCCACCGAAGCTGACACCCCACTAGCACGCAATTGCAGCAACCATTCAACCGTTACCTCAAGGCGGAGATCATCTCTGGACACCACATCTCGCCCCCCCCACCATGCTTTCCCATTCCCCCCACGCCTTACCATGGCTGCCAGGTTGCAGGGGAAACCGAAGCCTGAATCAGCGGCATCAATTGTCGTCCACCAGGAGCCATAGGTGCTGCGGGCACTCCTTGTCCTCCAGATCTGCCTCCGGGTGAAGGGACCGAAACTCCTGCCAACGACAACGGGAAAGAGCATCAGCAATTTTATTCTCTACCCCCGGAACATGACGAGCCCTGAAATAGATGTTAAACTCAAGACACCTAAGCACCGAATGCTGTAGCAATGACAAAACCGGGAGGGAAGAGGAAGAAAGACTGTTAATACCATAAACCACCGACAGATTATCCGTCCAAAACGAAACATGTCTATTGGACAAACTCCTACCCCAAAGCTCTACCACCACAATAATAGGGAACAGCTCGAGCAATGTGAGGTTCCGGCACAATCCGGAGGAAGACCATGACACCGGCCATGAGGCAGCACACCACTCGTTCCCAAAAATGGCGCCAAAACCACAGGACCCCGCGGCATTGGAAAACAGACACAACTCAGAATTAGGAACCACTTTAGACATATAACACGTATGCCCATTAAAAGCAAGCAAAAAGGATCTCCAAACCTTTAAATCATCTGTCAGGGACCTAGTAAGTCTGATATGATGACTAGGGGCTTTAAACCCACACGAAGCCAACGACAAACGCCGTGCAAAAACCCGCCCCATGGGCATCACTCTGCACGCAAAGCACAGAAGACCTAACAAGGACTGGAGCTGGAGGAGAGTAACCTTCCTAACGACTAAGAAACCATCAATCAAACCAAGAAGCTTCCGGAGCTTCTCAGCGGGAAGTCTAAAGACCATATCTATCGTGTCAATCTCAATCCCCAGGAAAGACAACCGTGTCACAGGACCCTCCGTTTTCTCAACCGAAATGGGAACCCCAAACTGAGACATTCTCATCAAAAAGTCATCCAACAGGAATCGACAACCGCCCTCCGGACCAGGGGAAACAAACAGGAAGTCATCTAGGTAATGCAAAATAGATGTAGACCCAGTGTCATAACGAACAACCCATTCCAAAAAAGATCCGAACATCTCAAAATAATGACACGATATAGAACATCCCATGGGGAGACACGTGTCGTAGTAAAACAAACCATCTACGCGGCAAGCTAGCAAATTAAAACAATCAGGGTGAACCGGGAGGAGGCGGAACGCCGATTCTATGTCTGATTTCGCCAAGAGAGCCCCCCTACCGGCCTCCCTAACCAACTCTACTGCCCTGTCAAATGACACATATGACACCGACTAATCCTCCGGGGTAATGGCGTCATTCACAGACGAGCCTTTGGGATAAGACAGATGGTGTATCAACCGAAACTTACCCGCCTCCTTCTTAGGGACCACCCCCAGCGGAGAAACCCTCAGGTTGGGGAAAGGTAACTCACTAAATGGACCCCTCATACGCCCCAATTCCACCTCTTTCTCCACTTTCTCCCTGAGTACATCCGGGAAATCACGAGCAGACCTCAGATTATCTGACAAAACCGGACAATGACTCAAGACAAACGGGATAAAGAACCCCACTGAAAACCCCGCCCTCAGCTGCTCAGCTGCCTGCCTATTGGATTAACTGTCTAGCCAGGGGGACATCTCTGCCACGCTCACCGGAGTTGTTAAGCAAACCCTGCTCGCCCGGTTTGGGGGGTCTAATGGGAGGACGGGAGCACTTATTGGCTGAATGGGGGCCACCACAAGCAGAGCACTCATGCTTAAATCTACACAATCCCGCAAACCTGCAGTTACCCTCGTTGAACAACCAGCATGACCCCGGTCGGTGGACGGCCACCAGGCCCGGGGAAGAAGACCCCCCTGGTCCAGCGGCCACCCCCGAAAAGGGAGGAGGTTTCTGCCCCACCATCAACCTGAGCCAGACATCCGTGGCCTTAACACCCCAACCCAATTCCGGCTGCAATGCTAGGCGGCGCCTAAACTCCTCATCATAACGCCACCATGCGGAGCCGCCGTGGCTTTTATAAGCGCTGTAAATGACATCCTGGTATATAAACAATTCCGAACAGCGTTCAGGATGGTGCTGTCCCATGACACAACCCAAGACCGCAAAGGCTTGCAACCAATTATTCATCGTCTTTGCCACTTTCGGTCTACGTTCGTAAGGCTTCTCCGGGATGCGCCTCTCCTTATCCACCGTGTGCTGGTCCACCGATATGAGGGACCAGATGTCTACATACTGATTAGCCCAAACCTTCTCCCTAACAGCCTCCTCTAAATGGGCCCCTAGCGAGCTAACTCCACAGAAACAAGAATCCTTGTAAACGCAAGCTAATGCAGGCACCGGCTTGACCGGAGGAGGAGGGGGGCTGGCTTAGCGGGGACTGACTAAACTTCTCCAACAACGCTTTTAACAACGCCGCCATATCAGAACCCCCACTGCCCGATCCCCACGCCCCCGTGAACTGGTACTCACCGGGCGTAGAAGGAATCTGCTCCGCCACAGGACCCGGCGCAGCAACTTCAGGTTGCGGAAAGGTCACTGGAACCAGGCTATCAACCCTGGAAGAATGGCTAGGCAACCGCCTCTGCAAAACCCGACCAGACTCTCCTGAAGCATCGGAGGATCCCTCAGAGGAGGATGGGGACCGCCACCTAGAAGATCTGGAGCGTCTACTCCACCGCGAATCGCCAGACGCCTACGCGATCCCCGCCGACTCCTCCTCTGGCGCTCAACAGAGGAGGATGATGAATCAGATCTAACTCTGCGCCTGCGTGACCGCCTAGTGACAGAAGGGGAGGCCTGAGGCTGCTGGACGGGGGCCCCCGCAACAGCTACCTGAGGAGCACTCATAGTAGCACCCACAGCATTAGGCAAGTTCACAGTGCCCCTCACAGGGGCAGATGACAAAGTGGGTACGTCCACCCCCTGCTCAATAACTGCAGAGGGGGTTGGGAGAGGTGGGGGTTGAGAACTAGGTGGGTTAGGAGGCGAATCCCCAGAGGGAGGGCTGCTAATATTCGCTCCCATACTTAAATCCTGCACTTCGCGCCGCACTGCCGGCAAATACACAGCAACCGGAAGTGCGGGCGCCGAAACCGGAAGGGGTGGAGCTGCGGACGGCACAGCAGAGAAGCGCTAGCCAGCCGGGATCACAGCTGCACGCACCGTGCTTAAGGTACGCAGTGAGGGAGGGGGAGGGCTATGCCCAAGCCTAGCAGGGGGGCGGCTATTCCGAGCAGACCGCCGACCCCCTGACAAAGCTCCAGAACTAGGGGGCGTCCCAGAATCGCCACCGGCGGTCGCCGCAAGGCCAGGGGCAGACGGCAGGGGGGATCCGAGGCTGCAGAGGAACGAGCGCAGCCAGTCCTCACCCCCCTCCGCCATACGGGCCATGAACATATCCCTCAGGGGATCCATGCCTCTTGTCAGACGGAACGCTGCTCTTACCAGACACAGCGCTTCTGCAAAGAGGAAGAGGGAGGGGACGCAGAGCCTTATAAAGGGGCATCATGCAGCACGCCCCTTCCTGAACGGCAGGATGACTCCATTAACCCCCAATGCACCAAACCCTGACCCAAAACCCCTAGAACAAAGATAGGGAACCTAGGAAAAGGGGGGAGGGGGACCCCCAGTCCCTGTACACCCTCCCAATATGGTCAGGTGACCACCAAAATGTCCCTACAACCCTAGATGTGTTTATGGAGAGGTGCAGCTTCCAAAATGGTTTATTTTCTTTTCCTGTTTTTTTTTTTATGTTTTTACACATGAACTTTTC
This sequence comes from Bufo gargarizans, assembly GCF_014858855.1. Lineage (NCBI taxonomy): Eukaryota > Metazoa > Chordata > Amphibia > Anura > Bufonidae > Bufo > Bufo gargarizans. Next base: position 35,187,341 of record NC_058080.1, read on the forward strand.
TGCACATCTGAAATGGTGCCTGAAAAAAATCCTACTAAAAAGGTTGCCCAAAAATCCAAATTTCCTTAATTTCTGAGATCTGGGTCTAATTGAACATTAGGGCCACCCACAATGTATCTGCACAGATTACAGGACCAGGGTAGAGGTATTCCATTTTGTTTATCTGGTAACTTCCTGTTTTACCAAAAAAATATAAATTATTTAAAAAATCTGCGTTAATTGCTGTGAAACACCTAAATACCTACCTAGTGAAGAATAGTGATGAGCGGCATAGGCAATATTCAAATTTGTGATATTTCGCACATTTTTGGCTGAATATACACCATAAATTTGTAAATTCATGATCTTCAGTCATTGTTTACTTGTATGCGAAAAATCGGCAATGTAATAGATTTATGATAAATTTGCGAGTAGAATATTCAACACTATTCGCGAATACAAATATATAGCACTATATTCTAAATATTCGCAAATTGGTTGGTTTACCAGCAGGTGGCAGCAAAGCTTGGCAGTGCTACACTAGCAGATAGTGGAGCTTGGTTCCAGTCTCTCTGCCTCTCCAGTGAGACAGAGGTCAGAGGGAGTCATCCCCTACATGAAGGAGGTGGTTTGGTGAGAGACTGCCACTGCCGGGTGAGCATCGCCTAAAGCTAGGATTCCTTGGAGTACACCAGCGGTCTGACAAAGAGAAAGCTGAGGACTTCAGCCAGCTTATTCCTACAGCCGAAAGTAAGAGAAAGGATTCCTGCTTAACCTTCTAAACCTAAAGTACAGCAGAGAGAGATTGCAACAGATGTAGCAGAGCCAACAGTGTTTACCAGCCGCCAAAGGTTGCCAACGCCTGCTGGGAATCAGGGAAGTCCAAGGAATTGTTTTGAAGACAAGTTATTCCAGTAAAGCTGTGTTTGACCTTTATATCCAAGTCTGGACTTAATTCATTCCTTCATCGTCCAAGTTCAACTACCCCTTGCTCCCAGGGGAGGGCTGGCAGCCTTAGTACTGGGGGGCAAATCCTGTCAAGTGGCCCATTTTTAGCCCCACCCATTATTAAAAGCCCCTCCTACATATAATAGGCCACTCCCAACAAACACTGTACAGCTGACATTCTATAGTTGCGGCCTGTCTCTACACATCATACGGAGAGGGGGGGCCCGTCCTGGCTGCACTGCCTGCTTCACATTAGACAATAGACAGCCGACTACAGCCAGGACGCTCCTCCGCTCTCCTCCCTCCCCCGATCCTGCTCAAGGCCTGTGGTTCCCCCCACCATCTGCCACCCGCCCGTGGCCTGCTGCCCCCTTTGGCCGTCCTCACCCAGCTCTGAATCCTCCTTCTGCAAATGGCAGGGGAAGGAGCCGGAGGATCTCCTCTCCTACATAGCGCCCCCTACCTCTCACATCCAGTGATGTCACCTTTGTTGTAGATGTTCTCTTTCCTCATCTTCTCCATTCAGACCAGACCGCCATGATGATTCTTCAGCCATCTCCCGTCTCTGCAGAGATTGACAAACGGACATTAGTTTCCCACATTTCCATCATCTTCTGAACACCCTTTCCTGCCATCCCCAATACTATACTGCAGGAACAGTCCTCCTGGAAATACTACTACCACACAGATAGTGCCCCAATACTGTGCCCGCTGTGCCCCCAATACTATACTGCAGAAACAGTCCCCCTGGAGAAACTGCTACCACACAGATAGTGCCCCTAATACTGTGCCCGCTGTGCTCCCAACACTATACTGCAGAAACAGTCCTCCTGGAGAAACTGCTACCACACAGATAGTGCCCCCAATACTGTGCCCGCTGCACCCCCAATACTATACGGCAGAAACAGTCCTCCTGGAGAAACTGCTACCACACAGATAGTGCCCCCAATACTGTGCCCGTTGTGCCCCCAATACTATACTGCAGAAACAGTCCTCCTGGAAAAACTACTACCACACAGATAGTGCCCCCAATACTGTGCCCGCTGCACCCCCAGTACTATACTGCAGAAACAGTCCTCCTGAAAATACTACTACCACACAGATAGGGTCCCCAATACTATACTGCAGAAACAGTCCCCCTGGAAATACTACTACCACACAGATAGTGCCCCCAATACTGTGCCCGCTGTGCACCCAATACTATACTGCAGAAACAGTCCCCCTGGAAATACTACTACCACACAGATAGTGCCCCCAATACTGTGCCCGCTGTGCCCCCAATACTATACTGCAGAAACAGTCCTCCTGGAAATACTACTGCCACACAGATAGTGCCCCCAATACTGTGCCCGCTGTGCCCCCAATGCTATACTGCAGAAACAGTCCTCCTGGAAATACTACTACCACACAGATAGTTCCCCCAATACTGTGCCCGCTGTGCCCCCAATACTATACTGCAGAAACAGTCTTCCTGGAGAAACTACTACCACACAGATAGTGCCCCCAATACTGTGCCCGCTGTGTCCCCAATACTATACTGCAGAAACAGTCCTCCTGGAAATACTACTACCACACAGATAGTGCCCCCAATACTGTGCCCGCTGTGCCCCCAATACTATACTGCAGAAACAGTCCCCCTGGAAATACTACTACCACACAGATAGTGCCCCCAATACTGTGCCCGCTGTGCCGCCAATACTATACTGCAGAAACAGTACCCCTGGGAATACTACTACCACACAGATAGTGCCCCCAATACTGTGCCTGCTGTGCCCCCAATACTATACTGCAGAAACAGTCCTCCTGGAGAAACTACTACCACACACGTAGTGCCCCCAATACTGTGCCCGCTGTGCCCCCAATGCTATACTGCAGAAACAGTCCTCCTGGAAATACTACTACCACACAAATAGTGCCCCCAATACTCTGCCCGCTGTGCCCCCAATACTATACTGCAGAAACAGTCCTCCTGGAAATACTACTACCACACAGATAGTGCCCCCAATACTGTGCCCGCTGTGCCCCCAATACTATACTGCAGAAACAGTCCTCCTGGAAATACTACTACCACACAGATAGTGCCCCCAATACTGTGCCCGCCCTGCCCCCAATGTTATACTGCAGAAACATTCCCCCTGAAAATACTACTACCACACAGATAGTGCCCCCTTCAAAAATTATTGGCACACAGTGCTCTAAAAAATAAATGCGCCCAGACACTAATAGTATAAAGATAATGTCCCCCAAAAATAATTGTGCTAAGCTGGTACTGTGCCAGGGTGCCCCCCAAAGAAACAGTGCTCCCCAAAATCCCACCAATAGAAATAATTCTCTGCCAGAGCACACTTAGTAGTAATAATGCCCCTATAGTGCCCATACTAGTAATCATGTTCCTCATAGCCCCCCAGTAGTAGTAAAGCTCTGCATAATACCTCCTAGTAGTAATAATTCTCCCAATAATATGACAGTACATGAAATACCCCCAATTAGTGCCCGCAGTTGAGCTAATGTCCCCATAATGTATGCCAGTATAAAATACCCCTATATAGTGCCCCAGTAAATGCCCTCATAGTGCTCCTCTCCCCCTTCCCCATAGTGTCCCCCATAATGTGCCAGTAAATAAAAGCCCCTTCTTAGTGCCCCCAGCAGATGCCCCTATAGTGCTCCTCTTCCCCATAATGTGCCAGTAAAAAATGTCCCTTCTTAGTGCCACCAGATGCCCCGATAGTGCTCACTTCTACATAGTGCCCCAAAAAAATATGCCCCATAGTGCCGCTCTCCCCTATAGTGCCTCCCATAATGTGCCAGTAAAAAATGCCCCCTTAGTGCCACTAGATGCCATAGTGCCCTCTATAATGTGCCAATAAAAAAGGCCCCTTTAGAGCCCCCACTTCCCCATAGTGCCCCCAAATAATGCCCCTATAGTGCCAACAGGTGCCCCATAGTGCCGCTCTCCCCTATTTTGCTCCTCATAATGTGCCAATAAAAAATCCCCTTTAGACCCCCCAGATACCCCCATAGTACTCCTCTCCCGCATGGTGCCCCACATAATGTGCCAGTAAGAAATGCCCCCATAGTGCCCACCCCAAAATGGGCAAGAAATAAATGCCTCCAGAGTGCCACCCCCAAAACAATGGGGTTGTAAGAAATGCCAGATGCCCCCATAGTGCCAGCTCCACCAGCAAAGGAAAAAAAACAAAAAAAAAACATAAATTCTTACCTCCATCAGCAGTGATGCGATGCAGGCCTCTTCCGGCCTTTGTCCCCCACTGTGTGCTGCCCGGCTCAGGCGGCGCGATGATAATGACGGCATTAGTGCCTACGGCCTATCAGAAGTACAGGGAAAGGAGACGTCTCTCCCTCCCCCGCAGCAGCACAGCCATCTGTATCGCTGTCTTGAGGATGGCGATACAGATGGATATGGAGATGAACGCTTCCACAATGGAAGCACTCATCACTTACTGGCCCCCATTGCCGCCGGCAACTAGAACCAGAGCCGCGCCGCCTGTGGTCATCTGCAGTGTGACCCTGAGGAATAAAAAATAAATAAATAATTTGTTAAAGACGGCCCGGCCGTTTTTAACATGCTTTTGGGGGGCAATTGCCTCCCTACCCCCTGTCCCAGCCCGCCCCTGCTTGCTCTGCTTCGGACGGCCACATCTAAGATCTCAAGGATATTCCAGGTAGGAGCATCGTGACACGTACATCCAACATCTGCAGAGACATTGTAGGCCGCACTACACCACTCTGGCAATCCTACACTGGGTGTCCCATCAACAACACGTCTTAAAAGGGAGCCTTCTGCTCCTGCTGCTTTACCACAGTTGGTGTCACGACAAACTGTTTATACAGCAGTTGGTCATAACACCTCAAAGGGATCTCCAGGCTCGGGCCGGAAATTGCATACGACCCCAGGATCAGAGCACATGACCCCCAAACCTTTAACTACAATCCTGTGTTATCTATGGTTGAGTTCTTTTTCCATTTGGAGCCATAAACAGATCTATCAGCCCTGTGCACATGTGATCTAGGTCTACCCAAATCTGATTTGTGTCCATACACGGAGGACATTTGCTCCTGATACAGGCTGGACAATTGTCTTAGAACTTTAGAATCATTTCTTTGTCATTGGAAGAACATGAGGAAATGGTCAGTGCCTTGTTTCTTCTCACCGGTTATATTGGACATTTCTCCCTCAGAACAGAGGACACAGTCATAACAGCAGGAGTGATATCCTCCATTAGGAGCTTTCCTGGACCCGGGGGGACATCTCTCATTGCAGCGAGACTGTGGCATCTAGAGGAAACAGATATCATGTATGAAAGGTCTATGTGATACATGTGCAGTGTCCCACTGCAGGAATTTGTGTACTGTACTCTGTGCATTATATGTCCCATGAACTGAATATAGAGAGAGCAAGAAGTTTCTGGTTACTGTTCCTAGGCTGGGCTGGCACCACCCCTTCCTCTAGGAGAGGACGATGTATCAGGTCAGGGTAGTGTAAAGCCCTGAGGATTGAAAAGCAGCTAAGTGACGGTATAAGTGCCAGGCCTTGAGGGAAAGAGATTCTACAGAAAGCTGAGCATTCAGAAAGGAGAAAGTGCAGAGCATCTGTCAGTCAGTGAAGATAACCCATTCCTGCCTGTTTTGGACTTCAATGGATGTTGGTGGGAGTAGTCAGCTTCGTGTTCCCCATCCTACTAAAGGAACAGACTGGCCATCTGCTGACAGACAGTATTCTGCAAAGTATGTGGAAGAAAATGATAGGCAGGCACGCTACATCTAGTGGCCACACAGATTATATTTATTCAATTAAGGTTAAAATAAGTTTAAAATAAGTAATTTATTTAAATGCGGTTAAAATGGGTGGATAGCACGTCTAGAAAATAGGACATATATAGAAAAATGATAGGTATCTATCGATAGTCCAACTTGCGTTGTGATTATTGTGTCCAGGTTCTTCTAATGGCATTAGTAGTAAAATACATCTATGTTGAAAGTTGAGATATCTTAGAAGTTATAGAGGGATATTGATGGGATATTATGAAAGGGTAGTAGGAATAGGATGTCCTGTTGGAGAGGATAAAAGAAAAGAAAACTTCTTGCTGATAAATCTAATTGTTCATTCATGAACTCATACACATCCTGCGATTTGAGTAAAAAACGGATTGATTCCCAAAGGAGATAAAAAGGATTGCAAATGCTTAAGTCCGTCAGATGTCGATTATGGACATTTCCTATTATGATATTGGTGTGTAGGTAGTTCGCATCAGCAGAGTGAGTTTTTTGGTTTAGCCAGAAGAACAGTGTGCGGTGTGGTAGGCTTTTTGTTACTCACTATTTGTTGGTGATTTGGTTTCCGTTACTGCCGGTGGCGTCCCACACGGCAGTTGACGGTACTCACCCTTTTGGCTGGTTCTCACCTCTGTGTAGTATTGAAGTTGTGTGTGGAGATAGTCCTGGACGTACTGTTTCTCCTCGCTGGGAATGCGCAGACGGCGTCTCACGTGATCTGTTACGTGGTGTCCTACGTTCCGGTCAGCTGATGACCATGTCTTGCACTCCTTTGTAGTTCTCCTTCTTCCTCCTTTTGTTTATGAGGAAATAAAATCCTTCAGTGACAGTGTGGGTATTGGTGGGTAGTCTCTGCAATGATAGGTAATGCCAGACACGTTTCGAGGTACTCCAACCTCTTCCTCAGCAGCCATGTTTAGACCTTTAAGACTGCCCTCTTTTATACCCACTTTGTCAAATATATTCCGCAAAGCCTACTACAGTGATACCAATATAGTGAGACATGTTTCACCAATTGGTTAATTTGGGAAGACTGAGCAGACGTTAAAGGGAACTTCTTTGGAGCCCACTGCCCTCGATACACAGCTCGGGGAACTGTATATGGCAGCTGTGTAATGTACTCAGTGCCTGTGTGAACCATCTCCTGAACTGCTGCAGTAAAGTATACCCTTACCTCCCCTGTGGGCCATTGCACATGGTATGATATAGTTGTGCTCATGATACCCCAGAAGGTGAATGATGTTAAGGTATCGCTAAGTGAAAGCTATCATTATATTCAGCTGTGCTCACCATTCGAGGTAGACCTAGGAAAGAAATCTAAGGGCTTGACGGCCATCTATCACCAGCAGCAGATATGCAGGGGAGAGCACATCATCCAGTCCGTGTAGGCATGTGCACACATACTGCTCCACCATGTTGGTGAAATGTGCCTCCTGCTAAGACGTTCCATATCAGCTGGTGGTGCTGGTTGTTGTGGCGTGCTGACAAAGCTTTTCCACATGTCGGCCATGCTAACCCTGCCTTCTGAGGTTCTTGTGGTGCCCCAGCTGCGTTGGCGACCTCTTCCTCCTCCTCAGTGCTTCCACTGAGCTCCCGCTTTCAGGTGGGAATGCCACCAGCAGCGCGTCCACCAGAGTGTGCTTGTACTCGCGCATCTTCCGATCAGTAAAATATATTTTTACTAAATTTAGTTCCTGCAGCAATGCAGAGCAGGGGTTTTTCACAGGCAAAAATGGGTTAATGTCAGCCATCAATGTAACAGACGAATTTTAGAAATTTCGGCCCCTGTCACCTGTGTAGAGCAGGGGTTTGTATACGGCAAAAATGGTAAAATGTCACCCAAGAATGTAATAGACGCTTTTGCACCCTGCTCCCTCTTTTGCTGTGCTGGTGGCTCTGTGCGACCACCGCCTCTTCCGCCAAACTGCACACGTCACTCGCATGACCTTGATTCCATGTGGGGTCGAGAACCTCATCGTCCTCCACATCATCTTCCACCCAGTCTTCACTCCTGCCCTCCTTGTCGGTCTGCACACTGCAGAAAGCCCCAGCAGTTGGCACCTGTGTTTCGTCATCACCCGAGACGTGCTGTGATGGTCCTCCCATGTACTCATCTTGAAAGATAAGTGGTTGGGCATCGGTGCACTCGATGTCTTCCACTTCTGGGGCAGGACGAGGTGGATGGCCCTGGGAAACCCGGCCAGCAGAGTCATCAAAAAGCAGAAGAGACTTCTCCATGACTTGGGGCTCAGACTGCTTGGCTGATATGCAAGGGGATGAGGTGAAAGACTGATGGACATCGGCTGCAGGTGCCAACTGTGGTCTTTCATCAGGAGACTGGGTGGCAGACAATGTGAAGGAACTGGAGGCACTGTCAGCAACTCAATCTACTATCGCCTGTACTTGTTCAGGCCTCACCATTCGTAGAGCCGCATTAGGCCCGACCAAATACCGCTGCAGGTTCTGTCGCCTACTCCACCTGAGGAAGGTGTTTCACTTGTGTGTGTAGCTGGCACAGATCGACCACGTCCTCTCCCTGCAACAGGAGCTCCACCAGCAGCACCACGACCTGGGCCACGTCTCTTATTGGACGCTCTCCTCATATTTTGCTTTCACCCACCAAACTAACAGATGGTTTATCTCAGGCGACAATGTAACCGCCAATAGTCAACAATTAAGTTCACTGACAGTAAGGCAGCGCCGGTGTCATAAAGAGGAAACATTTCTTGAGGTCACACAACAGTCAGACAGGCGAATGTTATACAATTACTTCACGGTCTCAAAAAATGTGAATTTGTCAACCAACAATGTAACTGCAGTATTGACTGGTTGTATTGGACTGTCAGAAATGCAGCAAAGGCCCCAAATGTACTTTCTAGCACAAAAAGTGAGTTTTTTTTCAACCGACAATGTAATAACAGTATTTACTGGTTTTATTGGACTGTCAGAAATGCAGCGCCGGTGTCAGAAAGAGAAAAAATAGCTTTAGGTCACACAAATATGTGACAGACTAATGTAATTGAATTATTTTCACTGCCAGGTATGCACTGCAGGCCGCAGGGGTACTTGACCGCCAAAAAAAAGGGAATTTTTTCCCCCCTGGAATCTAACAGATGGATTTAATGAAGAGATTTTCCCTGTCAGATATTCACCACAGGGGTAGTTCACAGAAAAAGAATGCCCCCCCCCCAGCCCCCCCGGGGCCCTAAAGTCACAGACAGATTACCAATATTATTTTCCCTTCCCCAGGCACATATGCAGTGCAGGTGTCCTTAAAAAATGCCTAGATGTCGCCCACTGAGCTACAGAACAGGATCAAAGTAAGGTCCCTGGCACATATGCAGTTGCAAAAATGGTCTTCACTTCACAGGTGTGCCCTGTCAGGTTTAATAAGTGGGATTTCTTGCCTTATAAATGGAGTTGGGACCATCAGTTGCGTTGTGGAGAAGTCAGGTGGATGCACAGCTGATGGTCCTACTGAATAGACTGTTAGAATTTGTATTATGGCAAGAAAAAAGCAGCTAAGTAAAGAAAAACGAGTGGCCATCATTACTTTAAGAAATGAAGGTCAGTCAGTCCGAAAAATTGGGAAAACTTTGAAAGTGTCCCCAAGTGCAGTCACAAAAACCATCAAGCGCTACAAAGAAACTGGCTCACATGCGGACCGCCCCAGGAAAGGAAGACCAAGAGTCACCTCTGCTGCGGAGGATGAGTTCATCCGAGTCACCAGCCTCAGAAATTGCAGGTTAACAGCAGCTCAGATTAGAGACCAGGTCAATGCCACCCAGAGTTCTAGCAGCAGACACATCTCTAGAACAACTGTTAAGAGGAGACTGTGTAAATCAGGCCTTCATGGTAGAATATCTGCTAGGAAACCACTGCTAAGGACAGGCAACAAGCAGAAGAGACCTGTTTGGGCTAAAGAACACAAGGAATGGACATTAGACCAGTGGAAATCTGTGCTTTGGTCCGATGAGTCCAAATTTGAGATCTTTGGTTCCAACCACCGTGTCTTTGTGCGACGCAGAAAAGGTGACCGGATGGACTCTACATGCCTGGTTCCCACCGTGAAGCATGGAGGAGGAGGTGTGATGGTGTGGGGGGGCTTTGCTGGTGACACTGTTGGGGATTTATTCAGAATTGAAGGCATACTGAACCAGCATGGCTACCACAGCATCTTGCAGCGGCATGCTATTCCATCCGGTTTGCGTTTAGTTGGACCATCATTTATTTTTCAACAGGACAATGACCCCAAACACACCTCCAGGCTGTGTAAGGGCTATTTGACCATGAAGGAGAGTGATGGGGTGCTGTGCCAGATGACCTGGCCTCCACAGTCATCGGACCTGAACCCAATCGAGATGGTTTGGGGTGAGCTGGACCGCAGAGTGAAGGCAAAAGGGCCAACAAGTGCTAAGCATCTCTGGGAACTCCTTCAAGACTGTTGGAAGACCATTTCAGGGGACTACCTCTGGAAGCTCATCAAGAGAATGCCAAGAGTGTGCAAAGCAGTAATCAAAGCAAAAGGTGGCTACTGTGAAGAACCTAGAATATGACATATTTTCAGATGTTTCACACTTTTTTGTTATGTATATAATTCCACATGTGATAATTCATAGTTTTGATGCCTTCAGTGTGAATCTACAATTTTCATAGTCATGAAAATAAAGAAAACTCTTTGAATGAGAAGGTGCATCCAAACTTTTGGTCTGTACTGTAGGTCACCCTGGCTGCTGCATTAGACTAGATTGGAGATGGGAAAGTCTGGTGAGTGGGAAGCAAATAGTAAGGAGTTACTGTAATCTCCACAGGAATGGATTATGGCAACAATGGGAGTTTTTGTTGTTTCCACAGAAAAAAAAAAGGGCATCTAGAGAATTTATGGTGGGGCAGGTGGCATTAGTGGGCAAAAGATTGAATATAAGGAGTGAATGAAACATCAGCGTCAATCATAACACCGAGATAGCGAGAGTGCTGTCTAGGCAGGATGGTAGTGCCATACACTGAGCTGGAGATATCAGGTTTAAGTACGCTAGGAGACGGAGAAAACACCAGTAGTAGAGAGGACGTGGTGTTGACAGACAGTCACTGGTGTTCTATAGTACAGCCGGGGCGATATCACGGGATTAAGTATATAGTTGGGTGTTCGATTGGGACTGTGTAGAGAGAAAAGAGGAGAGAACCTAGGACTGAACCCTGAGTAACCCCAACTGCAAGTGGGAGAGGAGAGGAAGTAGAGCCATCAAATGACAAACTGAAGGAGTGGCCAGAGAGGAAGAAAACCAAGAGTGGATAGGGAAAATACTTAAAATAACATAAAATACAGAAAAATTTTAAATAACAATTTGTATCTAGGAGTAGGAGGTTGAGGAGGTGGTGGATGGGTGGATGTGGCGGTGTAGGTTGACGTGGCGGTGTAGGTGGAAGTGGCGGTGAAGGAGGAATAGGTAGCAACACTGATTTGTGTTATTTTTTTATTTTTAAATTGGGATATCCCCCAAAATATTGGGACATATAACAAAATAAAACTAAGAATAAGTGCACTTGAGTACAAGAATGGATGGTTGAGGCCGGTATAAATGTCTATTCTGCACAAGGTACGGACAAGTCCCGTGGGATCCAGGCCTGATACATTTTAATAAACGTGAGCTTGTCCACATTGGCTGCGGCCGGTGATAATGCTCTCTGCCGGCTAAACACACGTTCACACTATACACTGGCTGCAGGGCAGGCCAGCACCTCCAAGGCTGACAAAGCTTTTCCACATGTCGGCCATGCTAACCCTGCCTTCTGAGGTGTGGGCGGGGCCCCAGCGGCGTTGGCGACCTCTTCCTCCTCCTCTGCCTTCGCCTTGTGCCTCCACTGTGCCCCCGCTGTCAGGTGGGAATGCCATCATCAGCGTGTGCTTGTAGTCGTCAATCTTCCGATCAGTAACAGATGTTTTCACTAAATTTTGTTCCCTGTCAGCAATGCACAGCAGGGGTTCATTCACGGCAAAAGGGGGTTCATGTCACCCAGCAATACAACAGAGTATTCTGAGAGATTTAGGCCCCTGTCACCCAGGCACAGCAGGGGTTTGTTTACGCCAAAAATGGTAAAATGTCACCCGACAATTGAAAATAAGAATTGTTTCAATTTTGGGCACTAAAATGGCTCTAAAATAGTCCTTGAAAAGGCTAGAGGGATGTAAACGGCAGTAAAATGTGCTTAAGAGCCTGGAAACTGCTCAGCAAACAAATGTGGAGAGGGAAATAACTTAAAATGAAATAAAATAACTAAAAATTGCATATTATTAACCTGCAACTCAGAGAAGGAGGTGGATATGGAGTCGGAGGTTGAGGAGGCGGTGAATGTGGTGTTGTAGGTGGAGGCAGCAATGGAGGAGGAGGAGGAGGTCGCCAACAATGTTTTTATTTATTTTTTATTGGGGTAGGTAGCCCCCAAAATATTGGGACAAAAAAAAAAAAGAAGAAAACAAAGAATCATTGCACTTGACTTGAGTACAAGAATGTATGTTTGATGGTGGTATAAATGTCTATTCTGCACAAGGGACGGACAGGTCCTGTGGGATCCAGGCTTGGTTCATTTTTATGAACGTCAGCTTGTCCACATTGGCTGTAGACAGGCGGCTGCGTTTGTCTGTAATGACGCCCCCTGCCGTGCTGAATACACGTTCAGACAAAACGGGACAGAACCATCAGTCAGTACGTGTAGTCCTGTGCACAGGTACTGTTCCACCATGTTGCTAAAATGCTGCCTCCTGCTAACACGCTCCATATCAGCAGTTGGGACCGGTTGTTGCAGCGAGGTGACAAAGCTTTTCCACATGTCGGCCATGCTAACCCTGCCTTCTGAGGTGCTGGCGCTGACACAGCTGCGTTGGCGACCTCTTCCTCCTCCCCTGCCTTCGCCTTGTGCTTCCACTTGTCCCCCGGCGTCAGTCGGGAATGCTCTCAGTAGCGCGTCTACCAGTGTGCGCTTGTACTCGAGCATCTTCCGATCACGCTCCAGTGAGGGAATTAAGGACGGCACATTGTCTTTGTAACAGGGATCCAGCAGGGTGGCCACCCAGTAGTCAGCACACGCTAAAATGTGGGCAACTCTGCTGTCGTTGCGCAGGCACTGCAGCATGTAGTCGCTCATGTGTGCCAGGCTGCCCAGAGGTAAGGACAAGCTGTCCTCTGTGGGAGGCGTATCGTCTGCATCTTCCGTATCTCCCAGCCACGCACCAGTGATGGGCCCGAGCTGTGTTGGGTGCCACCCCGCTGTGACAATGCTTCATCCCCATCCTCGTCCTCCTCGTCCTCCAGTAGTGGGCCCTGGCTGGCCACATTTGTACCTGGCCTCTGCTGCAAAAATCCTCTTTCTGAGCCACTTCTAAAGACTGGCCTGAAAGTGCTAGCGATGACTCCTCTTCCTCCTCCTCGTCCTGGGCCACATCCTCTTCCATCATCACCCTAAGTGTTTTCTCAAGGAGACATAGAAGTGGTATTGTAACGCTGATAACGGCGTCATCACCACTGGCCATGTTGGTGGAGTACTCGAAACAGCGCAACAGGGCACACAGGTCTGGCATGGAGGCCCAGTCATTGGTGGTGAAGTGGTGCTGTTCCGCAGTGCGACTGACCCGTGCGTGCTGCAGCTGAAACTCCACTATGGCCTGCTGCTGCTCGCACAGTCTGTCCAGCATGTGCAAGGTGGAGTTCCACCTGGTGGGCACGTCGCATATGAGGCGGTGAGCGGGAAGGCCGAAGTTACGCTGTAGCGCAGACAGGCGAGCAGCGGCAGGATGTGAACGCCGGAAGCGCGAACAGACGGCCCGCACTTTATGCAGCAGCTCTGACATGTCGGAGTAGTTGTGAATGAACTTCTGCACCACCACATTCAGCACATGCGCCAAGCAAGGGATGTGCGTCAAACCGGCTAGTCCCAGAGCTGCAACGAGATTTCGCCCATTATCGCACACCACCAGGCCGGGCTTGAGGCTCACCGGCAGCAACCACTCGTCGGTCTGTTGTTCCATACCCCGCCACAACTCCTGCGCGGTGTGGGGCCTGTCCCCCAAATACATTAGTGTCAGAACGGCCTGCTGACGTTTACCCCTGGCTGTGCTGAAGTTGGTGGTGAAGGTGTGTGGCTGACTGGATGAGCAGGTGGAAGAAGAGGAGGAGGAAGCCGAGAAGGAGGAGGTGGCAACAGGAGGCAAAGAATGTTGCCCTGCGATCCTTGGCGGCGGAAGGACGTGCGCCAAACAGCTCTCCGCCTGGGGCCCAGCCGCCACTACATTTACCCAGTGTGCAGTTAGGGAGGTATGGGGTCCCTGGTCCACGTATCTGTGGTTAGGTGGACCTTGCCACAGATGGTGTTGCGCAGTGCACACTTGATTTTATCGGATACTTGGTTGTGCAGGGAAGGCACGGCTCTCTTGGAGAAGTAGTGCCGGCTGGGAACAACATACTGTGGGACAGCAAGCGACATGAGCTGTTTGAAGCTGTCTGTGTCCACCAGCCTAAATGACAGCATTTCATAGGCCAGTAGTTTAGAAATGCTGGCATTCAGGGCCAGATATCGAGGGTGGCTAGGTGGGAATTTACGCTTTCTCTCAAATGTTTGTGAGATGGAGAGCTGAACGCTGCCGTGTGACATGGTGGAGATGCTTGGTGACGGAGGTGGTGTTGTTGGTGGCACATCCTCTGTTTGCTGGGTGGCAGGTACCAACGTTCCTCCAGAGGCAGAGGAAGAGGCCGAGGAGGCGGCAGCAGCAGAAGAGGCCGAGGCGTCAGCAGCAGAAGAGGCCGAGGCGGCAGCAGCAGAAGAGGCCGAGGCGGCAGCAGCAGAAGAGGCCGAGGCGGCAGCAGCAGAAGAGGCCGAGGCGGCAGCAGCAGAAGAGGGAGCAGGAGGGGCCTGAGCACTTTCTTGGTTTTGAAAGTGCTTACTCCACTGCAGCCCGTGTCTTGCATGTAGATGCCTGGTCATGCAGGTTGTGCTAAGGTTCAGAACGTTAATGGCACAGCATGCAAACCACTCGGGTCTTGTCGTCAGCACATTGTGTGAAGAAGTGCCATGCCAGGGAACTCCTTGAAGCTGCCTTTGGGGTGCTCGGTCCCAGATGGCGGCGGTCAGTAGCAGGCTGAGTCTCTTGGCGGCGGGTGTTCTGCTTTTGCCCACTGCTCCCGCTTTTGCTACGCTGTTGGCTCGGTCTCACCACTGCCTCTTCCTCCGAACTGTGAAAGTCAGTGGCACGACCTTCATTCCATGTGGGGTCTAGGACCTCATCGTCCCCTGCATCGTCTTCCACCCAGTATTGATCCCTGACCTCCTGTTCAGTCTGCACACTGCAGAAAGACGCAGCAGTTGGCACCTGTGTTTCGTCATCATCAGAGACATGCTGAGGTGGTATTCCCATGTCCTCATCATCAGGAAACATAAGTGGTTGTGCGTCAGTGCATTCTATGTCTTCCACCGCTGGGGAAGGGCTAGGTGGATGCCCTTGGGAAACCCTGCCAGCGGAGTCTTCAAACAGCATAAGAGACTGCTGCATAACTTGAGGCTCAGACAGTTTCCCTGGTATGCATGGGGGTGATGTGACAGACTGATGGGGTTGGTTTTCAGGCGCCATCTGTGCGCTTTCTGCAGAAGACTGAGTGGGAGATAATGTGAACGTGCTGGATCCACTGTCGGCCACCCAATTGACTAATGCCTGTACCTGCTCAGGCCTTACCATCCTTAGAACGGCATTGGGCCCCACCAAATATCGCTGTAGATTCTGGCGGCTACTGGGACCTGAGGTAGTTGGTTCACTAGGACGTGTGGATGTGGCAGAACGGCCACGTCCTCTCCCTGCAACAGAGGCTCCACCAACACCACCACCACGACCATGACCGCGTCCCTTATTAGATGTTTTCCTCATAGTTAGCGTTTACAAAGCAAAGTAAAAAGTGGTTATATATGTTAAAAATAATTAACTGCCAATAAAATCCCTGATGTAGGGTATTGCACTCCATTTTTTTTTTTACTCTATATGACAGCGGTATTTGTGGCCTAAATATGACAGTCACTCATGCACGTCTAATCCCAGATGTGCAGTATATTAGAGGGTTTTTTCACCCCAGTATGCCAATGGCTGCCGATCATGTATTGATATTGAATAACTGAAGAAAAAAAAGTTTGTTTTCAGCAGTAGTTGGCTCAGGGCAGGCTTAAAAAAATTGTGCACTGCACCCACACAACACATTTGCTGTAGATCGCGGAGTACATGAACCAGTTCTTGATAAGATTTCTCCCTGATCTCTCCCTCACAGCAGCTGCAGCCTCTCCCTACACTAATCCGAGCAGAGTGACGGGCGGCGCTACGGGACTCCAGCTTAAATAGAGGCAAGTAGTATGATGCCACTGCATGCAAGTAAATCCTGAGCAGCCTTTCAAAAAGCACCATAAAAATCGCCGAACACCGAACCCGAACCCAAATTTTTACGTAAATGTTCGGGTCCTGGTACCGAAAACCCTAAAGTTCGGTACGAAGCCGAACTTTACAGTTCGGGTTCGCTCAACTGTACTTGCTGATTTTTCAAGTAAAAAAAAAAGTAGAATATAAGGAATATTCGAATATTCTACAAAATATTTGCGAAATATCGATAATTTGAATATGACCCCTGCCCCTTATCAGTAGTCAACAGAAGTTTTTTTTAGTTTTTTTTTAGTAAAAGGTTATGACAGAATGTTTGGAAGAAGAGGGGAAGATGCCAGAAGAGAGCGGTTGAAGAATTCAGTTAGGTGAGTAGTGACAGAAGGAAAGCCATAAAGTGCTGAAGATCAGCAGAGACGTATTAGAGATTTATGAGGCTCTGCATCCTTTCTGCTGCTGGTTTCTTGTTTCGGGACGTTCACTTCATCAGGTGTGAGGTTTACATGTGTCATGTTCTATTGGACACTTTTATGACATTTTCAGTATCCACATTACTTACCTCTCCAGTTTTCCATGTTATTGTGTCATCATTTACAAGCAGCCTCTCATCCTCTGGCATCTTGTCATCCGGCATGAAGTAGCTTTTATCATCAGAAAGATAAGTGTATCTATCATCGGTTTCATTAAATACCCAGTTTCTTAACTGCAGAAGAGGCAGAGAGGAAAGTCGTCTTCTCTCATCGAATGCCACAGTGTTTCCGGTATAATCCTGGAATCGCACTCGGCTGATGAAGTACTGCAGCTTTAACAGAGCAGAGTCACAAATCACTAAAACCATGACAGACCATTACTGTAATGCCTGAAAACCATGAACCCCCCTTAGATGTTCTCCTGATTTCTTGTGTAATGATAGAAAATGGTTTGAGACTCTGTAATTTCACTTTTCTGCCAAGTGATCTGCAGTCATTACAGGTTATTACACAAATAATCCAATGTATAAATATTCACCCCCTTTCAGGGTCTTTATGGGGAGATCTGTGAGCGCGGTCTATCAGTGGGGACCAGTAAATGAGGCAGAACTTCTTTGGTAAGATCAGGTTAGATTCATCATTTACTTGCATGCAGTGGCAAAGCTATAGGAGTTGCGGTGGTCACAGATATAAAAAATATACAGTAGAAGTCTCATATGTGTTTGTTTTTTAGTGACTGGTTATGCAGCTATATAGTGTAGTGGTTAAGGTTCTGGCCTGTGATGCAGAAGCTGTGACTTCAAATCCTGTCACAAACTTTTTCAGAAATAGAGGCTAAACTTAATTTAAACTATATATTTTGTATTTATTTTTTTATTTTATTTTTAGCCATAATATATTTACACATATTATTATATATTTAGAATATATAATATAATATAAGTAAATATATTATGGCTAAAACATCAGTAGTAATCTCCCACATATTATGCATTCATATATATATCAGAAGTTTGATCTCATGAATATATAATTTTTTTTATAATTACACATTTATTTTGTGCTATACATTTTTTACAAAACAGGAAAAGGCAGCTCTCACCTGTGTCTTCTTGCCACAAGCCCGGACATAGCGCCTGGTTTGCACTATAGGTAAAACTTTAGAAAAAAGCTCATCAAGTCCAGGACAAATGTTCAAGGTGTAAACTTTATTCCAGCGGCTTTAAAAACTTGCGGTGCACATAAAACTTGTTACGCGTTTCAGACCATTGTCAGTGTAGGTCCTTCATCATGACATGTATGACAACTTGTACTGAAAGTTTTTAAAGCCCCTGGAATAAAGTTTACACATAGAATTTTTGAGCTGGACTTGACGAGCATTTTTCATACATTTTTTACAATTACTTAAAAAAAATATAAAATGTATAAATCTAATTTAACCTCTATTTCTGAAAAAGTTTGTGACAGGATTTGAACTCACAGCTTCTGCATCATAGCCTAGAACTTTACCACTACACTATATAGCTGCATAACCAGTCTCTTAAAAAAAATTAGACTTCTACCGTATAGGTCTCAGTAGAAGTACAGTACAGTAGAAGTCTCATATTTTTTTTTTATTTTTTTTTTTAAGTAACTGGCAGTGCAGCTATTATAGCTAAGTGGTTAAGTCCCTTGCCTCTAATGCAAAAGGTTGTGAGTTCGAATCCCGGCAGAAACTTTTCTGAAATACAGGCTATATTAGATTTAAATACACTGGGTGTCCCCACGCACTGATGCTATGAGTCAGAGCAGGGACTCCTAAGTCACTGTACAGCAATCTTCTGACTAGAAATAGAGGCTAAATTAGATTTAAATACACTGGCTTGAGCACACGCGGTTTTCGGCCGAGCATAGCTATGCTCGAGCCGAACTGCTGTTTGGACAAGCATGCTCGCTCAACACTGGTCTACACTGCCAGCCACCAGGGATATTAACATAACATTAAAGATGACCTTTCACTGGTCCTGACATTACCATATACATAGCTGGCAGGGTAGGGCATACTGATGGCATGTGATACTGCTTATTATTTTTTATATGCGGTGCTCCGTTCCTCCGCTGTGCCCTCCGTTCTGGTTTCCTGCCTGGTATGTAAATCCATATCATCAGTACAGGGATAAGGAGATGGCCGTGTTTCTCAAGAGGCCTCCCCTTGAGAAACACGGTCATCTCCTCCTACCTGGGAATGGAGCACCGCATAGAAAAAATAATAAGCAATATCACATGCCATCAGCATGCTGTACCCTGCCAGCTATTTATATGGTAATCTCAGGACCGGTGAAAGGTCCTCTTTACACCTTTTACTGCCCTAATATTATCTAAGTGGCAACCCTAGTCTTTACCCATTAATCCTCGGTGCAGGGGAACCACCATGCCACTACATCTTGGTACAATTTCTGTTTAAGTGCCTGATGACCCATGGGGGTTAAGAGGCCCTGGTGTTAAAGCACTGGATATTCAGTCAAAACCATTGCCAGGGATAGGTGAATGTTGGGACATGAACAGTTCATGCAATAGAATCAACAAGCTGAGGTCAGGGCCAGTGGAGTGCCGGGGGGGGGGGGGCGGTCTGCCCCGTGTGTCGGCTCTCGGGGGGGTGCCAGAAACAATAAGCGCTTCCATCAATACAGATAGAAGTGCTCATTGCTGGAGCGCTGACGCCCACATACTGCGGCGGGGCACTGGAGCACATAGTAGGCCTGAGCCATATGCGGTAGTGAAATCCCAACGCAGACGTGCGTGATGACGTCATTGTGCGCGCCTGTGTCGGGAAGAAGCACAGTGAAGTGTGCGTGCCTGCCATTGCGCGCCTAGACATAGGTGAGTATTTAGCTTTTTGTTTTAGTTTTTTTTATTTTATGTGACAACTTTGGGGGACATGGGGAGGACAGTACATTGGGGGAAATTGAAGTAAGGGGCAAATTACTATGTGGGGGAAAAATATTATGGTGGGATACTGTGTGGGGGGAAATTATTATGGGAGGGAGTACTATGTGGGGCAAATTATTACGGGAGGGATTACTATGTGGGGGGAAATTGCTATATGGGGCAATGTGGGAGAAACTACTGTATGGGGCAGTGTGGGGCAAATTACTATGTGGGGGAAATGACTGTGTGGGGGAAACTACTGTATGGGGAAGCGTGGGGGAAACTACTGTGTGGGGGCAGTGTAGCGTAAACTACTGTATAGGGCAGTGTGGGGAAAATTATTGTGTGGGGGCAGTGTAGGGGAAACTACTGTATGGGGGTAGTGTGGGGCAAATTACTATGTGGGGGCAGTGTGGGGCAAACAACTGCATGGGGGCAGTATTGGGGGGGTGCCAGAGAAAGGCACACCATTGATCAGGGCAGGCAACTCAGGATTAGTCCAGAGAACAGGCAGGGGCTAGGTCAGGCAGCAAAATGTCAAATCCAGAAGTCAGGCAGAAATTTGCTTGCCCTGAAGTCCCCCCAAGATTTATACTCCCCCCAACTTTTATAATGCTTGCCCTGAAGTGCCCTCAGTATTTACACTGCCCCCTACTGTTATAATGCTCTCCCTGAAGTGCCCCCAGTATTTATATCGCCCCCTACTGTTATGATGCTCGCCCTGAAGTGCCCCCAGTATGTATGCTGCCCCCTACTGTAATAATGCATACCCTGAAGTGCCCCTAGTATTTACACTGCCTGCTACTGTTATAATGCTCGCCCTGACGTGTCCTCAGTGTTTATACTGCCCCCTACTGTTATGATGCTCACCCTGAAGTGCCACCAGTATTTATAATGCCCCTACTGTTATAATGTGTTATAATGCATACTCTGAAGTGCCCCAGTATTTATAATGCCTCCTGCATTTCCCTCTAGAGTTATATTCCACCCTTTAGTGTCCTCAGAAATTATAATTCTCCTCAACCCCTCCACCAGTCCTATGTAAATAACATCACACCATCTTTCCAGCCTCTTCTAATATCCAGTCCGATGTAAATAGCATACCTCTCTATCTACAGCCCCCTCCAAAATACAGTCCCATGTAAATAACATCACTTCCCTCCCTTCAGTCCCTCCAATATACAGTCCCATGTAAATAACATTGCCCCCTTAATATTCAATCCCATTTAAATAACATCACTCCCTCCCACAGCCACCATCATAATTCAGTCCCATGTAAATAACATCACTCCCTCCCACAGCTGCCTTTAACATACAGTCCCATGTAAATAACATCACCCCTCCCCTACCACCTCCAACACAGTCCTGTATAAATAAGATCACTTCCTCCCTCAGTCCCCCAACATACAGTCCCATTTAAATAACCTCATCCCCTCCCCAGCCACCTATAAAACACAGTCCCATGTAAATAACATCCTAATGCCCCAGCCACCTGCAACATGCAGTCTCATGTAAATAACATCACCCCTCAACATTCAGTCCCATGTAAATAGCATCACTCCCCCCTCTCTAACACACAGCCCCATGTAAATAACATCCCTCCCTTCAGCCCTAACATACAGTCACCGTTAAATAACCACAATTCCCAGCATTGCTCTGCCTGTCACACTGAAAATCTACCCCCTCATTTACCTCTCCACATCTTCTTCCCCAGGACTTCTCTTCATTGCTGAGCACCATCCTCTCCTGCACTGGTCACATGATGGTGACATTGTCACAGGTCCTTCTCAAATACTGCCTTTATCACTGATCACATGATTGTGATGTCATCACAGGTCCTTCAGCTCTCGCAGTGCATGAGATGTAATTGTATTGCCGTCCTGAGGACTTACAGTTGTATCTAGCTGGCAGGCAATACATTTGGGGTCAGGGACAAAACATCAGGGGAACAGTTCTCGAGGTCTTTAGCCTAGAAACACCCCTGCCACATATTGTAAAGTGAGACGTGTCAGATTTAAAACTGAGGCTTTGTCATTAAGGCCAAAACTGTGTGCAGAGTCAAAAGGTTGAAAAAGCCATGGGTGTTCACACCTAAACATAGGTACCAACAGGGCTCTACTGTAGAACATGAGGCGGCATCACCAGATCCTGTGTGAGAATAGTACTTCCCAGAACAAGTCTGTCCTCTTTCTCCTGGTTTTCTTTGTGACCGATAACCCGCATCCCAAGCAGTTCTTGTCATAAGTATCAGCTGCTCCTCCTCTAGAGTGAGACCTCCATAATGGAATGTGTGGCCTTGAGGAAATTATTCTCAACCAGCAATTAGCTTATGTGCACGCTGAACTCCCACCTGGCCAAGTTGCTGGTGGTGCAGTTGCCGTGTGCGATGGGGAACATCACTCATTTTGTGAAAACTGTATTTGTGTAAATGAAGTTAAATGATCAGGACTGACATTCTGCTGTTTGGCCACAAGAGGCCGCTGTTTCCTAAGCACAGCTAACAGACTGCATTTCTAGATTCATCTGATGTTGAAGTTACAAAGCTTGGGGAGGAAGGAACAGCCATCTTAGGGTGAGCTTGTAAGAGGCATCCAGGAGCTATATGAGGAGAATCCTTTGACATCCAAGCGTTAGAGCATCCTTCAGGAAACAGAGCTGCTGCCAAGGGAATCCGATAATATCCATTACCCTGATCTTCTCCAGAGGAAGGAGAATTGCTGCCAGGAACTCAGATCGGAGCTGAGGAGTAAAGCCACAGACTCTGCGGTACCGCACGCTGGTTGGAGAAACCCTTGTTCCAGCCACAGTCACCAGCTTACACAAAGCGGACCCTGGTGGATAAGGCTAATCATGCCCGCATCTCATAAAGTTTTGGTGCCAAGGATCTTAGAGACTGAGACCAGGCCTGTAGTTAGGGAGTTAGGTTTGCTGTTTGTGTCAGGCCACAAGTGTTGTTAACTGCTCTTAACAAGGACTTCACATTTAAAGCTTCACAACTATTTCAAGCCAGGCTGGTGTATTCAGGAGAAACACTATAAGCACGTGCTGTTTATCCAGTTGTTGGGGGAGGGAAGCCTGGAATAAGATTGTAATCTGTTGTGCTGTATCTCAGGCTAGTCCGCATTACGTAGTGCTGTGGCTGGTCTATTTGAGTCCGCTAATACCTCCACCACCCACCAGAGGGCTCTGCACTGTACAGCACAAAAGCTGCAGCCCCTGGCTGGGTGTATGTAAATTTATTTTTGTGTAACCAGCATCTGTGGTCGCGTTAATTATCATGTTTATAGGGGTTATCCAATCCTAACAAAATCCGCCCCATATCCCGGACCCCCACGCTGAATATACTCCCTTAGCCACTTTTGGTCCCCGCACTGCCACTGCTGCTTTTTCCTGTGCACGGATAAAAACATCCGGTGTCGGGGGTAGCAGACCATGGCAGACTGGGGCGAGCCTCCCTAGCGTCACCCACGATGCATTGCTTTATACAGAATTTGACTCATCAGCCCGCAAATGTGGCATACTTCCATGCTTTTGCCCAAATTTCATTTTTCTGCGCTCTGGAGAGGCAGGTGTGGTGAGATTGATTTGTGGCCAGGTAAGCAAGATTTTAAATGCAAAAATGTATGTGGCATACTGTACTTTCGAAAAGTGGAGTGGTGGGTCTTGTAGTGTATGTGAGTAGAAGGGGCAGCATTCAAGCCACTTTTCGTTACGTCTGTGTTACGGGGTAAAAAAAATCTGCTCCTGATAAGGGACAATTTTTGGAAGCTTTGGAATATGAAAAAGCAGAACATGTGCGGGCGCGGTGTGATATTAAACACGCTGAATGTTAACGCCGTCAGACCTGAGTTTACCCATAGCTTTGTACATCAGTGTTAAGCCTCATTCACACATCAGTGATTCACGGACATGTGCTGGCCATGTTCTCCGCGGATGGCACACGTATCTATGCACTTTAATGTGTGTAGTCACACATCAGTGTTTCAGCATGGTCCGTGGGTCTGGGGCTTCAGCTCTGTTTTGTCCATGCTCACAGATCCAACACGTCCATTATAGTCTATGATTCTGTGGAAAACACAGGGGCAACATGAGATGCCATCCATGTTTCATGGACCTTTAGGAGGAGATGCAGTGAAAATTAATTTTGAACTGTACAGTGTCCGTGAGCCACGGATGACAAATGGAGAGCAAAAAACTGACACAAGGACCAAACACGGATTCTTCACGCATGATTCACTGACCATCTTATTATGGATTACATCACAGACACGGACGTGTGAATGAGGCTTTACTGCTGTTAGTGTTGAGCGAAGCATTCAAAGTGGTATTCAGTCCGAAGTATTAGAAAACTTAGATTCTAAGCGAATGTGAATTTCCTTACGCTTGGTGGTAATGAATCAGTTGTTCCTAAAATGGCAGTTGCACGTTACAAAGTGAAAGTAAGAAGCCGTGAGATCGTGAGATCACCCATAATGCCGTGCAGCCAGCCAATCAGCAGATAGCCAGCCACTGTGATGTCACAGCCCTATAAAAGCCTCATCCCGCCCAAGTCTCCACCATTGTCCTGTGAGTTGAGCAGGGAGGGAGAGACATGGCAGGCGCTCATGTGCTACGGACAGTGTTGCTGAAAATGATTAATAGAAGAATATTGAAGAGGGAGAGTGCAGGGAAACTGCAGGGAGACTGCAGGTAGAGTGCAGGGAGACTGCAGGGAGAGCCAGGTAGAGTGCAGGAGGAGTGCAGGGAGACTAGAGGGAGACTACAAGGAGAGTTCAGTGAAACTACAGGGATAGTGTAGGGAGACTTAATCTGCATCAGTTTCATTTATTAATTCCCACATTTACTTATTTCTATATCAGCCGTAAATGTAATTCAATACCAATAAGATGGAAGACTTTATTATTCCGGTACCACCCAGTCTGCACCTCTTAGGGGGGGGACAGGTCTTAATGATGACTATCCTCATCTTTGTGCTTGCTTTACTTCTTCCAAATCTTCCTTCTTGGTCTCCATGTCCTAGTAAAGTCTGCAACATGCTGGATGTTCCTCATGGCATACTCTCATCAATATTAGATGATGTGGAAAAGAAGGAACAGCAGATGGCAGAAGAAGGGCTCCCACCTGTAGGGCAGGAGGGCGCTGGGGTTGGAGAAGTGGGTATGCCAGAGCTGATTTATATTCTGTGTTTATTGTCAAATAACCTGCAGGAGATTGCAGGCCAGAGCAGCAATAATTGGCATATTGTGCCCTCACAAAGCCAGACAAACCCCATACCAGCAACAGCCCCTGTCGCGCGGCCATTAACAATGAAGAAGGACTATACAGTGTGGTGTTCAATATTAAATGAAAGGCAAGACCGTGTGGCTGTACCCTAAGGCAAAGTGGCCTGTATACACCTGAGTTATTGTGAGTCGTGACAAATTAATTCAGATCAAATCAAATTTCTTAGTGAACTTGGGCAGAGTTGCCGAATCAATTTTTTTTAAACTTCATTCATCTCTATTTGCTGTCATTGCATTCAAGAGCCTATGGCGGGGGAGAGAAAAAGAAAAAAATCTCAATTTTCCTACAAAATCCTAGTGCCAGGGGTCTAGGTGGTGTTATACTGTATACCGATCTTTAGGGCAATTGGAGCAACTTTGGTTCAGGTAGCATTGATTTGGTCTAAACTGAACCTTTTGAAAAACTTGGCAAACCTGAAACTAACCAAATATCTAAAGGTTTGCTCAGGTCTAATTCAATGTTATCATCTCCAACTTCATCCCTATTATTTACTTACCCTTTTTATATCTCCAAAACTCTTGCTTCCACCATGACTCCTTCCCTGAAACAGAACCATCTCATGCAGAGCATGGGCCAGGATATACACCGCCGTGTACACGTTATAGACTACTGCGTCTTCTGGATAAATAGTTTCAGTCAAAGAGAATTTATCAGAGCAATTGTGGATTATAATCTTTTCTGTAACAATACGTACATAATTGTATTCGTGGTTTGAGGTCACACAATAAGAGTCTACAATTATTATAAGAAGTGGATCAGATGGATAGTTATATGGATTGACAGAACGTATAAATCTCCAAAGTTCAGGTAACTGTTCTGGGTAAGGTGAAAAACTCAAACTGCAATTGACTAATGTCCAGTAGTAAAATCCTAGAAGGTCATGTAGAAACCAAGAGTCATCGAGGATCAGTGTTTTCTGTGTGAAAGAGATAGACTGCACTAAGACAGCATATAATCTAGTGAAGGAGCCATGTACTATGACAACCTGGGCCGTGTATTTCTCAAATTCAAACAATCTTACGTCTGTGTGCAATTCAGAAGATAATATAATAGTAAACTCGATGCAGATCCCATGTCTGGTCAGCTCTCTCTGGAGATCCCTCAGTTCAGCCTCTGAATCACTCTCTGGTGCTATTATTCCAACCCAATTCCATCCAAAGTGCTTCAGGCAGAGGGCAATAGCCAGATGGTAGAGATGACTATCTGGGGCCATAGTGAAGAATAACTTCCCCGAACCCTTGTTATTGTACAATCCATCACTAACTCCATAGTTTATCTGGAAAATATTACAGAATATCATTGGAGAACATTACAGGAACTTGTGCTGTTTCCTACAATAATGTGAGAAAGTTACATTGTTGGTGAAGTCCATCAGTTCCAATCTATAATCCTACTGTGCTGAGCCAGAGGTGCCCCATATTACACTCCAAATCTGGCATCAGAATAACCCCCTGGATCAACGACCCCTCTCTAGTAGCTATAGCCTGTAATATTATTACACTCCAGAAATACATCCAGGCCCCTCCTGAATTATTTTATTGTAATCACCATCACCACCTCCTCAGGCAGAGAGCTCCATAGTCTCACTGCTCTTACCGTAAAGAGTCCACAGTCTCACTGCTCTTACAGTAAAGAGTCCATAGTCTCACTGCTCTTACAGTATAGAGCCCATAGTCTCACTGCTCTTACAGGACAGAGTCCATACTCTCACTGCTCTTACAGTAGAGTCCATAGTCTCACTGCTCTTACAGTAAAGAGTCCATAGTCTCACTGCTTTTACAGTAAAGAGTCCATAGTCTCACTGCTCTTACCGTAAAGAGTCCATAGTCTCACTGCTCTTACAGTACAGAGTCCATAGTCTCACTGCTCTTACATTACAGAGTCCATAGTCTCACTGCTCTTACAGTAAAGAGTCCATAGTCTCACTGCTCTTACAGTATAGAGTCCATAGTCTCACTGCTCTTACAGTATAGAGTCCATAGTCTCACTGTTCTTACAGTATAGAGTCCATAGTCTCACTGCTCTTACAGTATAGAGTCCATAGTCTTACTGCTCTTACAGTATAGAGTCCATAGTCTCACTGCTCTTACAGTAAAGAGCTCCATAGTCTCACTGCTCTTACAGTAAAGAGTCCATAGTCTCACTGCTCTTACAGTATAGAGTCCATAGTCTCACTGCTCTTACAGTATAGAGTCCATAGTCTCACTGCTCTTACAGTATAGAGTCCATAGTCTCACTGCTCTTACAGTAAAGAGTCCATAGTCTCACTGCTCTTACAGTAAAGAGTCCATAGTCTCACTGCTCTTACAGTATAGAGTCCATAGTCTCACTGCTCTTACAGTATAGAGTCCATAGTCTCACCGCTCTTACAGTAAAGAGTCCATAGTCTCACTGCTCTTACAGTAAAGAGTCCATAGTCTCACTGCTCTTACAGTATAGAGTCCATAGTCTCACTGCTCTTACAGTAAAGAGTCCATAGTCTCACTGCTCTTACAGTAAAGAGTCCATAGTCTCACTGCTCTTACAGTATAGAGTCCATAGTCTCACTGCTCTTACAGTATAGAGTCCATAGTCTCACTGCTCTTACAGTATAGAGTCCATAGTCTCACTGCTCTTACAGTACAGAGTCCATAGTCTCACTGCTCTTACAGTACAGAGTCCATAGTCTCACTGCTCTTACCGTAAAGAGTCCATAGTCTCACTGCTCTTACAGTATAGAGTCCATAGTCTCACTGCTCTTACAGTATAGAGCCCATAGTCTCACTGCTCTTACAGTATAGAGTCCATAGTCTCACTGCTCTTACAGTAATAGAGTCCATAGTCTCACTGCTCTTACAGTATAGAGCCCATAGTCTCACTGCTCTTACAGTATAGAGTCCATAGTCTCACTGCTCTTACAGTATAGAGTCCATAGTCTCACTGCTCTTACAGTAAAGAGTCCATAGTCTCACTGCTCTTACAGTAAAGAGCTCCATAGTCTCACTGCTCTTACAGTAAAGATTCCATAGTCTCACTGCTCTTACAGTATAGAGTCCATAGTCTCACTGCTCTTACAGTATAGAGTCCATAGTCTCACTGCTCTTACAGTATAGAGCCCATAGTCTCACTGCTCTTACAGTATAGAGTCCATAGTCTCACTGCTCTTACAGTAAAGAGTCCATAGTCTCACTGCTCTTACAGTAAAGAGCTCCATAGTCTCACTGCTCTTACAGTAAAGATTCCATAGTCTCACTGCTCTTACAGTATAGAGTCCATAGTCTCACTGCTCTTACAGTAAAGAGTCCATAGTCTCACTGCTCTTACAGTAAAGAGTCCATAGTCTCGCTGCTCTTACAGTAAAGAGTCCATAGTCTCGCTGCTCTTACAGTATAGAGTCCATAGTCTCACTGCTCTTACAGTAAAGAGTCCATAGTCTCACTGCTCTTACAGTAAAGAGTCCATAGTCTCACTGCTCTTACAGTAAAGAGTCCATAGTCTCACTGCTCTTACAGTAAAGAGCTCCATAGTCTCACTGCTCTTACAGTAAAGAGCTCCATAGTCTCACTGCTCTTACAGTAAAGATTCCATAGTCTCACTGCTCTTACAGTAAAGAGGCCATAGTCTCGCTGCTCTTACAGTATAGAGTCCATAGTCTCACTGCTCTTACAGTAAAGAGTCCATAGTCTCACTGCTCTTACAGTAAAGAGGCCATAGTCTCGCTGCTCTTACAGTACAGAGTCCATAGTCTCACTGCTCTTACAGTATAGAGTCCATAGTCTCACTGCTCTTACAGTATAGAGCCCATAGTCTCACTGCTCTTACAGTATAGAGTCCATAGTCTCACTGCTCTTACAGTAAAGAGTCCATAGTCTCACTGCTCTTACAGTAAAGAGCTCCATAGTCTCACTGCTCTTACAGTAAAGATTCCATAGTCTCACTGCTCTTACAGTATAGAGTCCATAGTCTCACTGCTCTTACAGTAAAGAGTCCATAGTCTCACTGCTCTTACAGTAAAGAGTCCATAGTCTCACTGCTCTTACAGTAAAGAGTCCATAGTCTCACCGCTCTTACAGTATAGAGTCCATAGTCTCACCGCTCTTACAGTATAGAGTCCATAGTCTCACTGCTCTTACAGTAAATAGTCCATAGTCTCACTGCTCTTACAGTAAATAGTCCATAGTCTCACTGCTCTTACAGTATAGAGTCCATAGTCTCACTGCTCTTACAGTAAATAGTCCATAGTCTCACTGCTCTTACAGTAAAGAGTCCATAGTCTCACTGCTCTTACAGTATAGAGTCCATAGTCTCACTGCTCTTACAGTAAAGAGTCCATAGTCTCACTGCTCTTACAGTAAAGAGTCCATAGTCTCACTGCTCTTACCGTAAAGAATCCTCTTCTATGTTTCTGTACAAACCTTCTTTCCTCCAGACGCAGAGGATGTCCCCTTGTCACAGTTACAGTCCTGGGGATAAATAGATGATGGGAGTGATCTCTGTACTGACCCCTGATATATTTATACATAGGAATTAGATCTCCCCTCAGTCGTCTAAAGTGAATAACCCTAATTTTGATCATCTTTCAGGGTACTGTAGTCCACCCATTCCAGTTATTACTTTAGTTGCCCTCCTCTGGACCCTCTCCTGCTCTGCTATGTCTGCCTTGTTCACAGGAGCCCAGAACTTTACACAGTACTCCATGTGTGGTCTGACTAGTGATTTGTAAAGTGGTAGGACTGGCCCATACTTAACCCACACTGGCCCATACTTAACAACCATCCCAAATAAGGACACTGACCACGTTCTTTCTTTTAACCTTTCTTTATTGCTGGGTGGTAGTCGGCCACAGCTATATTTTTTATTCATTAAAAACGGCAACAGTATAAAAACCGTGCGATCCGCCAGCCACTGGACTCCCAAAGGGCAGATTTCCGCCAAACCCATCATTAATAACTTATAAGTTACAGTAGCTTGCCGCCAGCTGTGACTTATAAAATTCTTCGAGCCTGCATACAGCCTCCCTGAGGACATAACACACAGACAAACAGCAATATAAATTAACATTAAAACTTTCAAATACAGGAAACAAAAGGGACGGAGGGAGGGGGGACCTCGCTTCCAATAAAGAGGAAGAGGATAGGCGGGGACAGCACATAAGTACCCTCCTGCAACCCGCCTCCTCTTCCTGCCGTGCAATAAATTAACCCCTTCATACTCCCACAAACTAAACTCTAAATCTAGGGCCATACAAGTGCCCTAAGGAGATAGAAAAGGGGGGGGGGGGGGAGACCCACAGTCCCTGTCTACCCTCCCTAAACAGTCGGGCAGCCACCAGACTGTTGGTAATAACCAAAGGATGAAGGGGGGGACCCCTACCCACACTGGCCCATACTTAACAAATAAGGACACTGACCACGTTCTTTCTTTTAACCTTTCTTTATTGCTGGGTGGTAGTCGGCCACAGCTATATTTTTTATTCATCAAAAACGGCAACAGTATAAAAACCATGCAATCCGCCAAACCCATCATTAATAACTTTTAAGTTACAGTAACTTGCCGCCACGGAGGAGACTTGCCCTCAAACAGGGCTCCGACCACCACCCAACAAGAACAGGGCCTGCTCAATCCCATCCTGAAGTCCAGAAAGGAAGATATCTAATCCAATATCAGTCAAATGGACACCGTCAGGCCTCATTAAAGAACGGTTGTCCCCTTCCAACTGGCGGTGCCGAACAACCACACCCCCCGGGACCGGACAAAACGGGAAACTCGCAAATTCAACGTCAGCCTGCATCTTTCTATAGCCTCCCCGTCCCTGTCACCGTGCCAAACCACCAGCAGGAACAATCTCAGACCACACCAACACTACCTCCCTAAAGAAGGACGGGAACCTCTCCAAATATGACCGCATCAGGGTCAACAGCTCCAGCAAGGGAACGGAACCAATGTCATTGCCCCCAGTGTGAACAACCAGGACCACCGGGCCCACGGCTTGAAAGCCAATCTCCACCACCTGCGAGAGGAGATGCCACCACCGGAGGCCACAAATACCCCTCCATGACACTTCCACCTCTCGAAAACCGAGCGATCTCCCGCCAGGCCTACAGTCGGCTCGCTGCGCAGCCCAAAAAACATAGGAATGGCCGATCAACCACACCGCCGGCCTGCCCGAACCTGTAAGAAAAAACTGTTAGAACGGAACATAGCACTAGAAACATCGACAAATAAAACACACTTTTTTTTTTTACAACAAAAGTTGTTGTTCCATCTACCTATCCTCATAATCTCCAATTATTCAGGTAAACCCGCCCTGGCAGCCTCAGTAGCAGCCCCAATACGAAAAGAGTGAGTCCCAAATTCCTTGGGATCGACACCACATAAAGCCAAACAAGACTTGAAAACCTTGACAAACTGAAATTTGGTAAGGGGGGAGTCGTCCGCATGCGCAAAGAAATTGCAACCAGCAGAACGCAAAGAACTATACTGCGATATCAGATGAACCGGGCATGACAAACCAGGAACCGGGTGGAGGGGAATCCAGGTGCCCCTCCCAAATTGGTCCGTCTTGGAACGCCGGACCTGGATCCTAAGTAGTGTTGAGCGCGAATATTCGAATTACGAATTTTTTTCTCGAATATCGCAATTTCGAGATTTCGCGAATATTTAGAATATCGTTCTATATATTCGCGAATTCGAATATTCGTATTTTTTTTTTTATTATAATATTTTTTTTCTTTCCCACTTTTCTAAAGTTGTTCTTACCTGTCCTTTGGATTCCTGGCTTCCTGGCTGCTCCAGTCAGTGGTGTTTTCAACTTACTGCTATATTCCATATTAGCTAAATTACAATCTAATCTATATGTGTATTTTACGAAATTTCGCAAGTTGCGATGCGAGTAATATAACACGAAATAATCGCATGAAGATTTCAATTTAGCACTGCTATATTCCATATTCTAGCCTAATATGGAATATAGCTGTGCTAAGTTAGCACTGCTATATTCCATATTAGGCTAGAATATGGAATATAGCAGTGCTAAGTTGAAATCTTCATGCGATTATTTCGTATTATATTACTCGCATCGCAATTTCGGCTTTTGCAAATGTTCTTAATATTGCTCTAACTTCGTCTTTTAGAATATTACGAATATTCTAAAAGACGAAGTTAGAGCAATATTACGAAATTTCGTAAAATACACATAGATTGTATTTAAGCTAATATACTGCTATAGTAATATTTTTTAATAGTGTACATATTTTACAAAAAAAGTTCAGAAGAGGCAAAAAAAAATTAGAGGCAAAAAAAGGGATTATAGCAGTATATTAGCTAAATTACAATCTATATGTGTATTTTACGAAATTTCGTAATATTGCTCTAACTTCGTCTTTTAGAATATTCGTAATATTCTAAGAGACGAAGTTAGAGCAAATCACGAAATTTCGTAAAATACACATATTAGCCTAGCCATAGTCAATTAGCATAGGAACGTTGCCTTATACTATCAAGATAAATAATCGCAATACGCGAAAAAAAATTCGTATATTATTCGCGATAATTGGAATAATTACGAATATTCGATTTCGACGAATATAACACGAATATTCATTCGAATATTCGCGAAATATCGCGAAATCGAATATGGCACCTCCCGCTCATCACTAATCCTAAGCGAATCATTACCCAGGACAACATCATCACTAGAAAGCCCCCCCGGTTTACGACAGGAAGGGGCAACCAACTCGCTGACCCTAAGGGCTGCTAAAAAGTAAAAAACTAATACTGCCCGAAAACAGGGCCACCTCAAAGGGAGATGAGCAAACCTCGGGAAGCAGGGAAATAAGCTTGCCGAGTAAGCCAAACGAGACCGGCCATCGACTCTCTCGGGAAACATACTCCTTCCTCCAACCCTTCAAAGCCTGCCGAATAACGAATTGCTTGGTAACATCCGGCCATCCCCGCAGCTTAAAGTGAAACGCAATGCCTGATAGACGACGCTGCGCAACCGCTGCAGAAACCCGTAAGGATAGGCAAATACAACAGCCATTCCACAGTCACCTCCAGCCGCAGATCATCCTTAGCGTCAACATCTCATGCACCCACCATCCCCCACCATCGAACCCATGAATTACTGTGAGCCTGCCAGGTAGCAGGAGAAACCGAGGATCTGACAAGCGACATCAGTTGCTGGCCACCAAATCCCACAGGTGCGGGGGCATTCCCGGCCCTCCCGTTCCGCTTCCGGGAGAAAGGATCGGAATTCCTGCCAACGAAAACGGGAAAGAGCATCAGCAACCTTATTTTCAACACCCGGAACATGACGGGCCCTAAAATAAACATTTAATGCAAGACAGCGAAGAACCAAGTAACGCAGTAGAGACAAGACTGACACAATACACCACTCCCAGATTGTCCGTCCAAAAAGACACATGTTTGTTGGACAACCTGTCCCCCCACAGCTCCACCACCACGATAATGGGAAACAACTCGAGCAGAGTAAGGTTCTTACACAACCCTGATGACCGCCACGACTCAGGCCACTCAGCAGCGTACCAGTCCTTTCCCAGAATGGTCCCGAATCCACAAGACCCCAACGCATCAGAAAACAGAGACAACTCAGCGTTAGATATTTCCCTGGACATGTAACACGTGTGACCATTGTAAGACAGCAAAAAGGACCTCCAGACCCCCAAGTCCTCTTTCAGGGACTTGGAGATCCGGATGCGGTGCCGCGGAGATTTAACACCCCGCATGGCCAACGACAGGCGACGGGCAAAAACCCGGCCCATGGGCATAACACAACAGACCTAACATGGACTGAAGCTGCAGCAAGGTAACCTTCATAACCGACAGGAAACCATCAATCAACCCCAGAAGCTTCTGCAACTTCTCCGGCGGCAACCTGAAAACCATATCCAACGTGTCAATCTCAATGCCCAAAAACGACAGCCGTGTGACCGGGCCCTCAGTCTTCTCACTCGAAATGGGAACCCCAAATTGCGCCATCCTCCCCAGAAACACAGTTAACAGGGATAGGCAACCACCACCACTACCAGGGGAAACAAAGAGAAAATCGTCTAAATAATGCAAAACTGATGTAGAACCAGACTCATAACGAACGACCCACTCCAGAAAAGACCCAAACATTTCAAAATAATGGCAAGAAATAGAACAACCCATAGGGAGGCACGTGTCATAATAAAAAAGGCCATCAACACAACAACCCAACAAGTGGAAACAATCCGGATGAACCGGAAGAAGCCGAAAAGCCGATTCGATATCCGACTTAGCCAGCAGGGCCCCCCCTGCCAGCATCCCTGACCAACGCAACCGCCCGGTCGAAGGACACATAAGACACAGACGCATCCTCCGGAGAGATGCCGTCATTAACCAACGAACCCTTAGGGTAAGAGAGATGGTGGATCAACCGGAACTTGCCTGGCTCTCTTTTGGGGACCACGCCCAACGGGGAGACCCTCAGATTAGGAAAAGGCAATTCTGTAAACGGGTCCCGGATCCTACCCAGAGAAACTTCCTTACCGACCTTCTCCCAGAGAACCTTGGGGAGATCACGGGCCGATTTCAGGTTATCCGAAAAATACGGGGACCGGTTCAGAATAAAACGGATGAAAAAACCAAACGAAAAACCAACACGGAGCTGAGCAGCCGCCTGCCTATTGGGGTACCTGTCTAGCCAGGGGCCCATCTCTGCTACGCTCACCGGGGTCCTTCTGAGCCCCATGCTCGAACTGCTTGGAAAGCTTAACTGGGGGGCGGGAGCATTTATTAGCCGGGTGGGAACCACCGCAGGCCGAGCACTCGTGCTTGAATCTGCACAACCCTGCAGTTACCCTCATTAAATAACCAGCATGACCCGGGTTGGCGGACGGCCACCGGTCCCGGCGAAGGAGATCCCCCTGAACCAGCGGCCGCCCCTGGAAAGGGGGATGGTCTCTGTGACACCATAAGCCTAAGCCACACATCTGTGGCCTTAACCCCCCAACCTATCTCCGGCTGCAAACCCAAACGGCGCCTAAATTCCTCATCATAGCGCCACCATGCGCTACCCCCATAGGACTTGTAGGCGCTATAAATGATGTCCTGATAAACAAACAACTGAAAACAGCGCTCAGGGTGACGCTGACCCATAATGCAACCCAACACCGAAAAAGCCTGCAACCAATTGTTCATGGTTCTGGCAACTTTGGGCCTACGCTCATACGGCTTGTCCGAAAAACGCCTCTCCTTGTCAACAGTATGTTGATCAACTGATATGAGAGACCAAATATCCACATAATGGTTAGCCCAAACCTTCTCCTGGATGGCCTCGTCCAAATGGGCACCCAAAAAACTAACCCCACAAAAACACGACTCTTTGGGCACCCCCGCTAACACAGGAGCTGGCTTAGCAGGAGGAGGCGGAAGGGACTGGTCAGCAGTAGGCTGCAAACGACCCACTAACAGTTTTAACAGTGTAGCCATATCAGAACCCCCACCACCCGCCCCCCACGCACCCGTAAATTGGTACTCATCGGACGGAGGCAGTATTGGCGCTACCGCGGGACCAGGCACGGGAACCTCAGGTTGTAGAGAAGCTGCCAGAACCAGGCTCTGAGCCCTGGAAGACCGACCAGACGTCCGCCTATTGCGCTGGACCCGCGCACGCCGCACAGACTCCCCCGACGCGGCAACGGACCCCTCCGAGGACGACGGGGACCGCCACCTGGAGGATCTGGATCGCCTGCTCCAGGCTGAGTCATCTGACCTGCGACGCGACCGGTGCCTGCGGGATCCATGGCGCCTCTGGCTCTCATGAGAGGAGGATGAAGAGCTGGACCTTCCTCTGCGGGCACGTGACAGGAGGGGGAGAGGGTACAAGTGGCTGAGACAGTGCAGTGATACGGGAAAAAGGCACTTCAGCACCACCAGGGGTCACTGCAGGCAGCATGGCCAGGGAAGGAGCTACAGAACTAACTCCCGGCTGCTGCTCAGTAATAGCAGGGGGCAGAGTGATTTGAGTGGAAGGGGGGGTAGGGGGGAGACTCTGGGAAGAATGGCTGCTAACCTGTGACCCCATCCTGCTGCCTGCACGTACACCTAAACTTCCACTGACCTCCTGTGAGGAGGGAAGCGCCGGAGGCCGGGAGGGGGGAGGAAGGGGTGGAGCTACCGCCCTCAGCACAGCATCTCCAGCGATCCTGCAGCAGCGCAGACATGGGAGCCCAAGGTAAGCTGGGAAGGAGGGGGGCTATGGCCGAGACGCACGGGGGGGCAGATAAGCCGGGAGGACCGCCTGCCCCCCGCAGGAGCAATCGCGACATCACATGGCTGCACCGGAACCACAGAAGCCGGCGCACAGACAGAAGGAGGTGAGGGATCAGGGGAAATAGCGTAGCCACCCCTCACCCCCCTCCGCCATGCACGCCAACAAGACCTCCCTCAGACGGGCATCACCCTCAGCCATCGCAATCTCTTATTCAGACAGAGCGCAGGTGCAACTCACCAGGGCACCTCGCTTCCGATAAAGAGGAAGAGGATAGGCGGGGACAGCACATAAGTACCCTCCTGCTACCCGCCTCCTCTTCCTGCCGTGCAATAAATTAACCCCTTCATACTCCCACAAACTAAACTCTAAATCTAGGGCCATACAAGTGCCCAAAGGAGATAGAAAAGGGGGAGGGGGAGACCCACAGTCCCTGTCTACCCTCCCTAAATAGTCGGGCAGCCACCAGAAATTCAAGGGCTATATACTGCTCTCATATTCAGTTATTAACCGCCTCCGGACCTCCTAACGCAGGATCGTGTTCCGGAGGCGGCTCACTCAGGCACAGTCACGCATCTATGCGTCATCTCGCTCGACGCGAGATTTCGCTCATAGCCGGCCTACGCATGCGCATCGCGGGCCGGCAAAAGTTACAGGACAAGTTCGTCATCAGCCTGCCAGCCAATGATCGTGGCTGGCAAGCTGATGATTTTCAAAAAAATCGAATCAGAAGCCATCTAACACTTTATATTTATAAATATAAGGTGTTAAATGGCTGCTGTGCTCCTCTGCTGGTCCTTTTTGTCGGTTGGTTCCAGCAGAGGAGCACACATCACAGTGAGTACACCCAACACAACACTTAGCCACCAGATCACCCCCCATCACCCCAATTAACCCCTTGATCGCCCCTGTCAATCACCTAGTGAAAGGGAAAAAAGTGATCAGTGTAAACTGTCACTTTTTTTTCCCACTGGTATTGACTGATAGGTTTTAGGATAGTTTAGGCCCCTTGGTTAGGTAGTTAGCGATCAGTTAGCGCCCAGCCCACCGCACCGCAGTCACTGATTCGCTGATTAGCGTATCGCTAATCAGCATTTGTACTGTTATAGTATCTGTAAGTGATCAGAACTGGTCACAGTCAGATCTATAATAGTATTAGTGTCACCTTAGCTCACCCTCCACCCAAAACGCAGTGTTTGCCCGATCAGGCCTGATCGGTTGCCCACACGTGCGTTCACCCACGCCCGCCCCGCCGCAGTGACAAAAAAAAAATCTTTTTTTTATTACTGCACAAACACTTTACAAGAGCTGCGGCAATAAAAAAATCTGTTTTGATATTTTTTATCAATCGCAGCGGCCTCCGGTACTTCGCTAGCCTCCCATTTGTAAGACAGGCTTGCTTTTTTTCTTGGGTAGTCTCAGGGAATACCCCCTAAATTTAGTTGTCCAAATGGCAAATAAGGGGTATTCTTCTGAAGAGGCCTACAGGCTTCTGACCCAGTCGGATGAGGAGTGGGAACCCTCATCTGACGAATCCAGCGGGTCAGAATACGAACCTGTAGAAAGCAGTGGCAGTCTGACTCAAAGTTCGGACGAGGAGGTTGAGGTCCCTAATACCACCAGGCGTACCCGGCACCGTGTTGCTAGACCACAGGTTGTGCAGGATCCGCTTCAAGGGCAGCAGAGTGGGGCTGGCGCTGTCGGATTACATGGTGAGGCATACACCAGCAGCGCAGCCCATCCTGGACCTAGTACCAGCACTGCCGTAGAACATGGTGAAGTGGCGAGCACCAGAAGGGCAGTTGAAGCTGGTACGGTGGCACGTGCAGTAGTTCCCCCATCGCAGCCACCGCACAGACTGGCCCATAGAGCCCCTAGAGTCCCTGAGGTGCTGGCAAACCCTGATTGGCAGGCCCCAATTTCAGCCGCACCAGTAGTTCCCCCTTTCACCGCCCAGTCTGGAGTTTGGGTTGAGACAGCTCAGATCGGTTCGGCACTGAGATTTTTTGAGCTGTTCTTGACTGCGGAGCTCTTGGACTTACTCGTGGCAGAAACAAATCGGTATGCCACTCAATTTATAGCCGCCAACCCGGGAAGCTATTATGCCCAGTCCAAGTTTCCGAATTAAAAAAAAGTTCTGGGCCTTCTCCTCAACATGGGCCTAACCAAAAAACCTGAATTGCGGTCATATTGGTCCATGAACACAATTCATCACATACCCATGTTCTCTGCTGCCATGTCCAGGGCACGATTTGAGGCCATCCTGCGTTTCCTGCACTTTAGCGACAACAGCACCTCTCGTCCCAGAGGCCACCCAGCTTTTGACCGGCTCCACAAAATTCGGCCCCTCATAGACCACTTTAACACCAAATTTGCAGATTTGTATACCCCTGAGCAAAACATCTGTGTAGACAAGTCCCTTATACATTTTACCGGGCGCCTTAGCTTCAAACAATACATCTCAAGCAAGCGCGCCTGGTATGGGGTCAAATTGTATAAGCTCTGTGAAAAGGCCACAGGCTATACCCACAAATTTCGGATCTATGAGGGTAAAGATCAGACCCTGGAGCTGGTCGGTTGCCCTGACTACCTGGGGAGCAGTGGGAAGACAGTCTGGGACTTGGTGTCACCCTTATTTGGCAAGGGGTACCATCTCTATGTGGACAATTTTTACACAAGTGTGCCCCTCTTCAGGCATTTTTTCCTAGAATAGATTGGCTGCTGTGGCACCGCGCGACCTAGTCGCCGGGGCTTCCCCCAACGGCTCGTTACCACCCGTCTTGCAAGGGGGGAGAGGGCTGCCTTGTGTAATGAAGAACTGCTCGCGGTGAAATGGAGAGACAAGCGTGACATTTACAGGCTGTCCTCCATTCACGCAGACACGACAGTACAAATAGAACGAGCAACCAGTGTCATTGAAAAGCCCCTCTCTGTCCACGACTATAATTCGCTCATGGGAGGGGTGGACTTCAATGACCAGATGTTGGCTCCTTATTTAGTGTCCCACCGCACCAGACGTTGGTATAAGAAGGTGTCTGTATATTTAATTCAATTGGCACTGTATAATAGTTTTGTTCTCTACAGTAAGGCTGGGAGAACAAGATCCTTCCTCAAATTTCAGGAAGAGATCATCGAGGACCTCCTGTATCCAGGAGGTTCCGTGGCCCCATCCACCAGTGTAGTGAGCCGTCTACACGAGCGACATTTCCCCAATGTCATTGCTGGTACCTCAACCCAAGCGTCACCCCGAAAAAGATGTTGTGTCTGTAGGAGGAGAGGAATAAGGCGTGACACCCGCTATTTCTGTCCTGACTGCCCTGACCACCCTGCCCTATGCTTAGGGGAGTGTTTCCGGAAGTACCACACACAAGTACACTATTAGCATAGGGATCACATCTCACCAGGACAGGCACACAGGGCTGTTAGGGCCCTTTCACACAGAGCTGCTGCAAACCTCTCCTTTCACCTGGGACAAAGTGCATAATGTACTTCGCCACATCTCTGGGCGATTTGCGCTTTGCACATTGTCCCATGGGGAAAGAGAGGTTTGTCCTATAAAAAAGGTAAAAAAAAAACAAACAAAAAAAATCACCGGTAAGCAAAAAAGTTAATGTTCTGTTCAAAAAATTAAATAAAGTTTATAAAAGTTAATGTTCCGTTCAAATGTTATTATAATGTTAATAAATTTATTGCGTTGCGGCCTGGTTTTTTCTTTTTTTTTTTTACCTTCCAGGTGAACCAACCGATCGACCAGCTGCAGCACTGATGTGCATTCTGACAGAAGCATTGCGCTGCTGTCAAATTACATAAAAGTCGGTGTATGCGGCGCTGCAAGACGAGATTTCTCCTCTGCAGTAAAAGATACGTTTGCGAAGGCATATGAGCTGAGGGGGCGGTGGTGTTCATATGCTTTGGCAAACACTTTGTATATAAAAAGTAAAATAAAAATCCCGGCAATGATTTATTTATCCACATTGATCGATGCGAATGATGAAATCTGTGCCGTTCATTTTTTTATTTCAGCCCAGAGGCTGAACGGAAAAAAACATTACCTGTATGCTCAATATAATTAGAATAGCAGAAACTTCTAATGCTGGCCATACATGTAATGATTGCGGAGACCCTCAAATGCCAGGGCAGTACAAACACCCCACAAATGACCCCATTTTGGAAAGAAGACACCCAAAGGTATTCGCTGAGGGGCATATTGAGTCCATGAAAGATTGAAATTTTGGTCCCAAGTTAGTGGAAAGGGAGACTTTGTGAGAAAAAACAAAAACAAATCAATCTCCGCAAACTTGTGCCAAAAAAAAAATATCTTTTATGAACTCGAACTCGCCATGCCCCTCATGGAATACCTTGGGGTGTCTTCTTTCCAAAATGGGGTCACATGTGGGGTATTTATACTGCCCTGGCATTTTAGGGGCCCTAAAGCGTGAGAAGAAGTCTGGGATCTAAATGTCTAAAAATGCCCTCCTAAAAGGAATTTGTGCCCCTTTGCGCATCTAGGCTGCAAAAAAGTGTCACACATGTGGTATCGCCGTACTCAGGAGAAGTTGGGCAATGTGTTTTGGGGTGTCTTTTTACATATACCCATGCTGGGTGAGAAAAATATCTATAAAAAATGGGAAAAGTTGACTTTTAGAGAGATATTTCTCTCACCCAGCATGGGTATATGTAAAAAGACACCGCAAAACACATTGCCCAACTTCTCCTGAGTACGGCGATACCACATGTATGACACTTTTTTGCAGCCTAGGTGGGCAAAGGGGCACAAATTCCAAAGAGCACCTTTAGGATTTCACAGGGCATTTTTTACACATTTTGATTTCAAACTACTTCTCACGCATTAGGGCCCTTAAAATGCTAGGGCAGTATAACTACCCCACAAGTGACCCCGGTTTGGAAAGAAGACATCCCAAGGTATTTCGTGATGGGCATGGCGAGTTAATGGAAGTTTTTATTTTTTGTCACAAGTTAGTCGAATATGAGACTTTGTAAGAAAAAAAATCATCATTTTCCGCTAACTTGTGACAAATAATAAAAAGTTCTATGAACTCACTATGCCCATCAGCCCCTCAGTGGACTGAGGAAGGGGCTAGGAAAAGACCCCGAAACGCGTCTGGTTTCAGAAGACCCGCACATCAGCTGATGGACGTCTCGATGTTCATGTTTTGAACCGATTCCTTTTACCCTGAGGAACTTTATGGCATAAAGCGAACATTTAGTCCTATGAAGTAGAGCTACAACCTCGACTTCTTTTACAAAGAATCTCTACACGGAGGACTTTATCGCTCACACTACTCCTGCTGTACTGCAAGTAACAGACACCGCCGAAATCCAACTCCATTAGCCACGTGGGACGCCACCGTGTGTGATAACTAGACGGCTGTCTGCAAGAGTAAGTGTTTCCTTTAAATTGCCACACAGGGGATATTGACCAATTATCGCAAGCACATAATTTATTCCAGTCTGGACATTTATGCGAATATATATTCGAAAATATCATCATATATTCTTTGACTGCTGAATATTTATACATCGGATTATTTACAAGTTATCATCGTTTTTTCTGCATATCCAGGACATATTTCATCAAAGTCAGATACATCATGCTTTTTAAGCCTTCTTATTCATTATGCTCCTAATCTGTATTACGCTTTTATTACACATATAGTGTATTTTTATCGAATATTTTATTTTTATTATAGTGTTACTGTCATTTTGTTGAATTTTAGATCTATATATTGGTGTAATAAATTCAAATAATTTTTGAATAATTTCCGTGTGGTCCATTGGGAGAGTGCTCAGCCTTTCTATATATTATATTGAAAGTGAAAAATGTCATTTTTTTGCAAAAATTTCGGTCAATTTCGATTAATAACAAAAAAATGTAAAAATGTCAGCAGCAATGAAATACCACCAAATGAAAGCTCTATTAGTGAGAAGAAAAGGAGGCAAAATTAATTTGGGTTGTAAGTTGTATGACCGAGCAATAAACGGTGAAAGTAGTGTAGTGCAGAAGTGTAAAAAGTGGCCTGGTCATTAAGGGGGTTTAAGCTAGGGGGGCTGAGGGGGTTAATGTATAGTATAAATTAATAATAATAAAAAATAATTAATAATACAAGGATGGAGCAATAAATAATACATAGAAGATCAAATAAATAATAACATATAGGGTATATAATTTAATGAAAAGTACAATACAAGGAATAATAAGTAAACTGCACAGTAAAACACTTAGGAAAACATATAAAAAATAAAAAATGTAAAAAAGTAAAAAACTAAAAATAATAAACAATATAAAATACAATAAATAATAATAAAAAATAAATAATCTAACAAATAAAATAAAAAATTAAAATTAAAAATTTAAAGCAATCAACGGACGTAACGGCATGACGTAGGACGTGCCGTGCTCCTGCTCCCTCCCCCCGTCTCATGGGTCGCGGCGGCGCCCGAATGCGTGTGCGAACGCTGAGTGCCTGAACACCCGCTGCCTGCTACCGGATGACCTGTGGTGAGTCTCTGACGGTCGGCCGAGCGCTTCGGAGTTGCCGCTGCTGCAGGGGAACGAGACCGCCTCCTCCTCCACGGCTCCTGTGAGATTGATCGGGTGCCTAGGCACCGTTCCAGCAGGGGTCCCCGGGTATAGCAGTGGACTATCGCAGAAGAAAACGGAGTCGGACGCAAGAAGAGGCAAGCTCCCTTTTACCTTACTTAGGGGTAGCTTCGTGTGGTCCTCTCTACCCCAGATCCGAATTTCCTGGTGACAAAAAGAAAGAAGGTACCGGGCTTCTTTTCTCCTTTCTCTGTGTGAGCTGGTGCGCTGGTGCGCTGACTACTTGTAAATCTGGTCAAACCGGTCAGAGAGAGGAAAAGTGGATTTTCGGGGGACGCACCGCTACTTTAAGGGTATAAAGGATGTCTGAGATCTGGCAACCGTGGGATCCCACCTGTAAGATCCGGGAGCTGAGTGCCAAGGGGAAAGAGTGAAAGGGTGAAGAAGGAAGGAAGGGGAGAAGGAGAAGGAGAGAGGGGGAAAAAAATTTTTTTTGCTGATATTTCTCCTGTGGATGAATGCATTACTCCTTTGGTACAGCCTATTAGCTGAACTACAGCAAATATTCCTTTTTTTTCTCCTTTCCTATTTTTTCACTGGACATATATGTTCGTAATCAGAGGAGTTGTTTCCGCTTCCA
Source organism: Bufo gargarizans (assembly GCF_014858855.1). NCBI lineage: Eukaryota > Metazoa > Chordata > Amphibia > Anura > Bufonidae > Bufo > Bufo gargarizans. The sequence continues at coordinate 35,230,565 of NC_058080.1, forward strand.
AATCGCTCTTCCCGGTGTTGTCTGATTGGATGAACTGTTGAACATACGCTCTTGTACGTGTTAGAGATACACATGTAATCGGATGAGGGAAGGAATGAGGGGTCGGTTTTGCTGGACATAAGTTATTTATCTCCCTCTGTGGATGAATCCTAGACCTGGTATATACATTGGCAGATTATACCTGGGAGAGATCAAGTAACGGCTCCCTCCTTTAGTAATGGATATCTAATTGCTAGCCAATTGTTGTGTATTGATATATCCTCATCCCTTTTTTTTTTTTCACTTGTCTTATTCTCCCCCCTGTAATTGCTTATCTACTTTTTGGTCTTTGGTGGTTGTGGTTGTGGGGCCTATACTCATGCCTCCAAAGGGTGTAAACCGACGATCCGCTGGCACGGCTGGCTCCTCCTCGCCAGGGGGTGGGAAGGGCAGCACTGCCACAACTAGCCTGGAGAAATATCTTAGATCCCCCCCCAAAATTAAGAGCTCTCTGCGTGGGAATAAGGAAATACAAAAGGATAGTAGTGAAGCGGCTGCCCTGGAGGAACACGGGAGGGTGGGGATGGGTCACGGAGAAGGGATGGAGGAAAGAATCAACCTGGTAGACAATAAGTTGCTGGAAATCCTGGGCGCAGTGCAAAAAACTAACCATAGCCTGGAGGATTTGACAACTAAGATTGCCTCGGTACAGGTCGATCTTTCCTTCATAAAGGAGGATATGAATAAAGTCAGGGAGAAGGTGAAGGAGTTACAGATAACATCGGGAAGTATGAAAACTGATATAGAGGGTTTAAAGAAAAGAGTGGAAGGAATGGAAGAGGAAAAGAAAACTCTTTTAGAGAGAGTTACAATAATGGAAGATATGTCCAGGAGATCAAATATTAGAATAGTCGGATTCCCTGAGGGAGCGGAAGGTGAGGATACAGCAGGGTTTATACAACAGTGGCTGCAGGATAGCTTTAAAGATAAGGGTCTAACTAATCTGTTCTCAGTGGAAAGAGCCCATAGAATACCAGGGAGAACCCCTATAAAAGGGGCCCCCCCGAGGGCAATCCTAGCAAAAATACAAAATGATAAAGACAGGGACATAATAATGAGAACGAAAAGAATGTTGCAGATATTAGAGTTTAATGGAAATAATATAGCGATTTACCCTGATTACTCAAGAGCCACCCAGATTAAGAGGCGTGAGTTTAAAGAAGTGAAGAAGAGACTAGCTGATGCCCAGATACAATATTCCCTGCTGTATCCGACTAAGCTACGTATAATATATCGTGAACAGGTTAGGTTTTTTTGGTTCTCCGGAGGAGGTGGTGGAGTGGCTGGACGCTAAAGGAATAGGAACATGAAAGGCGCCAGACTGACTCATGGGGGGGGGGGGTAGGGGGTGGGAAGGGGTCGTGTGTAAGAGGAGGGGGAAATTCTCGATTTCTGCCGACCAGATAGTGGGGGGGGGGGGAGAGGGAGTAGGGTGGGAATGGTTGTCTTGGGAGATCTAATAGGATCTAAGGTGAAGAAAAAGTTAGTGACCAATCTAGATGAGTAGTATGAGTAGTATTATGACATGGAATGTAAGGGGCCTAGGAGATAGGGTCAAAAGGGTAATGGTCTTCGATACTGTCTCTAAACATCTCCCGGCGATTGTAGGATTAATGGAGACACATAGTATAAAGGATAAAACAAGTCTGTTAAAGAAGAAATGGGCCCGGTATCAATACCACTCATGTTTCTCTACATACTCATCTGGAGTTAGTGTATATGTTCACCATAAAGTAGATTTCCGTCCAATTGACGAGAAAATAGATGATAGGGGTAGATACGTATTTCTTCATTGTCAATGGAATGGCATGGTATGTATTCTGGCCTTTGTGTATATACCTCCCCCATTTTCTCTAACGGTCATCCATAGATTAGTGGAGTATGCAGATTCAAGAGGTAAATGCCCCATAGTAATTATGGGAGATCTAAATAATGTTATGAATGATGAGTTAGACAGATACTCTGTGATCCCAAAGGTTAAACAGATGACAGGGCGACAATCAGTGCTGTGGAAAATATCGCAGGAACTATCCTTAATAGACGTGTGGAGATATCTTTATGATGACAAGCCAGGGTTCTCCTGTTTTAGTCGGGGAAATAAAATAATGTCTAGGATAGACTTGGCACTGGTAAGCTCAGAATTGGTACATAAAATTTCCAGCATGAAGTATGAAGTGAATAGTATCTCGGATCATTCCCCTGTGTGTCTGCGGTTTAAAACAAACCTAAGACGGACAACTCGTGAGTTTCGTCTGAACCCTCACTGGCTGAATTTAATCAAGGAGGAAGATGACATTAGAGGGAATATAGAGGAATTCTGGAAATATAATATAGGTTCAGCAGGCTCAGGGCACGTTTGGGATGCCTTTAAGGCATTTCTACGCGGTATCTTGATAAGTAAAATTAAGAGCCTGAAAAGGGGATTTGCAGAACAGGAGAGAAAGCTGACAGATAGGATAAAAGAAATAGAAGTAGAATTTATGACTAAGAAAATCCCTGAATTGACAAGCCAGCTGGATCAGGCCAAAAGTATATTGAGGAATTATCTGAGCGATAAGGCACAACAAAAAGTTTTTTTTGAGGGGGAACGATACTTTAGAGAATCCGGGAAGTCGGGAAAACTGCTGTCCACACTTATACGGAATCAAAGGGGGGGTAATAGGATTTACGGTGTTGAGGGGAGAGCTGGGGGGATGGTATCCAGCCAGGGAGAGATGGAGCGCGAATTTGTGGAATACTACGTGGGCCTCTACTCCTCGGAGGGGGGGGGGGCCTGAAGAAATTAGAATCTTCATGGAGGGAGTTCCGATTCCCAGACTCTCGGACGAGGAGAGGGACTGGTTGAACGGCCCTATTGAAGTTGAGGAACTACGGGACACATTGAAAACTATTCAGGGGAATACCAGTCCTGGGCTGGATGGCCTACCCTTTGAGATATATAGAAGGTATGGAGAGGTCATTCTCCCAGTGTTAGTACAGGTCTTAAATGAATCAATGGATAGTGGCGAGCTCCCGCCCTCTCTCTCCGAGGCTGTAATAAGTTTGATAGTTAAAAAGGGGAAGGACGAGAGAAAGGTGAAGTCATATCGCCCCATCTCTCTCCTCAACACCGACTTTAAGATATGTGCTAAGTTGCTGGCAAACCGCCTAAAAAAAGTTATTGAGAAATTAATACACCCAGATCAGACCGGTTTTGTACCCAAACGTCAGGCGAGGATGAATATTAGACGGACATTGTTGAATATGCAGATGGTTGGTGAGGGTGCCCACTCCATCCTGTCTCTGGACGCTGAAAAAACGTTTGACAGGGTGGAGTGGGCAAACCTCTGGAGGACTATGCATGAGTTCAATTTGGGGGAGAAATTTATTAAATGGGTACAGCTTTTATATAACAACTCGAAAGTTAGGGTTAGGATCAATGGAGTAATATCAGAGGCAATACCCCTGCAGAGGGGAACCCGTCAGGGGTGCCCACTCTCCCCACTATTGTTCGCTATATTTGTTGAGCCATTAGCTTGTAAGATCCGAGCAGATGGAAAAATAAGGGGATTTGGGGGAGACGGTGCACTGGATAAGATATGCCTATACGCTGACGATATTCTGTTTTTTGTGGATGGAGGAATACCAATGGTACAGCATCTGATGGAGGTAGTTAACCAGTTTGGCCATGTCTCCGGCTTTAAGGTGAACTGGACAAAGTCGGTGCTGCTTCCAATTGGTCAGGAAATTGGGCCGGAGGAAATTAACATTAAAGTCTTGAAACCTACGGAATCGTTTGAATACCTGGGAATAAAAGTTAGTTCAAGGATACAGGAGTATTTAGAACTTAATATCGACCCTTTATTTAAAAGGGTTAGGGAAAAAACAAGTGTCTGGCAAAAGCTGCTGATCCGACAAGCGGACCGAATAGCAATAATAAAGATGGTTCTATTGCCACAGATTTTGTATGTTATCTCCTCGTGCCCAATTTGGATAGGGGACCACTTTTTCAATGCATTAGAAGGTGCGATGAACGATCTTATCTGGGGAAGAAAAAGGGTCAGGTTGAAACAAAAATACCTATGGTTGGGTGAGGAAGACGGAGGTCTGTCCATCCCATGTTTTAGGGGCTATTACTTTGCATCTCAGCTCCAGTGGTTAATGATGGAGGATGACAGACTGCGTCGCTTCCTGGAAGGGGAGTTGGGAGCGCCCCGATACAACATTATTAGTACATTGGAAGCAGGAATTATAAAAATTAAGGGGAGGCAATGCCCAATTAATAAGATGGTACACTTAGTTTGGGTAAATATAAAAAAATTATTAGGAATAAAGTATACATTAAAGGTTTCACCCATTTGGGGAAATATTAACTTAAAATAATTTTTGAACTTTGAGGATTATTTGTTTTGGGAAAAAAAGGGCATTAGATTTGTGCCTCAAATAGTAGTGGAAGGAAAGTTGAAGACACCAGAGGAAATGGGTTTAAGTATAGATAAAGATTATCTCACATGGTTTAGATATAGTAGACTGAAACACGCTTTTGATAAAACGAAGAATAAAGAATACTTTATTATAAAGCACTCCGATTTTGCTGTTTTTTGCTATCAGGGAATAGGGAGTAAAGTCTCAATCTCACAGATTTATAAAAGGATAAAGAAGGGTTTGGGAGGGGTGATTAGATTCAATAGTGAAAAGAAATGGGCACAAGAGGTGGCACCCTTAATCTTGGACTGGAGAAATATATATAAAAACGTTAAAAGGAGTACAATCTCCAGTGGTTTCCGATTGACGCAGTTCTTTATCCTTCACCGGACCTATGTCACCCCAAGGGTCATGACTAAGATGTATAAAACTGGAGATGCAAAATGTTGGAAGTGTGGAGAGGAGAGGGCCGATTTTGTCCATTTGATCTGGTTCTGCCCGACTGTACAGGGGTACTGGTCTCAAGTTTTCCAGCACCTCGAGAGAGAGACAAGGAAATCGGCTCCTTTTGAGATTAGTATAGCAGTTCTGGGAGACACTAGAAGAATTGGGGGGGACAGAGAAAGTGAAAGAAAATGGGAAAAAGGTCTGATGTCGGCACGTGTTGTCTTGGCCAGAGGATGGGGAGCGGACAGCCCGCCAAACGTGGCGGACTGGAAAAATTTATGTGAACGGGTGACAAGTTACGAGAAAGCCAGGCAGGTGAAGCCAATGAACAAATAAGGAAAAAAAAAAAAAAGGGGGGGAACTACAAGGTTTCTGAAGAGAGGTTACTGAAAGGAAAGGCCTTTTGGATACTCCCAAGACAACCAAAAAGGGTGGAGGGGAGGGAGGAGGTGAGGGGGGGGGGGGGGGGGGTTTGGGGATGGGAGGGGGGGGGGGAAAGCTATATGAGGTTTTCTAAAAGTTAAAATGAAGGGGACAAACTATTGGAACACGTCTTTGTAGTTTATAATGGTGTATAACTGTACTGCTAAGATACCCGTTTGTAATTTATGACGGTATATACATGTATCTTTGTAATGGCTAATTATGTCATGTTTTAATGAGAAGAAGAAAATGATAAATAAATATAATTAAAAATAAAATAAAATTTAAAGCAATAATGATATTAAAAAAGGGATATACCATATAGAAAATCTAGAGGTATATAGCACAGGGAGAGATAGAGTAGGAAGAATATCGATACAAAAATTAATTTAACCATATCACAAAACAAAACAAAAATAAATAATTCACGTAACTAGGGATTTTTTCATACAGTAAGGGATAATAATTATGTAGTTGATTATCATATATATAGTAATTTATGCAGCATTGAATTGTGCATACAACTTGATGGTGTCATTATAGTATAGGGGTAATTTAATAATCATGTTGCCCTGCATACAGTCATTGACTATGGCCATCAATATTTGACAATCCATTGTTGCATATTATCTATAAGACTGGATTTTTCACTAATTATGTAGCTTTTTGGATACACATTCTTCATCTGTATTCTATCTAGTATCCTTTGTTTATCCCCATGCTTTTCTAGAGCACACTTGATTATGCACTCTCGTAGAGGGACATGTTCAGTGTGCCTTATTTATGTTAGCTCTTGTATAATCGTTCACCTAACTTATTCTTTCCTTTCCCTTCCCCTCTTCTCCTTTGGCTTTGTTCCGCTTTGTCTCTTTGGCCACAGGCCCCTCCTTCCGGGTGCGTTCACTGCGCTCAAACCTCACTGGAGAACATCCGCTATTTGGCACGCAGCGTATGCCTTGTGAGCATGCGCGCTCTGTCGTTTCCGCTATTTGGAACGCAGGGCGCTCCATTTCCGGCTGCCACACATTCCGGCAATCGTATGGGTAGCAATAACAAGCCCATATCTAAAGCGCACATTAGAAACACCTTACCCCTTCCTTTTTCCCCTCCCACTTACCAGCCGAATGTGAGGTTACCGCCCTCACCCCCCACTCTGCCGCCATGACACAGGTGAAATCGATTATTATCAGTTACTACCATGTATATATATATGAACCTATGTGGCACCCCAGAGGAAGCCAGCGGAGCCTGGCGATACGCGTTGGGCTTGTTTCTGTCACTACCAGAGCTTTGAGACGTTCTCACAGCTCTGTTTCTCCACCCCTGTGATGATGTCACTTAGAGCTTGGAGGAGTTCTCACTGCTCTGTCTCTCCACCCCTGTGATGATGTCACTTAGAGCTTGGAGGAGTTCTCACTGCTCTGTTTCTCCGCCCCTGTGATGAGGTCTTTACTCCCAGCTGTTCCTCCTGCGTTTGATTTCCCTGCCTTTAAATCACCCCTCCTCCTATTGTAGGGCGTGGATTATATTTCTCATTTCAGTTGTAGCTCTGGCTTGAGTATCTTCACTTGTAAGCTATCAGTTCACTGGACCTGTGTTCTGCTGCAGCAAGCACTCCGGATATTGCCAGCTGTCCTTGGATCCGTCTTCTCTGCGGCTGCAGCTCCTTCAGCTAAGTGTGCAGACATTGTTGTGTACCTGGTTATTTTCTGACTGGATCTGAGGTGGCCACGGTTCCCTCCATATACTGAGCAGGGCACCGGTGGCCGTGCCCCTTCCACTATTGTAGGGGTTACAGTGGTCATCAGTCTTAGGTACGCGGGCATGCCTCGTTCCACCATTTGGATCCGGGCATGTGCTTTAGCAGCATAGGGAGAGCTTTGAGGGTCTGACAGGGGTCACCCTTTATCTTCCCTAGTTTGGGTCCGGTCAGTAGCTCTTTTTACTGTGTATGCTCTTGTTACTCTCAAACAGCCGTGACAGTTTCCTGACCACCACGCATACCCCACTATGCTATCCTAAATGATAAGTATTATAGCTCTCCATTATTTTATTGTTGATGGATCTCATGCTCTTTAATCTGCTGTATATTTGTACATGTGGGGGAATGTTCATGCTTTTGTGGTGAGACAGGGGGGCATGTGCATATGATTAGTCCACATGGCCCGGATCCATTGTATACAATGATTTTAACCCATTCTTTGTTGTGTCTGTTGCTTTAAATAAATTTGATGCATTTTTAGATGTGTGGCTCTTATCTCTGTATTCTTTTCTTTCCCCTGAGTTACATTTTGTTTGAATTATGTTATTTCCAACTTATCATTCTTCTTCGTATTTTTGCTAATGAGAGTAGTACAATTTGTTTTAGAAACTATGTATCTGGCATAATATAGGGACCAGTAAGTGTAACCTCTGTGTGAGCATGTCTGCTTCTTTCAGTACAGTACAATTGCGTTTGACACGTGTTAATTCACCTATGGGAATTGCTTTAATGGTATGTTTCGGGTTCGAACTGGCAGCATGTAGAATTGTATTTCCTGCAGTGGTCTTTCGATGGGTGGATGTGACAATTAGTTCCTCCCCTTTACCACAAAATGTTAAATCCAAGAAGGAAACTGTGTGTGGGTCATGGTGATAGGTAAACCTCAAATTGTAATCATTCCCATTCAGATGATCTACAAATCCTGGTATGGCAGACACATCGCCCCGCCATATAAATAGCAGGTGTCCAATGTATCTGCCATACCAGTAGATGTTATCCGAGAATGGATTCCCATCGCCATAAATGGCCTCACTTTCCCAAAATGCCATTACCAGGTTTGCCAATGAGGGCGAGTATTTCTCCCCATTGAAACACCCGACCCCTGTCATAAAACTGACCATCAAATGAGAAATAATTATGCTTCATGAGTAGGGTTGAGTGAACCCGAACTGTAAAGTTTGGGTTCGTACCGAACTTTAGGATTTTTGGACCCCGAACCCGAACATTTCTGTAAAACTTCGGGTTCGGTGTTCGACGATTTCTTGGCGCTTTTTGAAAGGCTGCTGAGCAGCCAATCAACAAGAGTTTAACTGTGTGCCCTTAGAAGCCATCACAGCCATGCCTACTAATGGCATGTCAGTGATTGGCCAGAGCAGCATGTGACCCAGGCTCTATATAAGCTGGAGTCACGTAGCGCTGCCCGTCACTCTGCTGTGCTTAGTGCAGGGAGAGGATGCTGCTGCTGTGAGGGAGAGAATAGGACAGAATCTGTGATCAGAACTGCTATTGAACTCAGCGATCTACATAGATTTAGTTGTGTGGGTGCAGGGCACAATCTTTTTACCCTGCCCTGAGCCCAGTGACATAGAGAAAGAACTTTTTTCGGTCTGTTAGTTAGTTGGGCAGTAGCGGCCATTTTATGCAAGCTCAGTGCACCAGCCGAGGATATTTGCATTTGTGACATTCAAATCCAAGCTTGAAATACTGCAATAATAATCTGGGTTTAAAAAAACACACTTTTTTATTAATATCCTACATCTGGGGCCTTTGCAGGATTAGTCAGTGTGCAATTTAAGGGCTCTTTCACACCTGCGTTCTTGTCTTCCGGCATAGAGTTCCGTCGTCGGGGCTCTATGCCGGAAGAATCCTGATCAGTTTTATCCTAATGCATTCTGAATGGAGAGAAATCCGTTCAGGATGCATCAGGATGTCTTCAGTTCAGGACCGGAACTTTTTTGGCCGGAGAAAATACCGCAGCATGCTGCTCTTTTTGCTCCGGCCAAAAATCCTGAACACTTGCCGCAAGGCCGGATCCGGAATTAATGCCCATTGAAAGGCATAAATCCGGATCCGGCCTTAAGCTAAACGTCATTTCGGCGCATTACCGGATCCGACGTTTAGCTTTTTCTGAATGGTTACCATGGCTGCCGGGACGCTAAAGTCCTGGCAGCCATGGTAAAGTGTAGTGGGGAGCGGGGGAGCAGTATACTTACCATCTGTGCGGCTCCCGGGGCGCTTCAGAGTGACGTCAGGGCGCCCCATGCGCATGGATGACGTGATTGCATGGACACGTCATCCATGCGCATGGGGCGCTCTGACGTCATTCTGGAGCGCCCCGGGAGCCGCACGGACTGTAAGTATACTGCTCCCCCGCTCCCCACTGCTACTATGGCAACCAGGACTTTAATAGCGTCCTGGCTACCATAGTAACACTGAACGCATTTTGAAGACGGATCCGTCTTCAAATGCTTTCAGTTCACTTGCGTTTTTCCGGATCCGGCGTGTAATTCCGGCAAATGGAGTACACGACGGATCCGGACAACGCAAGTGTGAAAGAGGCCTAAGCTAGAAATACAGCTTTAATTTTCTGAGTTTTAAAATACAACCATTTTGGGCAAAAACATAATTTTGCAGTAATAACCAGGATAGTCCAAAATAATGAAAATTGAAACAATAACATAAGTTCCTGGAGGATCAAAAGAACAAAATGAGTCCGTACCAGGGTCTTGTAGGTAGTTAAACAGGGGTTTCCCGGAAGGGGCTACTCTGGTCCATAATGTAGTCCTCAAATCTCACAGGTGGGTGCCCCTTAGTAGGCCGCATGTAGCTTCTTACTGGCAGAGGCTCTTCCTGCCTTGGTTCAGGGGGGCCAGAGGAATCCACAGGTTCTGGAGCCCTTTCAAGTACACCCTGATACCGGTCACCCTGGGGTTGAGGACTAGCAGGAACTGGAGCCGGTACCACCAAGTTCAACCAGAGTGTGAGGAACCAATGAAGCGGCTCTTTGTCATGTATCAGGTTCTCAACAGCCTGCATAGGATCAACAGGTTGGGTTGACAACTCTGGCTCAGGAGACTCTGGCTCACAGTCTCCTGCCGCAGCTTCTTCTTCCACGCAGGGTTTTAAACGATTTCTGTGTACAATATGGGAGCCTTTACCTTCCCTGGAAATCTGATAAATGTGGGCCTCAGCATTAGGAATAGCAGTTATAACGTAGGGAGTCCAGTCCCACTTACTGTCCAGTTTACTGGTTTGGTGGGTTTTCTTCAACCACACCAGGTTTTCTACAGCTAGAGGTTCCGCATGAGCAGCCAGGTCATAGTCTCTCCATAGTCTCTCTGCTGTCAGTCTCGGGCACTTTCCATGTGTTCCTGAACAATCTTCTTGGCATTAAGGAGACGTCTTTGATGCTCCACCACCCAATCAGTCTTTGGAAGTGGGTTGATGACATCAGGCACTTGTACATCCAGGGAGTGGTCGGCAGGCAGCCTCCCCTGACGGCCGAGCATCAAATAGAAGGGCGTGTACCCGGTGGAACAGTGAATTGTATTGTTATATGTATACATAAGTTGTGGCAGCAGAGTAGGCCAATTACCCCTTTTCTCAGGGGGTACTGCTCTCAGCATTTCAATGAGAGTTTGATTCATCTTTTCACAGAGCCCGTTACCTTGCGGATGATAGGCTGTGGTCCGGACCTTTTGGCAATTATGTAGCAGGCACATCTCTTGGAACAGCTGTGATTCAAACGCCAACCCCTGGTCGGTGAGGATTTTCTCTGGGCAGCCGTAGGGCAGTAGGAAATACTTCCAGAATGCTTCCGCCACAGTCTTGGCTGTCAGGTCCTTCACAGGCACTGCTACAACAAACTTAATGAAGTGATCAATAATGGTCATGGCATAAGTATAACCTGAGCGACTTGGCTCCAACTTCATATGATCAATGGCAACAAGCTCCAGAGGAGTTTTACTCACGATAGGATGGAGAGGCGTCCTCTGGTCATGGCGTTCACTTCTCCCAACGGCACAGACAGGCACATTCCCGGCACCATCTTTCGATGTCTTCTCTCATTCCGATCCAATAGAATCTTCTGCGAATGGTGGCCTCAGTTTTCTGCACGCCGAAGTGTCTGGACTGGTTATGATACATTTTTAACACCAGACTGGCATCTCGACGGGGTATGAGGATCTGGTACACTCTATCGCAGGACACTGGATCCAGGCTCCTTCTTAGCAATAGGCCTTTTTGAAGGAAGAGTTGGTGGCGATGTCTCCACAATTTCAATAGTTCTGGGTCTGCACTCTTCCTGCGGACTCTTTCAGGAGTTCTCCCGCTGGTAAGGAAGTCAAGCAGTTCACCGAGGACTCTACTTTCTGACTGGAGCTTAATCCACCTTTCTTGTTCGCCTCTGGATTCAGGATTATTTGATGAAGAGTGATCAGCAGCTGAATTGTGTTCAGTGTGAACATTATCTTGCTGAGCAAACCTGTTATAAAACGCTGGCATTTCCACTTCTTCCCAGGCATCCTTTGGTTCATCTGGTGCTTTGGTAGTGGGAAGCCGGGACAGGGCATCAGCATTATCATTTGAGCGGCCTGCTCTGTATTTCACAGTGAAGTCATAGTTGGCAAGGCGGGAGGCCCACCTTCGCTCCAGGGCCCCTAATTTGGCTGTACTCAGGTGTGCCAGGGGATTGTTGTCCGTGAAGGCAACAAACGGAGTGGAAGCAAGGTAGTTCTTGAACTTTTCAGTCACAGCCCGCACTAAAGCAAGGAACTCCAGCTTGAAGGAACTATAATTCTGATTGTTCTTCTCAGCTCCCCTCAGGGATCTGCTGGCATACGCAATCACCCTCTCTTTATTAGTGATGAGCGGCAGGTGCCATATTCGATTTCGACGAAATTCGCGAATATTCGATAGAATATTCGTTTTATATTCGTCGAAATCGAATATTCGTCATTATTCTTGTTTTCGCGATTAATATGCGATTTAAATAATCGAATTTCGATTTTAACTTAAAGGCTACTCTCCTATTGAAATAGCAATGCGATTATTTCAAGTTATAATAATCGAATTCCATATTCGTTAATTCTAGCCTAATATAGAATATAGCAGTGCTAAGTTAAAATCGAAATTCGATTATTATAACTTGAATTAATCGAATTGCGATTTAAACTTGGACCTGGTTTACTATGGTTGGCTTGGTAGAATTAGCGAATATGACGAATATATTCGTTATATTCCACAAAACGAAGATAACAAAATATTCTCCATCTTCGTTTTAGCTACCTATTGGTCAACTTCGCTAATTCTAGCAATCATATAGGAAAGTTTACTATAGAGGCTGCTAAGTTTAATTCGCTATGCGATTATATGACTGCTTTTTAAAAAAAAACCAAATAGAATAATTATAATACCTGATAATTATTAGAATTATTCTATTTATTAAAAAAAAGCAAAGTAATATAATCGCATAGCGAATTATACTTAGCTGTCTCTATAGTAAACTTTCCTATATCATTGCTAGAATTAGCGAAGTTGATGAATAGGTAGCTAAAACGAAGATGCAGAATACTTCGTTATCTTCGTTTTGTGGAATATGACGAATACATTCGTTATCTTCGTTTTGTGGAATATAACGAATATATTCGTCATATTCGCTAATTCTACCAAGCCATTGAAGCCAACCATAGTAAACCAGTGTAATGCTATACAGATGTGTCATCGCTACCTAAACTAGGTAATTCCATTCCTCCGCTCTCACACTCCTTCATCCAGCATAGGGCTGCTTCCCCAGGCTGTCAATCCAAGTCACCTCCCCCTCCTAACCCTACTATCCACAGCAAAGACAAAGACTTATATACTACCGGCACATACTGCAGCGCAGTGTCCGGCTTCACGTCTCACTCTGCCGATTCGGCTGTGTGCAGAGCAGTAGTTATGATTGCGATATTATGTCCCAGTTGTATATTCAGATTGTTACACCAGGGTGGAGGGGGGGAGAGCTTGGACATAATATCGCTATCATAACTACTGCTCTGCACGCAGCCAAATCGGCAGAGTGAGACAAAAATTTGCATAGAAAGATAGCCTAATCCCTAATTAAATAAATAAAAATACATACAGTACAAATATATATTACTGCATATGGTGTTACTTTATGAATAAAAATGAATAATTTATATACATGTATATGCGCGTGTATATAAATATATATTATAATTATTATTATTTATATTATAATATAACTTGTAATATATTTTTATATTTGTAAAAAATGCATTGCTAGTTATCAATAATATCAGTATTTACATTTCTATGCAGTCACGCATTGCGATTGGTAGTGGAACTATGTATATACACAATATACTGCTGCACTGGATATAAATATAACATAAAAAACCTCTGGGGACTTAAGCTTATATTAGCAAATGTATATCAAATGAACTTTACTGAGGCTCTGAATAAGGTTGCACCCCATCCCCCCTCCCCTACAGGCAGTCTGTGAATGAGATCGCAGGCTATCTCTCTACACACTGATACCCTGCCCTCCCATTCACTGAAAGCCCGGAGACAAAAGGGACTCCCTGTTTGGGGGAAGGGGGGTATTGTCTGCAGGCTGAAAGTGCAGGTTATGTTCTGGCTGGAGACCCTTTCACTGCGCTTCTGGTGGAGTAGGTGTTTATTAACTAAAATCAGGACAATAGCTAAAATAATGACCAGCAATAAAAAATAGCAATACATATAAATAAGTGATAGATCCAGGAGCATACACAAACAAATACATTAATATCCCATAAATACTGTAGGGCCTTCACTAACTGCCTGCTGTCTCTGTTATATGGCAAATTCCATTAAAAGGTTGAAGCGCTGACATTGATAGTTACTTACCAACTACTGACACCTTGTCTATACTGCAACACATTGCTGTGAACTTTGATACATATATATATATTCTCTATTCTCCTATTCTATGCTGCTACAATTATATTAGAATATGGAAGTGTCTTATTCCCCTCTGTGAATTGGAACACTATCTAACTCTGCTACATAAACTATGATATTTATGGGATAGTCATTTATTTGTTTGTGTATGCTCCTGGATCTATCACTATTTTAAATTTATTGCAATTTTTTATTCATTGCTATATTTTATTGCTGGTCATTATTTTAGCTGCTATATTGATTTATTATATGTAAATATATTTTATATATTTATATTATATATACATTTACATATAGTATAATTAGTGTAATATTGTATAATTACTTTTTTAATACAGAGGTTATCTATATATGTCCATTATACTGTACAATACATTATATCTAAATCACCATACCTCATATGGATCATGGAATAAATAATTATACAATATTACACTAATTATACTATATGTAAATTTACATATAATATAAATACTGTATTAACATTCAGCCACTATAGGAACATAGCTAATAAATACACTGTATCCACTACTTCAGAGAAAAACAAATAAATAAAAATAAATATGGAAAACTCCATCAAGATACAAAACAATTTACACTTAAAGGATAAAAAAAAAGATGAATGCAATAATATTGATTGTGTATCTGACATACTTGAAGCAAACTATCTTATTACTTGAAATTGGGACATTCTCTAATAACTTTCTTATCCCCTAAACACTGAAGGTATTTTATGTGAGCGTAGGATTCTTGTGGCATCTTGAAATTCCCGTCTTTTAGCCAAGATGGCAGCAGAGAGATCGGTATAGAGATACGGACTGGACCCTGTCAGGTAACAGCGGGTTATTTTGAGCCATTAAGTTCTGTTTAACATGATAGAAAGTGATACGTGCCAGCACATCCCTAGGAACATCAGCAGGCAGGCATTTAGGTTTCGGGATTCTTTGCGCCCGATCTATGAACCGCTCATTTTATGAAACTCGAGGAAACAGAACTGTAAATTAATCAACTAAAGTCATGGAAGTTCTCTTGCTTAACGCCTCAGGAATGCCGCAAAATCAAACGTTGTTTCAGTGGGAACCGTCTTCCAAATCAATTAGTTTTGCCCTTAGAGCGGCTATCTCCTCATCCTTAGGGCTCATTCACACTAAGGTGTGCTGCCCGTTACTGTATTGCGGACCGCATTTGCGGATCCGCAATACACGTGCACTGTTCCGTGTGCATTCCGCATCATGGATACGGACCCATTCACTTCAATGGGTCTGCAAATCTGGAGATGCGGAACAGTGTGGAACGGAAGCATGGAATGGAACACTACGGAAGCACTACTGATTGCTTCCTGGGGTTCCGTTCCGTGCCTCCACACCGCAAAAAGATACAACATGCTCTATCTTTTTGTGGAACGGAGGGATCGTCGACCCATTCAAGTGAATGGGTCCACGATCCCCATGCGGCTGGGCCACGGTCGGTGCCCTTGCATTGCGAACAAAAATTTGTGGTACACAGCACGGGCACGGACTTCACACGGTCGCGTGAATGAGCCCTTATCATTTGCGGCATCAACTAGCTTGTTGTGAGCTTTATCAAACTCAGACATTTTGTTTTCCAAATGAGAGGTCCTGTGACCTACTTCAGTAATGTCCCTTTTGCAGAGGGGTAAACATTTATTTTAAAGGGAACCTGTCACCGGGATTTTGTGTATAGAGCCGAGGACATGGGTTGATAGATGGCCGCTAGCACATCCGCAATACCCAGTCCCCATAGCTCTGTGTGCTTTTATTGTGTAAAAAAACGATATGATACATATGAGGTATCAGGGACAGGACTCATCTCAGGGACAGGACTCATCTCAGGGACAGGACTCATCTCACGGACAGGACTCATCTCACATACAGGACTCATCTCACATACAGGACTCATCTCACATACAGGACTCATCTCACATACAGGACTCATCTCAGGGACAGGACTCATCTCACATACAGGACTCATCTCAGGGACAGGACTCATCTCAGGGACAGGACTCATCTCAGGGACAGGACTCATCTCAGGGACAGGACTCATCTCAGGGACAGGACTCATCTCACATACAGGACTCATCTCAGGGACAGGACTCATCTCAGGGACAGGACTCATCTCAGGGACAGGACTCATCTCAGGGACAGGACTCATCTCAGGGACAGGACTCATCTCAGGGACAGGACTCATCTCAGGGACAGGACTCATCTCACATACAGGACTCATCTCAGGGACAGGACTCATCTCAGGGACAGGACTCATCTCAGGGACAGGACTCATCTCAGGGACAGGACTCATCTCAGGGACAGGACTCATCTCAGGGACAGGACTCATCTCAGGGACAGGACTCATCTCACATACAGGACTCATCTCAGGGACAGGACTCATCTCAGGGACAGGACTCATCTCAGGGACAGGACTCATCTCAGGGACAGGACTCATCTCAGGGACAGGACTCATCTCAGGGACAGGACTCATCTCAGGGACAGGACTCATCTCACATACAGGACTCATCTCAGGGACAGGACTCATCTCAGGGACAGGACTCATCTCAGGGACAGGACTCATCTCACATACAGGACTCATCTCACATACAGGACTCATCTCACATACAGGACTCATCTCAGGGGCAGGACTCATCTCAGGGACAGGACTCATCTCAGGGACAGGACTCATCTCAGGGACAGGACTCATCTCAGGGACAGGACTCATCTCAGGGACAGGACTCATCTCACATACAGGACTCATCTCACATACAGGACTCATCTCACATACAGGACTCATCTCAGGGGCAGGACTCATCTCAGGGACAGGACTCATCTCAGGGACAGGACTCATCTCACATACAGGACTCATCTCAGGGACAGGACTCATCTCAGGGACAGGACTCATCTCACATACAGGACTCATCTCAGAGACAGGGCTCATCTCAGGGACAGGGCTCATCTCAGGGACAGTACTCATCTCAGGGACAGGACTCATCTCACATACAGGACTCATCTCACATACAGGACTCATCTCAGGGACAGGACTCATCTCACATACAGGACTCATCTCACATACAGGACTCATCTCACATACAGGACTCATCTCACATACAGGACTCATCTCAGGGACAGGACTCATCTCAGGGACAGGACTCATCTCACATACAGGACTCATCTCACATACAGGACTCATCTCAGGGACAGGACTCATCTCAGGGACAGGACTCATCTCAGGGACAGGACTCATCTCAGGGACAGGACTCATCTGAGGGACAGGACTCATCTCAGGGACAGGACTCATCTGAGGGACAGGACTCATCTCAGGGACAGGACTCATCTCAGGGACAGGACTCATCTCAGGGACAGGACTCATCTCAGGGACAGGACTCATCTCACATACAGGACTCATCTCACATACAGGACTCATCTCAGGGACAGGACTCATCTCAGGGACAGGACTCATCTCACATACAGGACTCATCTCAGGGACAGGACTCATCTCACATACAGGACTCATCTGAGGGACAGGACTCATCTCACATACAGGACTCATCTGAGGGACAGGACTCATCTCAGGGGCAGGACTCATCTCAGGGACAGGACTCATCTCAGGGACAGGACTCATCTCAGGGACAGGACTCATCTCAGGGACAGGACTCATCTCAGGGACAGGACTCATCTCAGGGACAGGACTCATCTCAGGGACAGGACTCATCTCACATACAGGACTCATCTGAGGGACAGGACTCATCTCACATACAGGACTCATCTCAGGTTAATTTGCATATGTATCAAATCGTTTTTTTACACAATAAAAGCACACAGAGCTATGGGGACTGGGTATTGCGGATGTGCTAGCGGCCATCTATCAACCCATGTCCTCAGCTCTATACACAAAATCGGTGACAGGTTCCCTTTTAAATCGGCATGTAGGGACTTCCTCAAATCACTCATTACAGCTTTCAACAAGGCCTCAGTGACAGGATGTTCTCCGTCTTCATATGTCTCTACTGGCCTCTGACAGGACTGTAATGGTGCCACATGAGTCCCTCCATCCCCCTCTAAACAGCTTCCTTGGCCGTGAAGCCCCGCTCCTCCCAAGTACTGTTGTGGCAAAGACCCTCTGTACCTTGAATGGATGGATGACCCAAAGGAGAGGAACTGCTAGCTCCATGATGAGCTCCTGTGATGATTGTTGAGGGGACAGAGTGTTCAGAAGGAGGCCTAGATATAGGGCACAGCGACAATGCTGCTGAGGAGAGGACCTCAGGACGCTGCTGCCACCATCTTGAAGAGCACCGGGTAGCACTTGGTGACATTTGAAGACACCATCTTCTATTTTGTTCTGGCCATCTCCGCTGGGTCCCAGGAACAAGTCCAATTTGCTGCAGGTGGCCGCAATTGCTGAGAAATGCTGTGAGCCGCTAATAAGGATGATAGCACCGGAGCTCAGATGAACTGCAGCCCACCCCATGTGTCACCGACCACGTCCCCCTCTCATTCATCAATTTTTAGGCCAATTGAAACATTTTTGCTTGAGTTTGAATTTATTTAACAACTTTTTATTTCTGATTAATAGAATCGGACCTGAAACTAATTTCAAGAATTGTGTTAATCTCTTATTTGCTATTTTTTTCTGTCCAAAATACTATTTTTCATTGGTTTGTAGAGCTTTAATTCACCACTCCCACCAGCCTCAGGTCAGACTCACCTTGCTGTAGCCATACATATGTAAAATGTGTTCCATTTCAAAAGGATATCCCACAAAGGCAGCAACTTCCTCATGTTTCCTACAGGAATAGTTGGGAACGTCTATAAGCACACCAGACAGAATCTGTAGGACGCTTTGTACATATCTCATCTCCTCCCCATAATCTTCAAATATATAATAACCCAGAGTGATATTCGGGAGAAGTTCTGGATCCTCATTAATTGTCTGAACAGCAAAGAGAAAAGCCAAATAAGCAGCATAGTTCCTGAGAAGAGGCCTGTGAAAGCAGCACACATGTTCCTGGTCAGTTATCACGTCTACAGTGGTCACTATAGACAATGCGGTATCACACAGTCATATTATAATGTATTCACTACATGCAACCACTGCAGGGAAATGTCCCGCTGGCCGCAGCTTCCTCTGTAGAGATCTGTAGAACCAAACCCCATGTGTCCCGGAGCTGTACCATACTTGTCCGGTCCAGCGCAGTACAGCAGTAGGAATACATCCCCTCTGCCCTGGTTAGACTTACGGCCGCACCAGCAGCAACATCCCACAAGAATCAAACATAGACAACCAAATTCTCAAAGACATCACAGTTTTCTACACTCTGAAATATCTCCTGGTAGATCTAACACTGTAAGGAGATGAATATACAGTATAGACGTATGACTGAGATAAGGAGATGAATATACAGTATAGACGTATGACTGAGATAAGAAGATGAATATACAGTATAGACGTACCACTGAGATAAGAAGATGAATATACAGTATAGACGTACCACTAAGATAAGAAGATATATGGGGGGGGGGGGGAAGTACTTACAAGGAAACTCGAAATCTTTCTCCACAGTCTTTAAAACTGGGTTTTCTAGGATTGAGCCACAGGACAGAGGACAGTCCTCCAATAATGAAGTCTCCTCTATTATAATAATAGAGGTCAGCCTCAATGTATGTAAGGTGACATTGTGATGATGATGATGGTGGCTCCGCTCTTCTGTCTCCACAACATGATGCACTCAGGACAATGACCCAGAATATAACGGTACAGACAGAAGCTGTTGCATCCACCAGAGATAGATCCTTGCACACAGACAGATGGGATTTCATGCTTTCAGTGACAGCTCGGCAGATCCTCAGCTCTCCAGGCCGCACTATATAGAGACCATCAGCACAGAGCTCCAGGTGCAGAGGAACGTCACCAGGATAATTCCAGAATAATTCACTTCTGCTTCTTATTTCAGTATCTTATTTTTATTAAAATATGAAAATGGCAAAAATCCCTGAGAGAATTGAGAAGAAATCTGCTCATCCTGCCGTGTGCACCAAGTGCTCATCACACAATATGCAATGCTATAATACACAGCGATTGTAATAAGGAGTATTAGTCCAGGTATTAATCCAGTACAGCTTCCTCCTGATTAGGGATATTATACTCCAGGAATTACTCATTGGCAGGGAGGACTTACAGGGAGTCTGTCAGGTAGATTATGGCCATTAAACCACTGGGATGGACAATTAAATACACATAAACTAGAAATGAGCAAACCCCGTTATAGAGTGGGAAGGGTGGCAACCGCATGAGGAGTCAACAGAGTGGCCCAGTCACAGAATGGTCAGGTTGGTAACAGCAGTGGCCAGGGGAGGGCTGGCAGCCTTAGCCCTGTAGGGCAAATCCAGTCAAGTGGCCCATTTTTAGACCCGCACATTATTAAAAGCCCCTCCTACATAAATTAGGCCACACCCAACAAACACTGTACAGCTGACATTCTATAGTTGCGGCCTGTCTCTACACATCATCCGGAGAGGGGAGGCCTGTCCTGGCTGCACTGCCTGCTTCACATCATATAATAGACAGCCGGCTACAGCCAGGACGCTCCTCCGCTCTCCTCCCTCCCCTGATCCTGCTCAAAGCCTGTGGTTCTCCCCCACAATCTGGCCGTCCTCACCCAGCTCTGAATCTTCCTTCTGCAAATGGCAGGGGGGGAGCCGGAGCATCTCCTCTCCTACATAGCGCCCCCTACCTCTTACATCCATTGATGTCACCTTTGTTGTAGACGTTCTCTTTCCTCATCTTCTCCATTCAGACCAGACCGCCATGATGATTTTTCGGCCATCTCCCGTCTCTGCAGAGATTGACAGACAGACATTAGTTTCCCACATTTCCATCATCTTCACATCTTCTGAACACCCTTTCCTGCCACCCCCAATATTGTACTGCAGAAACAGTCCCCCTGGAAATACTACTACCACACAGATAGTGCCTCCAATACTGTGCCCGCTGTGCCCCCAATACTATACTGCAGAAACAGTCCCCCTGGAAATACTACTACCACACAGATAGTGCCCCCTTCAACAATTATTAGCACACAGTGCTCTAAAAAATAACTGCGCCCAGACACTAATAGTATAAAAATAATGTCCCCCAAAAATAATTGTGCTAAGCTGGTACTGTGCCAGGGTGCCCCCCAAAGTAACAGTGCTCCCCAAAATCCCACCAATAGAAATAATTATCTGCCAGAGCACACTTAGTAGTAATAGAGCCCCTATAGTGCCCATACTAGTAATCATGTTCCTCATAGCCCCCAGTAGTAGTAAAGCTCTGCATAATACCTCCTAGTAGTAATAATTCTCCCTATAATATGACAGTACATGAAATACCCCCGCTTAGTGCCCGCAGTTGAGATAATGTCCCCATAATGTATGCCAGTATAAAATACCCCTATATAGTGCCCCAGTAAATGCCCTCATAGTGCTCCTCTCCCCCTTCCCCATAGTGTCCCCCATAATGTGCCAGTAAAAAATGCCCCTTCTTAGTGCTACTATATGCCCCAATAGTGCTCCACTCCCCCATAGTGCCCCAAATAATGCCCCATAGTGCCGCTCTCCTCTATAGTGCCTCCCATAATGTGCCAGAAAAAAATGCCCCCTTAGTGCCACCAAATGTCATAGTGCCCCTCATAGTGTGCCAATAAAAAAGGCCCCTTTAGAGCCCCCACTTCCCCATAGTGCCCCCAAATAATGCCCCTATAGTGACACCAGATGCCCCATAGTGCCTCTCACCCCTATAGTGCCCCCATATTGTGCCAATAATAAGAAAAAAAGCCCCTTTAGAGCCCCCAGATACCCCCATAGTGCTCCTCTCCCCCATGGTGCCCCCCCATAATGTGCCAGTAAGAAATGCCCCCATAGTGCCAGCTCCCCCCATAGTGCCAGCTCCCTTCATAGTGCCAGCTCTCCCCATAGTGTCAGCCCCCCCATAGTGACAGCTCCCCCCATAGTGACAGCTCACCCTATAGTGTCAGCCCCCCCATAGTGACAGTTCACCCCATAGTGCCAGCTCCCCCCATAGTGCCAGTCCCCCCATAGTGCCAGCTCCCCTCATAGTGCCAGCTCCCCTCATAGTGCCAGCCCCCCATAGTGCCAGCTCCCCCCATAGTGCCAGCTCCCCCATAGTGCCTGCCCCTCATAGTGCTAGCTCAAGTTTGGCTGCCTAGTAGTCAAGGGGATCTTAGATGTGGGGTGGCAGGGTACAGTCTAAGTATGCCACCACCTGCTGGTTCAGATTCTGCTCCATGTCTAGCTGCTGCAACTGCTGGTAGGTGTTTTTTTCAGTAGGCGGGTGAGAGAGACTCATTAGAGACTCCAGACTGAAATTTCTGCTGATGGAGCTGGTGCTGCTCCTGCCCCCACACCCCCTTCAACAGTCATGACAGTGGAATGTAAGTGCAGAGGACCATTATAGGTCAGACCTTTGTGAGGATAGCTGATGACACACAAAAGCAGCAGCCAACTGACTACAAAGGATATCTAGATAGCGGGTGGGAAAAAAATACCCCATTTTGAAGTGTTAGTGAGGGTTAGTGAGGGTGGTAGAGTGGTGGAAATTCAGTAGTCATCCCTCTGCGAAATGGTGATAATACAGCTGTCACTATGTGCAAGGGACTTGGAAGGACTCCCTTCCGCCATATGCACTGCATATTGGTTATCTTCCTCATCACCCTCAAGCTCCTCCTGCTCCTCTCCTGTCACTGGTGCAGATAAACCACCCATTTATGTATAATTGCTTGTCCGTGAATGTCCTACTCCAGTTCAGTCCCCACAGGGCTCAGGTGGCCATGAGATATAGGCACCATGTCTTTCTGTCCCCTGGCCAGCCAGATTTTGCAGCATCTGTTCCAGGACATGAAGCAGTGGAATGACATCATTCATCCCGTAGTCCTGGCAACTGACAAATAAAGTGGTCTCCTCAAAGGGCCTGAGCAAACGACAGGTGTCATGCATGAGCTGCCATTGGATAACGTTGATGTTACACAGGGGAGTGCTCTTGTCTGCCTGCATCATCAATAAATCGCTCACAGCCTTCCTCTGCTCATATAGTCGGTCCAACATGTGGAAGGTTGAGTTCAAACTGGAGGAAATTTCGCATATCAGGCGATGTTGGGGAACACTATTCTGCCTTTGCAGCTCAATGCTGGCATGTTTTGCAGTGTAAGAGAGGCTGAAGCGTATGCACAGTTTGCTGACCATTTTCAGGATATCTTGCAGATGGGTGAAAGACTTCAGGAACCGCTTTACCCAGATTAAAGATGTGCACCATGCATATGTCGGAGGAACACTCTGAATTGTGCCTGCCTCGGAGGCTAAGGTTGCTGCATCAGGCTGTACCAGTACATTAGTGCCACTATTTTCCCAGGCTACTTTATGGCCACACTACATGTATTGACGCAGGGCCATGGTGCCAAAATTGGCACCATGGCCATGCATCACCTTCTGCCCACAGATTTTACAAACTGCCAGGACGACATCCTCCGGTGACTTGATGAAAAATCCCATATCTGCGATTATGGCATTTTCCCCCCACCACTGTGTGCTGACTGCCGCTGCTTACATAAACCCATACACTGCTAATTCTTTTCAGACAGGTATGTAGTGTCCCACTAGGTGTGAAAAGGGGACACTTCAAACTTTGGTATATGTCATGCTATTTTATGTCACTAGGTGTAGATGTTAAATGATATATATAGCAGAAATCAGGCAGAGACAGGGAGTTGTAAGAAGGTTAGGAGAGGAGAACATGTAACCTGTATGGTTTGTCCCTGGGTACTCCCTAGATAGGGCCTAGAGTACTACTGAATCCATTCTTGAGGTGCCACTGTTCTGGAGTCAGAGACTAAATGGACTTACTAATATGGAAGCAGCCTGTTCAAATAATGGAGCAGAAGAGTAGTGCCTGCCGCCCTGTTGGTTGCCAAGTTTTAGTATTCAGAAGATCCATAGGACCGAAAGGTTGGGTTGTCAGAGTAAGCTGAGCAAACTAAGTAAAGTAACCCTCTCTCTTAGACTGAGTTGGAACCTGAACTTCGCTGTCATTGTGCCTGTTGTCTGGAATTGCAGTTCTCTTCCATCTTTATGTACCAAGGAATTGTTTATATGGATGCTATATGGATGCTATCTACCTTCAAAGCAACTATCTCTCACCTCTCAATGCTCCAACTGGTGCTGACGTCACGAACACCAGGGACCCTGCCTCCAAGGCACTCTAAACATACACATCACCAAGGGCACCTCAACTACCATCTGGCTGGTGATCCTTGGACAAACAGAGTGTGCCCCGAAGGAACTAGTACTGTCCCTCCCATCACTGCAAGCTGGCCCAGGGAAATAGAGAACTGTGAATAATACTACTACCCCCATCGGCCCACCATAACTCACACATATTGCTCGTGCAGCCTGGTCGCTGCAGGTAGGCTACTGAGTAGCGGCCGTTCTACCCCAGGCACATTTGGCTCCAGACCTCATATTGCTACCAGCCTACTGACTCACAGCCATACTACCATCCTGCTGGCACAGCAGTTGCCACCCTCTTCCCCTGATGATGAGCAGAAGGAACAGAAAATGAAAGAGGCAGGTTCAGGATAGGTGGGGGCACAGAGCTTGTTCCCGGGCCATTCCAACTAAGACCGATGTCGGAGGAACCCACCAACTCCTGGATGGGGTGTCTGATGTCAGTTTGAGATGATGTTGAAGACCAAGTCAACTGTTCAAGGACAACTGGGTTGCTGGTTAAAACAGGACCACTGGATGACATTGTCAGCTCTGGCCTGTCGCTGCAACTGCTGCTACCCCACCCTCTTCTTCTGCTGCTACTTCTGCCAGCTCCATAGACATTTTGGCCACAGCCCCTAGCATGTCTGTACTCTAACTGTAAGGGTAAAATAGCAGTAGTGTCAGTGCACAATTTCACCCTCGAAACAATGATAATTGGATGTACTTATGTATAAAAGAATGCAAACAACCTAAAAAACAGTTTAACCCAAATTAGTGCATAAAGGTGTAATAGAATGGCTTCTCTTTTAGCCAGACTTTACACTGTTCTATCGGCACCTGCTCTCTCCCTATAGTGTGTATGAAACCTCCCTTTTATATCCCTACACTATCTCTAAGCTGTCCCTGCTCTCTCTCTACAGTGTGGATAAAGCCTCCTTATTATATCCCGACACTATCACTAAGCTGTCCCTGCTCTCTCCCTATAGTGTGGATAAAGCCTCCCTATTATATCCCTACACTATCTCTAAGCTGTCCCTGCTCTCTCCCTATAGTGTGGATAAAGCCTCCCTATTATATCCCTACACTATCTCTAAGCTGTCCCTGCTCTCTCCCTATAGTGTGGATAAAGCCTCCCTATTATATCCCTACACTATCTCTAAGCTGTCCCTGCTCTCTCCCTATAGTGTGGATAAAGCCTCCCTATTATATCCCTACACTATCTCTAAGCTGTCCCTGCTCTCTCCCTATAGTATGGATAAAGCCTTCCTATTATATCCCTACACTATCTCTAAGCTGTCCCTGCTCTCTCCCTATAGTGTGTATAAAGCCTCCCTATTATATCCCTACACTATCACTAAGCTGTCCCTGCTCTCTCCCTATAGTGTGGATAAAGCCTCCCTATTATATCCCTACACTATCTCTAAGCTGTCCCTGCTCTCTCCCTATAGTGTGGATAAAACCTCCCTATTATATCCCTACACAATCTCTAAGCTGTCCCTGCTCTCTCCCTATAGTATGGATAAAGCCTTCCTATTATATCCCCACACAATCTCTAAGCTGTCCCTGCTCTCTCCCTATAGTGTGTATAAAACCTTCATGTTATATACCTACACTATCTCTAAGCTGTCCCTGCTCTCCCTATAGTGTGGATAAAGCCTCCCTATTATATCCCTACATGATGAATGATCTTTGCCTTATCTGCTCAATAATAATATTTTGTGAATAAAGTCTTTCCTAATCACTGTCCCTAGAGCCTGTAACGTCTCTCCCTGAACTAAGTTCACTGGAAAATAAAAAAAAAAAGGATAATTTCCACAAGAAATTTGGTTCATTATAAATTAATTCATCATGAATTGCTAAAAATCAGGTATATCCAGGTCACTCAGTGTGAAGGCTTGAAATTTAACCCTTTCCCAACCGCCAACAGTATATTTGCATGACACGCTGGCCTGTGTCATGGCCACCGGATATCTGCTGTTTTAAATTGCAGACACCCGAAACCATTACCCCTGACTTTAAACCCTTTAGATGCCGTTACCACATACCAGCAACAGCCCCTGTTTGGTCACCATGTTATATGGCAGCTAGTTTTCTGTTCCTTATGGCACTAATCCAACGGCCATGTTTGATCCATCCACCATGTTAGGCCCATCTGATTCTAACCCTAAAACATTTTGAAAGCAAACTACCATTAGGTTAATAGTGTAGAGGGATCCCTGATCTTTTGGAGGGATCCACAGGAGTTAAAATTTGACATAGAATTTGTTTAAAATTTGTCATGGCCGTCAGAGTGACGCAGAGTAACATTTTCTAAACAGAACATGGTAGCTAGGAATGATGAATTTAGGTCCAGTTGGTGGAGCGATTGTCTGGTAATACCATCGTAGTTCCAATAATAAACGTTTGCAATAATGACACAGACTCATTTTTTCACCAAATAAAAAAAAAAAAACAACTTACAGATGTAGTAGAGTTAGCACACATTCTTTATGAGATGTGTTATCTAAACTAATTGTGTCAAGAAAACACCTTTAATTGTATTAGCTACAGTGAATTTGGGTCGAGTTGGGTGAGGAATTTGTGTGGTTCATTCCAGTAACTGACAAGACACCTGTCACGGTCCCTCAGGTGACTGATGTCAGGAAATTAAGGAGATTAGTTGAGTGTGGAGGAATCTAACAGCCTCCTTGATTTCTCTTGATTCAGTGTTGATAGGGTTAATGACCACTTCCCTTTTCTCAGCTGTTGCTCAGTGGTCATCACTTCTACCCTTTAAAGTCTGACCCCACCCTTCTGACTATGTGGTAGATAGCTTCATTTGGGTTTGGCTGAGCTGATATGAGGTCGTCTCTGTGTTCCTGTTCTTCCATCTCTACAGAAATTAAGTGTTGTGTTTGTTTGTGTTTGTTATACTCCCTGTTGTTGTATCTGGGCCTGAGACACAGACTTCCATTCATCCATCTGGGGAGGAATGGGTTGTCTCTGGTCCTTACCTTATTCCAGGGCCTTATAGGGAAATCAGGGCCTAGGTTTCCTACATATGAATATTCCTACCTTTATGGTCTATTCATACTGATAGGTAGTCAGGGTCTGGATTAGGGTTGTCTAGGAGGTGACCTGTTTCTTCCCTACTTTCCAGGCCCAGTTACTGTTCCCCTTCCCTCCTGTGTTCAGTGTGGAGTTTCCTCCCCCACACTGATCGTGAGGCGTGACAACACCTCTGTGTTAAGTAGTTATTTTACCACAGGTGGTCCCTGTCTAACATCTTCGAAGGACAAATAGCATTCAGCAATAACAGGTCTGTGATGCCCTTAGATGTCTTGGGCTGTACGTGCGCTACACTGAAGGGATCGCCATGTGTCTACAGGTGCGGATAACCCGCTCAACACCGGGATTGGGGATAGCAAGAAACAGAATTTTTTTTTTGCTTACAGATCATATTAACAATTTGGGTCCACTGCACACTTGTACAGGGCGAAATATTTAACTAACTGTATGATTAAAATAATAGACTAACTCTGAATGTTGGTGCAGTAGAACGTGATGCACACAGCGATATATTACACCTGCAGCCGCAGTAATTAAAGCTCCAGCATGTATTAAAGATTCATAACGTTAAGAAGCTCGTAGTTCAATCTTTAACCATGGCCTAATACTAACGCTATGTAATGCAACAGCTTACAAAAGTCATTCGCTATGATAAATTCCGCTCCACTGCACAGTTGAAGAGGCCAAAATATTATGTCCTGGAACATGGGTGCAATGTAACTGTTTCGCTGACATGAAAATTGGAATATGGTTGTTATGGGCAACCGAGCTGTTTTTCCTTCACATCAATTCAGATATATCTCTCCCACTAAGAGTATGAGTAAAATAATGGATTAACTCTTAATGTGGGTGCAGTAGAACATCATGCACATTGTTATACACTCAACCTGCAGTCTCCCTACTGTCACTGCAGTCTCAAAACAGTCTCCCTGCACTGTCCCTGCACTCACCCTCTCCAGTATGCTTTTTTAAACCAGTTTTCAGCACCACTGTCAGTAGCGCATGAGCGTTTAATGCGTCTCTCCCTATGCTCACAGCAATATGGCGGAGACCGCGTGGGATGAGGCTTTTATAATTCTGTGACAAGGGAATGGCTAACAGCGGATTGGCTGGCTGCATGGCATTATGGGTCATATTGTGTGCCCGGGCTTCTGACTTTCACTTTTGAACACGTGCAGCTGCTATTTTAGGAAAAACTGATTTGTTAACACGAAGCACGAGGAAATTGGGATTCAGGGCGAATAACATTTTTCTACACTTCAGATCTAATTCCACTTCGGATGCCTCTATTTTCTCACCACCAACACTAGTGTTGACGCAGCTGTGGCTGTGATGCCAATATTAGTACCCTGAGTCTGACCTTCTGCTCAAATATCCTGCTTACCACCATTCCCCAGTGACTTCCTGAGAAATTCCCACACTGCCGAGTATGCCATTTACCACCACCACTGTGTGATGCCTGGCGCTGCTTTGATGAACCCGTGCACTGCTAGTGGGTTCCTCACAGGTAGACTCCTGAGTAGTAGACAGTCTACACCTCTCATTGCTTCCACCATAGTGTCTCATGGGTGTAACCCGTGCACCGGGGTGGGCTCCCCAGGATAAAGCGAAGTAACGAGCAAGGAAAGCAACTCAAATACCTGTTTTGCCCAAACCATATTTTACTTAAATGTGGTCATAGACACAACCACAGATGCTGGTTACACACAAGTACATTTACATACACCCAGCCAGGCAGCTGGGGCCCTTGTATTGTACAGCACGGCGCCCCCGATGGATTCTGGAGCTATTAGCGACAAATTTACCTACTAGCATGCTCAAGCAGACCAGCCACACCTTACCTGTTATTACCCTAGAGTCAGGAACAATTAATTGGGTGCGTAATGTGGGCTAGCCTGCGGTACAGCACAACAGATTACAATCTTATTCCAGGCTATAATATTCCCCCCAATAACTGATCCTATAGCACGTGTCTATAGTGCTTCCTCTGAGTGAACACCAGCCTGGATTAAACTTGATGTGACGCTTATAAGCTCTCCGGTGTGAACGCCAACTTTAACTGTGAAGTCCTTGTAATGAGTAGCCAACAATACTTATGGCCTGACACAAACAGAAATTCTAACTACTGACTACAGGCCTGGTCTCAGTCTCTAGGATTCTAGGTGCCAAAAAATGTATGAGATGTGTGAACGATTAGTCTTAGTAACCCAGGCCTGCTCTGCATAAGCTGATGACTATAGGCGGAACAAGGGTGTCTCCAACCAGCGTGCAGTACCACAGTGCCTTTGGCTTTACTCCTCAGCTCTCCTCTGGGTTCCTGGCAGCAGTTACCTTTCCTCTTGACAAGATCAGGCTAATAGACACGACCAGCAACCCTTGGCTGCAGCTCTGGTCCCTGGAGGATGATCTCATGCTCGGAAGTCAAGGTATTCTCCTCACAGAGCTCATGTATGCCTCTTCCAAGCTCACCCTAAGATGGCTGCTGCATCCCTTCCTCCCTGGCTTTGTAACTCCACTCCTAAGTTTTCAATATTAGATGAATCTAGAAATGCAGTCCTTTTAGCTGTGCTTAGGAAGCAGCGGCCTCTTGTGGCCAAAAAGCAAAATGTCAGTCAAAATCATTTAACTTCATTTACACAAATGTTATCATCGGTAGTTTAAAGCCTAGTGGAGTCCGCAGTGGACCTCTCCTCCAAGTCTGTGCTGGCTTGTAACTGCTCAGAGGTCCTCAAAAAGCTCATCCTCACTGAAAATCAGAGCAGAGCCGATGGCATGCATTACTTGGCTAGCAGAAGGAGCAGCAAAAGTAAGAGGCAGGTTCACAACAGATGAGGGCACAGTGGCAGTCCATGCCAGCTAATCATAGTGTCAGAGGAACCCTCCCCAGAGATCCTCATAAAGCTCATTCTCACTGAAAAGTGGAGCATAGCTGGTGGCATACATTACTTGGCTAGCAGAAGGAGCAGAAAAAGCAAGAGGCAGGTACACGACAGATGAGGGCACAGTGGCAGTCCATGCCAACTAATCATTGTGTCAGAGAAACCCTTCCCAGAGGTCCTCATAAAGCTCATTCTCGCTGTAAAGTGGAGCATAGCCGGTGGTATACATTACTTGGCTAGCAGAAGGAGCAGCAAAAGTAAGAGGCAGGTACACGACAGATGAGGGCACAGTGGCAGTCCATGCCAACTAATCATTGTGTCAGAGGAACCCTCCCCGTATCGCTGTGTGTATCTGTTGTCACTTGAGATGATGTTTAAGAGCATGTCAACCATTCCAATACAGTTAGATTGTTGGTCAAAACATGACCGCTGGACAGTGGCGTACATAGAGAAGTAAGGGCTTCATAGCAACAATCAAACCAGGCCCCCACATGGGGCAGAAGGTTTTTCTGCCTAAACCGTTTTCCATGACTCTTGGGATATTTTTCTACTGCCTCATTTGCTCAAAATTGTTCCTTTAAAGGGTAGAATCCTGACCAAGTTTTCACCTCCAGGAGAAGAGGAGATAATCCCAACTAAGACTGGGCCCCCATCTTGCCATGGGCCCTATAGCAGTTGCAGCCGTTGGGTGCATAACTTGGGGTTTCTTAAAGTACATATTTGTCGTGATGCCAGTTGCAGTGAAGCATCAACTGGTGATACTGGTGTAGGAATGCCAAAGTGGTGTAGGGTGGTGTAGGGTGGCCTAAATGTCCCTTAATGTTGTTGCACGTGTCACGGTGCTCCTATCTGGATACACTGGAACCCCAGGCACTGGCCCCCGAAAGCAGGAAGGTTGAGGTTGATAACAGCTTTACTTGAATAAACTTTTCTCCAAACGATTCACAGGTTTTGTCTTGGTTTCCAGCAGGCGGCAGCATGTAAACTCTGGCAGGCAAACAACCTCAACACTGCTACATCTGTTGCTCTCTGACTTTGCTGTGCTAACAAGATAACTGTAGAATTTAGCTTTCCATTTATGCTGTGCTTGACTTTGTAATGTGGTCTGTCCTTAGATTTGTCCTGGGATCGCTTTACTCCTGGTCTCTGAGGCTTTAGCCTCCGTATCCAGCTGAGCTGAAGGTGCTCAAGCTGGTCTAGACAGGGCTCGACCAGCAGGAATGGGCTCCTGCATCTTTACCCTAGCAGGGGGGAAACTAAACTCACATTAAACTAAACTCCTTCCTCCCTACAGCAAGTGGGAAAATGCGCACCACACCACAGAGGGGGGTTAGAATGGAAGGAAAATATCCATTCTATGTCCATGCAGCTCTGCCATGTTTGCCGCCATCTGCTGGTGAACCAGATATAACACACTTGAACATAAACAGTTACATGGAAAGAGATATGGACAGTGGTGCTGTTGTTTTTTTGTTGTTGTTTTTTTTTTGGGTGAGAAGGCCCCAGAGCATTGGGAAATGGCAAACAGAACAAACTGCTCTGGAGTATAACATTGGCTGAGTGCGGCCAGAATACTTCTCTACTCTACCCAAGATACGGACAAGTCCCCTGGGATCCATGCCTGATTCATTTGCTTTGGACAGGTGAATGAGCCTGTCCGTGATCGCACCCCTGCTGTGCTAAACACACTGTTGCGGAGCTCGAAGATATACCCTCAATATCTTCACTTAAATCCCCTTGTAGCTGAAGAAACAGGTCAATATTCAAGAGACAATTTCCCCAGTGACTGGACGACACACAGTTTGGGAGTCAACTGACTTTACTAGGCATGTGCACCTGCTTTCAAACCTCCAACAGCCTCATTTACATACGATACATAGATGACTATGGTACAAGGAGAGGTGGGGTCAGACAATAGCGAGGGCTGATGGGAGGTTGAGGGGGGGGGGGAGAGGTACAGACAAGAAAGACATTCGATAAGTGGCGATGTTTGCCACAATGCTCCCCCAGAACCAAGCCGGCATACACAGTCTGATCCCAACGGATCGGCTTGGGGATGTCCGGAGGAGCGCTCACAGATCACTTTTCAAGTTCAGTTTGTCTGGATAACCCGTCGGCGTTGCCATTTTGCTTCCCAGGGCGGTAGTGGATGGTAAAGTCAAAAGGCTGCAGCGCCAAACTCCAGCGCAGCAGCCGGGCATTGTCTCCGGACACCCTGTTCAGCCGCACCAGCGGGTTGTGATCCGTGAGTAAGGAAAAGGGTTGTCCATACAAATAGGGCTGCAGCTTTTTAAGGGCCCACACCACGGCCAGGCATTCTTTTTCTATGGCGGCGTAGCTTACTTCCCGGGGTAAAAGTTTTCTGCTTAAGTAAGCCACTGGATGCTCGCCGCCATCTTCTCCGACTTGGCTCAGTACTGCCCCCAATCCAAACATAGAAGCGTCTGTGTGGACAAGAAAGCGTTTAGTTGGATCAGGGGCGGCAAGTACAGGTGCATTCACAAGAGCCGTTTTTAGTTGCTGGAATGCCTGCTCACACTCTGGGGTCCAGACTACTATCTTAGGAAGATTCTTGCGGGTCAAATCGGTGAGGGGTTTGGCCAGGGTACTGTAGTTGGGTACAAATTTACGGTAGTATCCTGCGGTACCTAGGAATGCCAGTACTTGAGTTTTGGTCCAAGGGGTTGGCCATTTGGCTACAGCCTCTACCTTAGCCGGTTCAGGTTTTTGTTGGCCACTCCCTACCCGGTGTCCTAGGTATTGGACTTCTGCCATCCCTATATGGCACTTACTGGGTTTCAGAGTTAATCCTGCCTCCCTAATACGGTCTAGTACGGCTCCTATGTGGGTCAGGTGTTCAGTCCAGGACTGGCTGAAGATCGCTATATCATCTAGATAGGCGCAAGCGTACTCCTGGAACCCATCCAATAGCCGATCCACCATCCTCTGAAAAGTAGCCGGAGCGTTTTTCATCCCGAATGGCATGACCTTAAACTGGTACAGGCCAAACGGGGTGACAAACGCCGACTTAGGGATGGCGTCTTCGGCTAGGGGAATCTGCCAATACCCCTTACAAAGATCTATTGTGGTGAGGTATTGGCCCCTGGCCATTTTGTCCAGGAGCTCGTCTATCCGGGGCATAGGGTAGGCATCGGATATGGTCTTATCATTAAGCCTCCGGTAGTCTACGCAGAAGCGGGTAGTCCCATCCCGCTTCGGCACCAGAACTACTGGGGAGGCCCAAGGGCTTTCAGAGTGCTCTATAACTCCTAGTT
This sequence comes from Bufo gargarizans, assembly GCF_014858855.1. NCBI lineage: Eukaryota > Metazoa > Chordata > Amphibia > Anura > Bufonidae > Bufo > Bufo gargarizans. The sequence continues at coordinate 35,264,052 of NC_058080.1, forward strand.
TTAGCATTTCTTCAATTTCCTTGCGCATATTATCCTTTACAGATTCAGGTATGCGGTAAGGAGGTTGGCGGAGAGGGGACTGCCCTGGTGTTTCTACTCTGTGGGTGGCTAACGGGGTGTACCCAGGGATATTAGAAAAAGTGGTTCCTTTTTCCCTTATTAGACTATGAACCTGCGCCCTTTCCTGGGGACTCAGCCGTTCACCTAACTGAACCTCTTCCAGGTCCTCTTTCTGGCCCTCTTTCTCTAGGAGGTCTGGGAGAGGTAAATTGTCAAAGTCCTCTGCGGCAGAGGCGCAAATAGCAGTCACCTCTTCTATGCGCTCGTAGTAGGGCTTCAGCATGTTCACATAGAGCATGCGTCTGCCCCCTGCTCCAGCGCACGGGCCGATCACATAGGTGGTATCACAGATTTGCTCCACCACCTTGTATGGGCCCTGCCAGGAGGCCTGCAGCTTGTCATTAGGGACTGGCCGTAGGATTAACACCTTCTGCCCGACCTGAAAGCTGCGGTCCCTGGCCCCCTTATCATACCATCTGCGCTGTCGTTGTTGGGCCGCTTGGAGGTTAGTACGTACCGCCTGGGTCAGAGCCTCCAAGCGTTCCCTAAACTCCAGCACGTATGGAACAATAGGGGTACCATTCGTAGTTACCCCTCCCTCCCAGTGTTCTCTGATAAGGTCTAAGGGACCCCTCACTCTCCTCCCGAACAATAATTCAAAAGGGGAGAATCCCGTGGATTCTTGGGGTACTTCCCTATAGGCAAAGAGCAAGTGGGGCAAAAACCGTTCCCAGTCTTTTTGAGTGTCTATGAACGTGCGGATCATCTGTTTAAGTGTTCCGTTAAACCGTTCACAGAGCCCGTTGGACTGGGGGTGGTAGGCGGAGTTTAAGATCGGTTTCACCCCACACACTTTCCAGAGTTGGTGGGTGACCTCTGCAGTGAACTGGGTGCCCCTATCCGATATAATTTCCCGGGGAAATCCCATACGGGAGAATATTCGCATAAGGGCATCGGCTATAGTCTCTGCATGTACATTGGTCAACGTCACTGCCTCTGGGTATCTAGTGGCGTAGTCCACCACGGTCAAGATGTATTTCTTACCGGAGGGACTGGGTTTCGCTAGGGGTCCTATTATGTCTACGGCTACTCGACTGAAGGGTTCTTCAATTATGGGCAGGGATCTGAGTTTGGCTTTATAGCGATCCCCTCTCTTCCCTACCCTCTGGCAGGTATCGCACGTTTGACAGTATTGTCTAATATCCTTTGAGATACCTGGCCAGAAGAAGTTCTGTGTCAGCCGATGTTTCGTTCGGCTGATTCCTAAATGTCCTGATAATGGTATATCGTGCGCGATGCGCAGCAACTCTTGTCTATACTTTCGGGGTACCACTAACTGCTTAGTGGACACGGGTATGGACCCTGCTACTACCTTCTCTGCATAGCGGTATATGAGACCTTTATCCCAAGCATATCTCTCTCCCTCCAACCCTCCTTGGTCCTTGTTAATCCTATCTTTATATACCTTCAGGGAGGGATCTAGGGCCACCTCACTGCCAAATTCCAGGGGGGCATCCCAGGGGAGAATAGGAGGGGTGTGTGGCATATTGTTTACCTGAGCCTCAGAGTGATCGGATGGAGCCGTGGTGCGTGCTTGCTGCCGGGTAACAACCGGGTAGGCCTCTTGGATAGTTGGTTGAGGGACAAAAGCAGAGGTGAGCTCCCCCAAGTCGTTGCCCAAAATAACATCAGCGGGCAAATCCTGCATAATTCCCACCTCCACGTTTCCCTGCCCTGCCCCCCAATTCAAATGCACCTTGGCAGTGGGAACTTTGTAAATTGCTCCCCCTGCCACCCGTAGAGCTACACAGTCTCCGGTGAGGGTGTGCTTAGGCACCAAATGATTTCGGACCAGGGTTAACGTGGCCCCAGAGTCACGTAATCCTTGTATACTCTTCCCCTCCATGTGTACCACCTGGCGGTGCCCCTGACGGTTGTCTGAGGCGGCTTGTATGGGGTTTACCTCATGTAGGATCCCCAGAGGCTCTTCTATTGAGGTGATTGTGGATGTTGGGAGCACAGATTCTCTTTGGCAGCAGTGTACTGCAGCCCGATTGGGGGGAGAAGGACCCTGGTAGTTCCAGTTCTGGCGAGGTCGGTTACGTGGGCAGTCTCTCTGGATGTGCCCCTGTTGGTTGCAGGTGTGGCAGCGGATCGGTGGTCGGGTATTGTACCTAGGAGGGTACTGGTTGTGGCTCGCGGCTGGTCGTGGGTGAGCCAAGGTAGTCACTGCTGGCAGAGGGGTGGTAGATCCATACGTGGTCCGGTGTGGTGTGCGTTGGTCTCGCCTGGTGTCTTGGAACTCGTCAGCTAGCTTGGCTGCCTCTGGTAGGGTACGGGGTTTGCGATCTCGTACCCAATTTTGCAGTTCTGTGGTTAGTCCATTAAAAAACTGCTCCATTACTATTAACTGAAACATCTCTTCCATAGTGGTGACCCGTGTCGCTTCCATCCACCCCTTGGCGGCTCGTTGTAGTCGGTGTGCCCATTCAGTGTGTGAGTCTTTTGTTTGTTTCTTGATGTCCCGGAATTTGAGTCGGTATGCCTCAGAGGTAATGGCACACCGTGCTAGGATGGCTTGTTTGACTTTGTGATAATTACTGCTGTCTTCGTCTGGGACGGTTCGGTATGCCTCTGCGGCGCGGCCTGACAATCTACCTGCCAGCAGGGGTACTTGGTCGGCTGGGCTGATGTCGTGTAGCTGGCACAACCTTTCGAAATCCTGTAGGTATTCGTCAATATCACTTTCTCCTTCTGTGTAATTTTTAAAAGCTTGGTAGGGAATCTTAGCTTTTCCCTGGGTAGTGCTGGTGGGCGCTGGGGCTCTTTCCCCAACTCGCTGAATAGCGTTTTGCTTAGCTACAATGTATTCGTGTACATCTGCTATCAGTCTTTCTAGTGTCTCCACGGAAGGGGTGTTTGGGTAAAAAGCTAACCTGCTATTGAGCTCTCTTGTAAATTCCGTTGGCTCTGTCTCCTGTGGAGTTGCCGCAGTGGTCGCTCTGTCCCCCTCCATGAGTTCGGCCACAAGAGTAGCTTTGGTTTTGTTGCTGGCTTTTCTTCCCCTTGCTTCCAATAATTCCTTTAACGTAGTTCGTTTCAATGTTGCATAATTCGTCTCCATTCACCGTTCGTTCGAATGACTGCACATATTCTTGAACTCCGGTATATCCGAATGGCTGTTTCAACGAACTGCTGCTTTGCTGTGCGGTTTGAATCCCGCCGCTTGCCACCAATTGTTGTGGAGCTCGAAGATATACCCTCAATATCTTCACTTAAATCCCCTTGTAGCTGAAGAAACAGGTCAATATTCAAGAGACAATTTCCCCAGTGACTGGACGACACACAGTTTGGGAGTCACTGACGTTACTAGGCATGTGCACCTGCTTTCAAACCCCCAACAGCCTCATTTACATACAATACATAGATTACTATGGTACAAGGAAAGGTGGGGTCAGACAATAGCAAGGGCTGATGGGAGGTTGAGGGGGGAGGGGAAGAGGTACAGACAAGAAAGACATTCGATAAGCGGCGATGTTTGCCACACACACGTTTGAACAATACAATTGCTGCCGAACAGGCCATAACCTCCAGGGCATAAGGGGCAAACTCAGGCCATGTGTTCAATTTGGAGACCCAGAATTTAAATGGTGAAGACCCATCAGTCACACGTCCACACGTCCACTTCCACCATGTTGCTGAAATGCTATCTTATGCTAAGACGGTCCATATCACATGTAGGTGCTGGATGTTGTGGCGTGCTGACAAAGCTTTTCCACATTTCGGCCATTCTAACGCTCCCTTCCGAGGTGGTGCTGGTGCCCTAGCTCCATTGGTGACTTCCTCCTTGGCCCAGTGCTTCCACTGAGCCCACGCTGTCAGGTAGGAACGTAGTCAGTAGTGTGTCTACCAGCATGCAGTTGTATTCACGCAACATCCGATCACGCTCTAGTGACAGACGTAAGGACAGCACATTGTTGTAGTGGGGATCCAGCAGGGTGGCCGTCCAGTAATCAGCACTGATAACAATCAGGGCAAATCGGAGGCTGCTGAACAAGCACTGCAGCATGTACTCGCCCGTGTGTCAGGCTGCCCAGAGGCAACAACCAGCGGTCCTCGGTGAGAGGAGTATTGTCTGTGCCCTCTGTATCCCCCAGCCATGCTTCATTTATGCCTGTGAGCTGATTGAGGTGCCACCCTACTGTGAATGTGGTTCCTCCTCATCATCATCCTCCAAATTCCTGAAACTTGTGCATTATTGCTGGTAAGGACATCTGCCTATCAGACAGTAGAATAACCACATCTGCAAACAGACCTATGTTATGTTCCCTGCCACCCATATCCACCCCTCTAATATCTGCTGAAGCTCTTATAGCAGCAGCCAACGGTTCCATTATAAGAGTAAAAATCACAGTTGAGAGTGGACACCCTTGGAGCGTCCCATTCGTTATGAAAAAGGACTCTGACAAATACCCAGCGGCTAAAACCTTCACTGATGGAGTGGTATATAAAGCCATAATTGCAGTCTCGGCTAAGTCAGTAACATTTCTTACCTAAATACCCTCAGTGGACACCGTTGAACGCCTTTTCCGAGTCCAGAGATAGGAACAGAGATGAGGAAACAGCTCTCATTGTGTAAACACTGTTTGTGTAAGGCGACTTTCACACTAGTGTTTTGGCTTTCTGTTTCTGAGATTCGTCATGGGCTCTCAAAAGCGGTCCAAAACAGATCAGTTTTGCCCTAATGCATTCTGAATGGAAAGGGGTCCTCTCAGAATGCATAAGTTTCCCTCGGTTCAGTCACCATTCTGATCTGGAGATGGACAGCAAAACGCTGCATGCAGCGTTTTTCTGTCCACATTGTGGTGCGGAGCAAGACGGATCAGTTTTCTCTGACACAATCTGACACAATAGAAAACGGATCCGTTCCCTATTGACTTTTAATGGAGTTCATCACGGATCCGTCTTAGCTATAGAAGACATAATACAACCAGATCTGTTCATGATGGATGCATGCGGTTGTATTATTGTAACAGAAGCGTTTTTGCAGATCATGACGGATCCGTAAAAAACGCTAGTGTGAAAGTAGCCTAAATTAAGTTAAATGATCTGGACTGACATTCTGCTGTTTGGCCACAAGATGCCGCTGTTTTCTAAACACAGCTAACAATGCATATTTTACATATTAATGACAGGTGAAGTTACAGAGCCTGGAGAAGGAAGGGAGCAGCCATCTCAAAGGAAGCTGAGACCAAGGAACTGTGTGACCAGAGGATCCGTTGACATCCAGGTGTGACAACATATTTTAGTGACCAGAGGTGCAGCTAAGTAAAGTTGATCAGATCCAAGAACGTGATCCTGTCTAGTGATGGCCAGGAACACATGCGGTCACCGGGAGCAGGCAGTTCCGAGAACAGCCGGATGAAGACTGTTCTTGGAACTGCCTGCTCCCGGTGACCGCATGTGTTTCAGAGCGGCTCGCGGCGCAGGCACAGGTAAGGACTTACCTCTGCATCGCCGGGCTTGGGAATAAAGATGGCAGATCGCATGTGTTCATCGGTGAACACTGCAAACTGGCCATCGCTAATCCTGTCTAGAGGAACGAGGATTGCTTCCAGGAACGCTGGGGGCTGAGGAGCAAAGCTACATGCACTGCGGTACCGCATAGTTGTTGGAGAGGCATTTTTTCGGTTCACAGTCACCAGCGGATGCAGAGAAGACAGTTGGCGCCTAAAATCCTAAAGATTGAGACCAGGCCTGTAGTCAGTTAGATAGGGTTTGTGTCAGACAGCAAGTGTTTCTATTTTTCATTGCAAGGACTCCACAATTTAAAGTGACATTTCACACTGGAGAGCTGATAAACTTCCCCACAAACTCAAGCCAGGCTAATGTTTTGCTCAGAAGAAATACGTAGGCACATGCTACAGGACCAGTTATGGCAGGGGGAATAATGTACAGTCATGGCCCAAAGTTTTGAGTATTACATAAATATTGAAAATTGGAAAAGTTGTTGCTTAAGTTTTTATAATAGCAATTTGCATATTTTTCTGAATGTTATGAAGAGCGATCAGATGAATTGCATAGTCCTTCTTTGCCATGAAAATTAACTTAATCCCCAAAAAACCTTTCCACTGCATTTCATTGCTGTCATTGAAGGACCTGCTGAGATCATTTCAGTAATCGTCTTGTTAACCACTTCAGCCCCGCTAGGTGAAACCCCCTTCATGACCAGGCCACTTTTTACACTTCGGCACTACACTACTTTCACCGTTTATCGCTCGGTCATGCAACTTACCACCCAAATGAATTTTACCTCCTTTTCTTCTCACTAATGGAGCTTTCATTTGGTGGTATTTTATTGCTGCTGACATTTTTACTTTTTTTGTTATTAATCAAAATGTAACGATTTTTTTGCAAAAAAATGACATTTTTCACTTTCAGCTGTGAAATTTTGCAAAAAAAAACGACATCCATATATAAATTTTTCGCTAACTTTATAGTTCTACATGTCTTTGATAAAAAAAAAATGTTTGGGCAAAAAAAAAATGGTTTGGGTAAAAGTTATAGCATTTACAAACTATGGTACAAAAATGTGAATTTCCGCTTTTTGAAACGGCTCTGATTTTCTGAGCACCTGTCATGTTTCCTGAGGTTCTACAATGCCCAAACAGTAGAAAAACCCCACAAATGACCCCATTTCGGAAAGTAGACACCCTAAGGTATTCGCTGATGGGCATAGTGAGTTCATAGAACTTTTTATTTTTTGTCACAAGTTAGCGGAAAATGATGATGATTTATTTTTTTTTTTTTTTTCTTACAAAGTCTCATATTCCACTAACTTGCGACAAAAAATAAAAAATTCTAGGAACTCACCATGCCCCTCACAGAATACCTTGGGGTGTCTTCTTTCCAAAATGGGGTCACTTGTGGGGTAGTTATACTGCCCTGGCAATTTAGGGGCCCAAATGTGTGAGAAGAACTTTGCAATCAAAATGTGTAAGAAATGACCGGTGAAATCCGAAAGGTGCACTTTGGAATATGTGCCCCTTTGCCCACCTTGGCAGCAAAAAAGTGTCACACATGTGGTATCGCCGTACTCAGGAGAAGTTGGGGAATGTGTTTTGGGGTGTCATTTTACATATACCCATGCTGGGTGAGAGAAATATCTTGGCAAAAGACAACTTTTCCCATTTTTTTATACAAAGTTGGCATTTGACCAAGATATTTTTCTCACCCAGCATGGGTATATGTAAAATGACACCCCAAAACACATTGCCCAACTTCTCCTGAGTACGGCGATACCAGATGTATCACACTTTTTTGCTGCCAAGGTGGGCAAAGGGGCACATATTCCAAAGTGCACCTTTCGGATTTTGCAGGGCATTTTTTACACATTTTGATTGCAAAGTTCTTCTCACACATTTGGGCCCCTAAATTGCCAGGGCAGCATAACTACCCCACAAGTGACCCCATTTTGGAAAGAAGACACCCCAAGGTATTCCGTGAGGGGCACTGCGAGTTCCTAGAATTTTTTATTTTTTGTCACAAGTTAGCGGAAAATGATGATTTTTTTTTTTTTCTCTTTTTTCCTTACAAAGTCTCATATTCCACTAACTTGCGACAAAAAATAAAAATTCTAGGAACTCGCCATGCCCCTCACGGAATACCTTGGGGTGTCTTCTTTCCAAAATGGGGTCACTTGTGGCGTAGTTATACTGCCCTGGCAATTTAGGGGCCCAAATGTGTGAGAAGTACTTTGCAATCAAAATCTGTAAAAAATGACCGGTGAAATCCGAAAGGTGCACTTTGGAATATGTGCCCCTTTGCCCACCTTGGCATCAAAAAAGTGTCACACATCTGGTATCGCCGTACTCAGGAGAAGTTGGGGAATGTGTTTTGGGCTGTCATTTTACATATACCCATGCTGGGTGAGAGAAATATCTTGGCAAAAGACAACTTTTCCCATTTTTTTATACAAAGTTGGCATTTGACCAAGATATTTTTCTCACCCAGCATGGGTATATGTAAAATGACACCCCAAAACACATTGCCCAACTTCTCCTGAGTACGGCGATACCAGATGTGTCACACTTTTTTGCTGCCAAGGTGGGCAAAGGGGCACATATTCCAAAGTGCACCTTTCGGATTTTGCAGGGCATTTTTTACACATTTTGATTGCAAAGTTCTTCTCACACATTTGGGCCCCTAAATTGCCAGGGCAGTATAACTACCCCACAAGTGACCCCATTTTGGAAAGAAGACACCCTAAGGTATTCCGTGAGGGGCATGGCGAGTTCCTAGAATTTTTTATTTTTTGTCGCAAGTTAGTGGAATATGAGACTTTGTAAGGAAAAAAGAAAAAAAAAGAAAAATCAGCATTTTCCGCTAAATTGTGACAAAAAATAAAAAATTCTAGGAACTCGCCGTGCCCCCCACGGAATACCTTGGGGTGTCTTCTTTCCAAAATGGGGTCACTTGTGGCATAGTTATACTGCCCTGGCAATTTAGGGGCCCAAATGTGTAAGAAGTACCTTGAAATCAAAATGTGTAAAAAATGGCCTGCGAAATCTGAAAGGTGCCCCTTTGCCCACCTTGGCTGCAAAAAAGTGTCACACATGTGGTATCGCCGTACTCAGGAGAAGTTGGGGAATGTGTTTTGGGGTGTCATTTTACATATAACCATGCTGGGTGAGAGAAATATCTTGGCAAAAGACAACTTTTCCCATTTATTTATACAAAGTTGGCATTTGACCAAGATATTTTTCTCACCCAGCATGGGTATATGTAAAATGACACCCCAAAACACATTCCCCAACTTCTCCTGAGTACGGCGATACCAGATGTGTCACACTTTTTTGCAGCCTAGATGCGCAAAGGGGCCCAAATTCCTTTTAGGAGGGCATTTTTAGACATTTGGATCCCAGACTTCTTCTCACACTTTCGGGCCCCTAAAAAGCCAGGGCAGTATAAATACCCCACATGTGACCCCACTTTGGAAAGAAGACACCCCGAGGTATTCAATGAGGGGCATGGCGAGTTCCTAGAATTTTTTTTTTTTTTGCATAAGTTAGCGGATATTGATTTTTTTTGTTTTTTTTCTCACAAAGTCTCACTTTCCGCTAACTTAGGACAAAAATTTCAATCTTTCATGGACTCAATATGCCCCTCACGGAATACCTTGGGGTGTCTTCTTTCCGAAATGGGGTCACATGTGGGGTATTTATACTGCCCTGGCTTTTTAGGGGCCCTAAAGCGTGAGAAGAAGTCTGGAATATAAATGTCTAAAAATGTTTACGCATTTGGATTCCGTGAGGGGTGCGGCGAGTTCATGGGAGATTTTATTTTTTGACACAAGTTAGTGGAATATGAGACTTAGTAAGAAAAAACAAAAACAAAAACAGACAAAAAATTTCCACTAACTTGTGCCAAAAAAAATGGCTGAATGGAGCCTTACCAGGGGGGGAGTGATCAATGACAGGGGGGTGATCACCCATATAGACTCCCTGATCACCCCCCTGTCATTGATCACCCCCCCTGTAAGGCTCCATTCAGACATCCGCATGATTTTTTACGGATCCATGGATACATGTATCGGATCCACAGAACGCATGCGGACATCTGAATGGAGCCTTACAGGGGGGTTATCAATGACAGGGGGTGATCAGGGTAATCAGGGTGATCACCCCCCTGTCACTGATCACCCCCCCTGTAAGGCTCCATTCAGACATCCGCATGATTTTTTACGGATCCATGGATACATGTATCGGATCCACAGAACGCATGCGGACATCTGAATGGAGCCTTACAGGGGGGTTATCAATGACAGGGGGTGATCAGGGTAATCAGGGTGATCACCCCCCTGTCACTGATCACCCCCCCTGTAAGGCTCCATTCAGACATCCGCATGATTTTTTACGGATCCATGGATACATGGATCGGATCCACAGAACGCATGCGGACGTCTGAATGGAGCCTTACAGGGGGGTTATCAATGACAGGGGGTGATCAGGGTAATCAGGGTGATCACCCCCCTGTCACTGATCACCCCCCCTGTAAGGCTCCATTCAGACGTCCGCATGATTTTTACGGATCCATGGATACATGGATCGGATCCGTAAAAATCATGCGGACGTCTGAATGGAGCCTGACAGGGGGGTGATCAATGACAGGGGGTGATCAGGGAGTGTATATGGGTGATCACCCGCCCGTCATTGATCACCCCCTGTAAGGCTCCATTCAGACGTCCGCATGTGTTTTGCGGATCCGATCCATGTATCCATGGATCCGTAAAAATCATGCGGACGTCTGAATGGAGCCTTACAGGGGGGGTGATCAGTGACAGGGGGGTGATCAATGACAGGGGATGATCAGGGAGTGTATATGGGTGATCACCCGCCTGTCATTGATCACCCCCCTGTAAGGCTCCATTCAGACTTCCGCATGATTTTTACGGATCCATGGATACATGGATTGGATCCGTAAAAATCATGCGGACGTCTGAACGGAGCCTGACAGGGGGGTGATCAATGACAGGGCGGTGATCAATGACAGGGGGGTGATCAGGGAGTTTATATGGGGTGATCATGGGTGATCAGGGGTTTATAAGGGGTTAATAAGTGACGGGGGGGGGGGGTGTAGTGTAGTGTGGTGTTTGGTGCGACTGTACTTACCTACCTGAGTCCTCTGGTGGTCGATCCTAACAAAGGGGACCACCAGAGGACCAGGTAGGAGGTATATTAGACGCTGTTATGAAAACAGCGTCTAATATACCTGTTAGGGGTTAAAAAATTCGGATCTCCAGCCTGCCAGCGAGCGATCGCCGCTGGCAGGCTGGAGATCCACTCGCTTACCTTCAGTTCCTGTGAGCGCGCGCGCCTGTGTGCGCGCGTTCACAGGAAATCTCGCGTATCGCGAGATGACGCGTATGTGCATGAATGTGCGCAGCCCTGCCACCTCCGGAACGCACATGTGCGTTAGGCGGTCCGGAGGTGGTTAACTCAGGTGACGAGCACAAGGCTGGAGATCATTATGTAAGGCTCATTAGGTTAAAATGGCAGACTTGACCTGTTAAAAGGAGGGTGATGCTTGAAATCATTGTTCTTCCATCGTTAACCATGGTGACCTGCAAAGAAACGCGTGCAGCCATCATTGCGTTGCATAAAAATGGCTTCACAGGCAAGGATATTGTGGCTACTAAGATTGCACCTCAATCAACAATTTATAGGATCATCAAGAACTTCAAGGAAAGAGGTTCAATTCTTGTTAAGAAGGCTTCAGGGCGTCCAACAAAGTCCAGCAAGCGCCAGGATCGTCTCCTAAAGAGGATTCAGCTGCGGGATCGGAGTGCCACCAGTGCAGAGCTTGCTCAGGAATGGCAGCAGGCAGGTGTGAGCGCATCTGCACGCACAGTGAGGCCAAGACTTTTGGAAGATGGCCTGGTGTCAAGAAGGGCAGCAAAGAAGCCACTTCTCTCCAAAAAAAACATCAGGGACAGATTGATCTTCTGCAGAAAATATGGTGAATGGACTGCTGAGGACTGGGGCAAAGTCATATTCTCCGATGAAGCCTCTTTCCGATTCTTTGGGGCATCAGGAGAAAGGCTTGTCCGGAGAAGAAAAGGTGAGCGCCACGATCAGTCCTGTGTCATGCCAACAGTAAAGCATCCTGAGACCATTCATGTGTGGGGTTGCTTTTCATCCAAGGGAGTGGGCTCACTCACAATTTTGCCCAAAAACACAGCCATGAAAAAAGAATGGCACCAAAACACCCTCCAACAGCAACTTCTTCCAACAACAGTTTGATGAAGAACAATGCATTTTCCAGCACGATGGAGCACCGTGCCATAAGGCAAAAGTGATAAATAAGTGGCTCGGGGACCAAAACGTTGACATTTTGGGTCCATGGCCTGGAAACTACCCAGATCTTAATCCCATTGAGAACTTGTGGTCAATCCTCAAGAGGCGGGTGGACAAACAAAAACTCACTAATTCTGACAAACTCCAAGAAGTGATGATGAAAGAATGGGTTGCTATCAGTCAGGAATTGGCCCAGAAGTTGATTGAGAGCATGCGCAGTCGGATTGCAGAGGTCCTGAAAAAGAAGGGCCAACACTGCAAATACTGACTCTTTGCATAAATGTCATGTAATTGTCGATAAAAGCCTTTGAAATGTATGAAGTGCGTGTAATTATATTTCGCTACATCACAGAAACAACTGAAACAAAGATCTAAAAGCTGTTTCGCAGCAAACTGTGAAAACTAATATTTGTGTCATTCTCAAAACTTTTGACCACGACTGTAGAGCACTGTAAGTTTGTAAGCTGTTGTGCTGCACCGCAGGCTAGCCTGCACCATGCATCCAAACAGTTGTTCTTGATTTTTTTTAGGGTAATAACAGATAAGGTGTGGAAGTTTAGTTGTGCCTGCCAGTAGGTAATTACCTCACTTTCCTCCAGCATTGTCACAGCATGGTGTGGGAGGGGAACTCCACACCAAACAAAAGAGGGAGAGGAAAAGGGGAAAGGTCACCACCTAATAAATTCCCAACCTGGCTGCTAACAGAATGTAAAATCGTTGGTGAGCCGGGTATCTCAGGTATCCTGATAATACCCAAGGGGCGCCACATAGACTCCAGCGTTACCAATAAAATTATAGTGGATTACACTATTAATATCTTGGCTAAAGTTTGCACTTACTTTACCGGGAGGAGGGCATAGGATAAAGCTCAAGACACCTATACCTCAACCTCCCCCGCCGAGATCACTTCACAAGATCATCACATCTTGTGAAGCGATCTTGGCGGGGGAGGTTGATGTATAGGTGTTTTCAGCTTTATCCTATGCCCTCCTCCCCGGTAAAGTGAGTGCAACCTTTCGCCTAGATATTAATAGTGTAATCCAATATAATTTTATTGGTAACTGTCACGGATGAAGTTGCAGATAGCTGGAAATAATAAATAAATGACCGACTGGCTTGATCCCAAACTAAGGAGCATATAGGTGAGCCCTATAAAACCCTTAGAGCTCTCCCTAACTGCTATGCACATGCAAGGGTTTCAATGGTAGACGATTGCATGCCCACGTACCTAAGACTGTGTGACACCTGAAAACCCTATAATAGTGAGGGGACACGACCACCGGCTCTCTGCACTTAATACGGACGGAGTCAGAGTCAGCTAGAATCAAGCCAGCAAGGAAACACAATAAAGGAAAACACTTATCTTGAGCAAACAGCAGCAGCAGCCTCCAGCAGTGAACGCTTCATCCAGGAAGTAGTATAAACCGCAAAGTGAGACAGTATGGGAGGGAATATAAAGTAAGACGATTAGTCTAAATAAGTGACACCTGGCAGACGGAAAGGAGATGACAAAGTGAAACCAAAACAAAGAACGTCATACAAGAGGTAGAGAAGAACGTCTGCCAGACCTTCTCACAGAACTGGCAGTGACAGTACCCCTCCCTCTACAGGTGGACTCCGGACACTCAGAGCCCACCTTCTCAGGATGAGATCTATGGAAAGACCTGATGAGACGAATGGCCTTAATGTCCGCCACTGGGACCCACATCCTCTACTCAGGACTATAACCCTCCCAATGAACGAGGTACTAAAGAGAATGGCGGATAATGCGAGAATCCACAATCCTAGAGACCTGAAATTCAAGATTACCATCAACAAAAATCGGAGGCAAAGAGGAGGTTACAGTGGGTTGGACATAAGGTTTTAATAGGGACCTGTGAAAAACTTTGTGGATCTTCCAAGTCTGAGGAAGATCAAGACAGAAGGCAACGGGATTGATGACGGACAAGATCTTGTAAGGCCCAATAAACTTAGGACCCAACTTCCAGGAGGGAACCTTCAGTTTGATATTCTTTGTAGACAACCACACCAGATCACCAACATTCAGGTCCGGACCAAGCACACGTCTCTTATCCGCCATACGCTTATATCTCTCACTCATCCTCTTCAGATTACCCTGAATCTTTTGCCAAATAAATGACAAGGATGAGGAAAATCTCTCCTCATCAGGTAAACCAGAAGACCCCTCTCCAGAGAATGTCCCAAACTGCGGATGAAACCCATATGCACAAAAAATGGTGACTTATCAGAGGACTCCTGGCGACGGTTATTTAAAGCAAACTCAGCAAGGGACAAAAAGAACACCAATCCTCCTGATTCTCCGCCACAAAACAACGCAGATATGTCTCCAGATTCTGATTGACGCGTTCGGTCTGACCATTCGACTGCGGTTGAAAAGCTGAAGAGAACGACAACCGAATCCCCAAGCGAGAACAGAAGGCCTTCCAGAATCTGGAAACAAATTGCGTGCCCCTATCAGAAACGATGTCTGAAGGAATGCCATGCAATTTAACAATGTGATCAACAAACGCTTGCGCCAGCGTCTTAGCATTGGGTATGAAAGGGAAGGAAAGGGAATGAAATGCGCCATTTTTCTAAAACGGTCCACTACCACCAGAATGACAGTCTTCCCCGAGGAACAAGGCAGGTTCGTAATGAAGTCCATGGACAGATGCATCCAAGGACGGGAAGGAATGGGTAACGGGAGAAGAGAACCCGATGGCTGTGAATGAGGGACCTTGGCACGAGCGCAGGTCTGCCAGGCTGCCACAAAACCCTCAACTGTCTTACGAAGAGCCGGCCACCAGAATCTCAGAGCAATGAGATCCACTATGGCTCTACTCCCCGGGTGCCCAGCAAGGACAGTATTGTGGTGCTCCTTAAAAACCTTGTGTCATAAAGCGAGAGGCACAAACAACCTCCCAGGAGGACAAAGATCAGGAGCCTCTGCCTGGGCTGCCTAAACCTCTGCCTCCAAATCAGGATAAAGAGCAGAGACAACCACACCTTCAGCCAAAATGGGACCCGGGTCTTCAAAGCTCCCCCCTCCCGGAAAACAACGTGACAGGGCATCCGCCTTCACATTTCTAACCCCAGGGCGGAACGTGACAACAAAATTAAACCTAGAAAAGAACAAAGACCATCTGGCCTGTCTTGGGTTCAGATGCTTGGCCGATTCCAAGTAGGCCAGAGTCTTATGGTCTGAAAAACACGATAGAGTGTCTGGCTCCCTCTAACCAATGGCGCCATTCCTCAAAAGCTAATTTGATGGCCAACAACTCCCTTTCTCCCAGATCGTAATTTCTCTCTGCAGAGGAGAGCTTCCTTGGGAAAAAGGCACACGGTCGCCTTTTGGCAGGAGAGGGACCCTGAGATAAGACCGCACCCACACCCACCTCAGAAGCATCCACCTCAACAATAAAAGGTAGAGAGACATCAGGGTGTACCAAAATGGGAGCGGAAACAAAACTCTCTTTAATCCTAGAAAAGGCTTTAAGTGCATTTACCGACCATGAGGAAAAATCGACCCCCTTTTTAGTCTCAGTGAGTGGCTTAAAAACAGAGGAATAATTCCAAATGAACTTTCTGTAATAATTGGCAAAACCCAAAAACCGCATCAGCGCCTTCTGATTCTCAGGAAGCTCCCACTCAAGCACAGCGCGGACCTTTTTAAGGGTCCATCCGAAAACCAGAGGCGGAGTGAAGAAAACCAAGAAATTGAATCTCCGGAACCGCAAACACACATTTTTCCAGTTTTGCGTACAATTTATTCTCCCGCAGAATCAGCAAGACCTGACATAGATGGTCCTGATGAGTCTTGAAATCAGGAGAAAAAAAAAAATCTAAATGTCATCTAGATACACCAGTACAAATTTCACCATTAAATGATAAAAAAATGCTGTTCACAAAATGTTGGAAGACAGCCGGAGCATTCATCAAACCAAAGGGCATAACCAAATTTTCAAAATGACCCTCAGGGGTATTGAAGGCCTTCTTCCATTCGTCCCCTGACTAGGTTGTATGCCCCTGTTAAATCCAACTTAGAAAAAACTTTAGCCCCAACAACCTGGTTAAACAGGTCCGGGATCAGAGGAAGCGGATAAGGGTCACGAATCGTGATACTGTTCAGCTCCCTGAAATCCAGACAAGGTCTTAAAGAAGCATCTTTTTTCTTAACAAAAAAAAACCAGACTTCGAGGGTCGGATGTGTCCCTTTCTCAGGCTCTCAGAGATATAAGCACGCATAGCGACTCTTTCAGGTTGGGAGAGATTGTATAATCGTGATTCTGGCAGCTTGGCGGCTGGGATGAGATTTATAGGGCTGTCGTACTCCGGGTGAGGGGGCAACTCCTGGACACCACTCTAGGAAAACACATCAGGAAATTCAGAGAGAAAAGATGGTACAGTCTTAGTAGAAACCTCAGAAACAGATGTCGTGAGGCAATTCTCTCTGCAAAAGTCACTCCAACCATTTAATTGCCTTGTTTGCTAATCAATGGTGGGGTTATGTTTAGTGAGCCAGGGTAGCCCCAACACTAGAGGAGTAGGTAATCCGTCTAAGACGAAACATGACATATCCTTAACATGAGCGTCACCCACAGTCAAACGGATATTGTGAACTTTGCCCTTTAACGATCTTTGAGAAAGTGGAGCGGAATCGATACAAAAACAGGTATATCTTTTCCAAAGTGCGCACCTGGAAACCATGCATTGTTGCAAATTGATTATCAATGAGATTGACAGCTGCTCCACTATCTACAAAAATCTTACAAGCAATGTTCTTGCTGTCTAGCGCCACCCTGGCAGGTAGGAGAAAACGGGAACTACAAGCAATCGGCAAACCTTCAATTTCCGCATTAACCTTGCCAATAGTAGCAAATGGAAAGTTTTTAGAAGTTTTTTTTTGTTTTTATTACCCTCAGAAAACACCATGAATCTCCTAGAGGGGCAAACATTAGCAAAATGATTTATACCCCCACAACAGAAACAAACCCTCCTCTGAGAGCTGAATCCTCTACTGTCAGAGGCAAGCAAACCCAGCTGCATGGCCTCCTCCTCAGAGGGGATTGAGACAGACAGAGACCCTTGCACACTGAATGAGACAGCCCCACTGTCCTTGGGCTGAATATGACAGGAAAGAGTAGTCTCCTCTCTCTATCTAAGACGCCTGTAAATACGGACAGCTAGAGACATGGCAGACTCTAACGACGCTGGTCTCTCATGAAAAGCGAATGCATCTTTCAATCTTTCCAAAAGACCATGGCATAATTGAATTCGGAGTGCAGCATCATTCCAACCAGTATCAGCTGCCCAACTCCGAAATTCAGAACAATATATCTCTACGGACTGTTTACTCTGGCATAAAAGACGCAGTTTAGACTCAGCCAGAGCAATATGATCCGGGTCATCATATATCTGACCCAGGGCTACAAAAACTTCATCCGCCAATTGGAGGGGCCGTGCCCCCACCGGCAGCGGAAAAGGCCCAAGACTGAGCGTTATCCCTGAGCAGCGAGATGATTATCCCCACCCTCTGCTCATCATCACCAGAGGAATGGGGAAGTAGGCGAAAATGGAGTTTGCAAGCCTCTCTAAAACGAACAAAATTCTCACTACCCCCGGAGAACGTATCTGGGAGCAGAACCAGTCACCTAAAACTGAGACACAGTTTTACAGGGAGCTGCTACCTCCAGCGAAAGACCTTGCATGCGGTCAATCAAGGCTGAAACCGGATCCATGCTTAAGACGGTTATGGCGGTTTACAATGTGACGGATAAAGTTAGCAGATAGCTGGAACTAGACTGACAGAGCGGTCATGTGAGCAAACACATGACCGCAGTGTCAGAAATGTGTCAGAGGGCACGCCCAGACTCCACCAGAGGAGCCAATCAAAGGCACCCAGTAGGGGCAGGACTAGACTGACAGAGCGATCATGTGAGCAAACACATGACAGCAGTGTCAGAAATGTGTCAGAGGGCACGCCCAGACTCCACCAGAGGAGCCAATCAAAGGCACCCAGTATGGGCAGGACTAGACTGACAGCGCGATCATGTGAGCAAACACATGACCGCAGTGTCAGAAATGTGTCAGAGGGCACGCCCAGACTCCACCAGAGGAGCCAATCAAAGGCACCCAGTAGGGGCAGGACTAGACTGACAGAGCGATCATGTGAGCAAACACATGACCGCAGTGTCAGAAATGTGTCAGAGGGCACGCCCAGACTCCACCAGAGGAGCCAATCAAAGGCACCCAGTAGGGGCAGGACTAGACTGACAGAGCGGTCATGTGAGCAAACACATGACAGCAGTGTCAGAAATGTGTCAGAGGGCACGCCCAGAATCCACCAGAGGAGCCCATCAAAGGCACCCAGTATGGGCAGGACTAGACTGACAGCGCGATCATGTGAGCAAACACATGACCGCAGTGTCAGAAATGTGTCAGAGGGCACGCCCAGACTCCACCAGAGGAGCCAATCAAAGGCACCCAGTAGGGGCAGGACTAGACTGACAGAGCGATCATGTGAGCAAACACATGACCGCAGTGTCAGAAATGTGTCATAGGGCACGCCCAGAATCCACCAGAGGAGCCAATCAAAGGCACCCAGTAGGGGCAGGACTAGACTGACAGAGCGGTCATGTGAGCAAACACATGACCACAGTGTCAGAAATGTGTCAGAGGGCACGCCCAGACTCCACCAGAGGAGCCAATCAAAGGCACCCAGTAGGGGCAGGACTAGACTGACAGAGCGGTCATGTGAAGCAAACACATGACCGCAGTGTCAGAAATGTGTCAGAGGGCACGCCCAGACTCCACCAGAGGAGCCAATCAAAGGCACCCAGTAGGGGCAGGACTAGACTGACAGAGCGGTCATGTGAGCAAACACATGACAGCAGTGTCAGAAATGTGTCAGAGGGCACGCCCAGAATCCACCAGAGGAGCCCATCAAAGGCACCCAGTATGGGCAGGACTAGACTGACAGCGCGATCATGTGAGCAAACACATGACCGCAGTGTCAGAAATGTGTCAGAGGGCACGCCCAGACTCCACCAGAGGAGCCAATCAAAGGCACCCAGTAGGGGCAGGACTAGACTGACAGAGCGATCATGTGAGCAAACACATGACCGCAGTGTCAGAAATGTGTCATAGGGCACGCCCAGAATCCACCAGAGGAGCCAATCAAAGGCACCCAGTAGGGGCAGGACTAGACTGACAGAGCGGTCATGTGAGCAAACACATGACCAGCAGTGTCAGAAATGTGTCAGAGGGCACGCCCAGACTCCACCAGAGGAGCCAATCAAAGGCACCCAGTAGGGGCAGGACTAGACTGACAGAGCGGTCATGTGAACAAACACATGACCGCAGTGTCAGAAATGTGTCAGAGGGCACGCCCAGACTCCACCAGAGGAGCCAATCAAAGGCACCCAGTAGGGGCAGGACTAGACTGACAGAGCGGTCATGTGAGCAAACACATGACCGCAGTGTCAGAAATGTGTCAGAGGGCACGCCCAGACTCCACCAGAGGAGCCAATCAAAGGCACCCAGTAGGGGCAGGACTAGACTGACAGAGCGGTCATGTGAGCAAACACATGACAGCAGTGTCAGAAATGTGTCAGAGGGCACGCCCAGACTCCACCAGAGGAGCCAATCAAAGGCACCCAGTATGGGCAGGACTAGACTGACAGAGCGATCATGTGAGCAAACACATGACCGCAGTGTCAGAAATGTGTCAGAGGGCACGCCCAGACTCCACCAGAGGAGCCAATCAAAGGCACCCAGTAGGGGCAGGACTAGACTGACAGAGCGATCATGTGAGCAAACACATGACCGCAGTGTCAGAAATGTGTCAGAGGGCACGCCCAGACTCCACCAGAGGAGCCAATCAAAGGCACCCAGTAGGGGCAGGACTAGACTGACAGAGCGGTCATGTGAGCAAACACATGACCGCAGTGTCAGAAATGTGTCAGAGGGCACGCCCAGACTCCACCAGAGGAGCCAATCAAAGGCACCCAGTAGGGGCAGGACTAGACTGACAGAGCGGTCATGTGAGCAAACACATGACCGCAGTGTCAGAAATGTGTCAGAGGGCACGCCCAGACTCCACCAGAGGAGCCAATCAAAGGCACCCAGTAGGGGCAGGACTAGACTGACAGAGCGGTCATGTGAGCAAACACATGACCGCAGTGTCAGAAATGTGTCAGAGGGCACGCCCAGACTCCACCAGAGGAGCCAATCAAAGGCACCCAGTAGGGGCAGGACTAGACTGACAGAGCGAGTCATGTGAGCAAACACATGACAGCAGTGTCAGAAATGTGTCAGAGGGCACGCCCAGACTCCACCAGAGGAGCCAATCAAAGGCACCCAGTAGGGGCAGGACTAGACTGACAGAGCGATCATGTGAGCAAACACATGACCGCAGTGTCAGAAATGTGTCAGAGGGCACGCCCAGACTCCACCAGAGGAGCCAATCAAAGGCACCCAGTAGGGGCAGGACTAGACTGACAGAGCGGTCATGTGAGCAAACACATGACCGCAGTGTCAGAAATGTGTCAGAGGGCACGCCCAGACTCCACCAGAGGAGCCAATCAAAGGCACCCAGTAGGGGCAGGACTAGACTGACAGAGCGATCATGTGAGCAAACACATGACCGCAGTGTCAGAAATGTGTCAGAGGGCACGCCCAGACTCCACCAGAGGAGCCAATCAAAGGCACCCAGTAGGGGCAGGACTAGACTGACAGAGCGATCATGTGAGCAAACACATGACCGCAGTGTCAGAAATGTGTCAGAGGGCACGCCCAGACTCCACCAGAGGAGCCAATCAAAGGCACCCAGTAGGGGCAGGACTAGACTGACAGAGCGATCATGTGAGCAAACACATGACCGCAGTGTCAGAAATGTGTCAGAGGGCACGCCCAGACTCCACCAGAGGAGCCAATCAAAGGCACCCAGTAGGGGCAGGACTAGACTGACAGAGCGGTCATGTGAGCAAACACATGACAGCAGTGTCAGAAATGTGTCAGAGGGCACGCCCAGACTCCACCAGAGGAGCCAATCAAAGGCACCCAGTAGGGGCAGGACTAGACTGACAGAGCGGTCATGTGAGCAAACACATGACCGCAGTGTCAGAAATGTGTCAGAGGGCACGCCCAGACTCCACCAGAGGAGCCAATCAAAGGCACCCAGTAGGGGCAGGACTAGACTGACAGAGCGGATCATGTGAGCAAACACATGACAGCAGTGTCAGAAATGTGTCAGAGGGCACGCCCAGACTCCACCAGAGGAGCCAATCAAAGGCACCCAGTAGGGGCAGGACTAGACTGACAGAGCGGTCATGTGAGCAAACACATGACCGCAGTGTCAGAAATGTGTCAGAGGGCACGCCCAGACTCCACCAGAGGAGCCAATCAAAGGCACCCAGTAGGGGCAGGACTAGACTGACAGAGCGGTCATGTGAGCAAACACATGACAGCAGTGTCAGAAATGTGTCAGAGGGCACGCCCAGACTCCACCAGAGGAGCCAATCAAAGGCACCCAGTAGGGGCAGGACTAGACTGACAGAGCGGTCATGTGAAGCAAACACATGACAGCAGTGTCAGAAATGTGTCAGAGGGCACGCCCAGACTCCACCAGAGGAGCCAATCAAAGGCACCCAGTAGGGGCAGGACTAGACTGACAGAGCGGTCATGTGAGCAAACACATGACCGCAGTGTCAGAAATGTGTCAGAGGGCACGCCCAGACTCCACCAGAGGAGCCAATCAAAGGCACCCAGTAGGGGCAGGACTAGACTGACAGAGCGGTCATGTGAGCAAACACATGACCGCAGTGTCAGAAATGTGTCAGAGGGCACGCCCAGACTCCACCAGAGGAGCCAATCAAAGGCACCCAGTAGGGGCAGGACTAGACTGACAGAGCGGTCATGTGAGCAAACACATGACCGCAGTGTCAGAAATGTGTCAGAGGGCACGCCCAGACTCCACCAGAGGAGCCAATCAAAGGCACCCAGTAGGGGCAGGACTAGACTGACAGAGCGGTCATGTGAGCAAACACATGACCGCAGTGTCAGAAATGTGTCAGAGGGCACGCCCAGACTCCACCAGAGGAGCCAATCAAAGGCACCCAGTAGGGGCAGGACTAGACTGACAGAGCGGTCATGTGAGCAAACACATGACCGCAGTGTCAGAAATGTGTCAGAGGGCACGCCCAGACTCCACCAGAGGAGCCAATCAAAGGCACCCAGTAGGGGCAGGACTAGACTGACAGAGCGGTCATGTGAGCAAACACATGACCGCAGTGTCAGAAATGTGTCAGAGGGCACGCCCAGACTCCACCAGAGGAGCCAATCAAAGGCACCCAGTAGGGGCAGGACTAGACTGACAGAGCGGTCATGTGAGCAAACACATGACCGCAGTGTCAGAAATGTGTCAGAGGGCACGCCCAGACTCCACCAGAGGAGCCAATCAAAGGCACCCAGTAGGGGCAGGACTAGACTGACAGAGCGGTCATGTGAGCAAACACATGACCGCAGTGTCAGAAATGTGTCAGAGGGCACGCCCAGACTCCACCAGAGGAGCCAATCAAAGGCACCCAGTAGGGGCAGGACTAGACTGACAGAGCGGTCATGTGAGCAAACACATGACCGCAGTGTCAGAAATGTGTCAGAGGGCACGCCCAGACTCCACCAGAGGAGCCAATCAAAGGCACCCAGTAGGGGCAGGACTAGACTGACAGAGCGGTCATGTGAGCAAACACATGACCAGCAGTGTCAGAAATGTGTCAGAGGGCACGCCCAGACTCCACCAGAGGAGCCAATCAAAGGCACCCAGTAGGGGCAGGACTAGACTGACAGAGCGGTCATGTGAGCAAACACATGACCGCAGTGTCAGAAATGTGTCAGAGGGCACGCCCAGACTCCACCAGAGGAGCCAATCAAAGGCACCCAGTAGGGGCAGGACTAGACTGACAGAGCGGTCATGTGAGCAAACACATGACCGCAGTGTCAGAAATGTGTCAGAGGGCACGCCCAGACTCCACCAGAGGAGCCAATCAAAGGCACCCAGTAGGGGCAGGACTAGACTGACAGAGCGGTCATGTGAGCAAACACATGACCGCAGTGTCAGAAATGTGTCAGAGGGCACGCCCAGACTCCACCAGAGGAGCCAATCAAAGGCACCCAGTAGGGGCAGGACTAGACTGACAGAGCGGTCATGTGAGCAAACACATGACCGCAGTGTCAGAAATGTGTCAGAGGGCACGCCCAGACTCCACCAGAGGAGCCAATCAAAGGCACCCAGTAGGGGCAGGACTAGACTGACAGAGCGGTCATGTGAGCAAACACATGACCGCAGTGTCAGAAATGTGTCAGAGGGCACGCCCAGACTCCACCAGAGGAGCCAATCAAAGGCACCCAGTAGGGGCAGGACTAGACTGACAGAGCGGTCATGTGAGCAAACACATGACCGCAGTGTCAGAAATGTGTCAGAGGGCACGCCCAGACTCCACCAGAGGAGCCAATCAAAGGCACCCAGTAGGGGCAGGACTAGACTGACAGAGCGATCATGTGAGCAAACACATGACCGCAGTGTCAGAAATGTGTCAGAGGGCACGCCCAGACTCCACCAGAGGAGCCAATCAAAGGCACCCAGTAGGGGCAGGACTAGACTGACAGAGCGGTCATGTGAGCAAACACATGACCGCAGTGTCAGAAATGTGTCAGAGGGCACGCCCAGACTCCACCAGAGGAGCCAATCAAAGGCACCCAGTAGGGGCAGGACTAGACTGACAGAGCGGTCATGTGAGCAAACACATGACCGCAGTGTCAGAAATGTGTCAGAGGGCACGCCCAGACTCCACCAGAGGAGCCAATCAAAGGCACCCAGTAGGGGCAGGACTAGACTGACAGAGCGGTCATGTGAGCAAACACATGACCGCAGTGTCAGAAATGTGTCAGAGGGCACGCCCAGACTCCACCAGAGGAGCCAATCAAAGGCACCCAGTAGGGGCAGGACTAGACTGACAGAGCGGTCATGTGAGCAAACACATGACCGCAGTGTCAGAAATGTGTCAGAGGGCACGCCCAGACTCCACCAGAGGAGCCAATCAAAGGCACCCAGTAGGGGCAGGACTAGACTGACAGAGCGGTCATGTGAGCAAACACATGACAGCAGTGTCAGAAATGTGTCAGAGGGCACGCCCAGACTCCACCAGAGGAGCCAATCAAAGGCACCCAGTAGGGGCAGGACTAGACTGACAGAGCGGTCATGTGAGCAAACACATGACCGCAGTGTCAGAAATGTGTCAGAGGGCACGCCCAGACTCCACCAGAGGAGCCAATCAAAGGCACCCAGTAGGGGCAGGACTAGACTGACAGAGCGGTCATGTGAGCAAACACATGACCGCAGTGTCAGAAATGTGTCAGAGGGCACGCCCAGACTCCACCAGAGGAGCCAATCAAAGGCACCCAGTAGGGGCAGGACTAGACTGACAGAGCGGTCATGTGAGCAAACACATGACAGCAGTGTCAGAAATGTGTCAGAGGGCACGCCCAGACTCCACCAGAGGAGCCAATCAAAGGCACCCAGTAGGGGCAGGACTAGACTGACAGAGCGGTCATGTGAGCAAACACATGACCGCAGTGTCAGAAATGTGTCAGAGGGCACGCCCAGACTCCACCAGAGGAGCCAATCAAAGGCACCCAGTAGGGGCAGGACTAGACTGACAGAGCGGTCATGTGAGCAAACACATGACCGCAGTGTCAGAAATGTGTCAGAGGGCACGCCCAGACTCCACCAGAGGAGCCAATCAAAGGCACCCAGTAGGGGCAGGACTAGACTGACAGAGCGGTCATGTGAGCAAACACATGACCGCAGTGTCAGAAATGTGTCAGAGGGCACGCCCAGACTCCACCAGAGGAGCCAATCAAAGGCACCCAGTAGGGGCAGGACTAGACTGACAGAGCGGTCATGTGAGCAAACACATGACCGCAGTGTCAGAAATGTGTCAGAGGGCACGCCCAGACTCCACCAGAGGAGCCAATCAAAGGCACCCAGTAGGGGCAGGACTAGACTGACAGAGCGGTCATGTGAGCAAACACATGACCGCAGTGTCAGAAATGTGTCAGAGGGCACGCCCAGACTCCACCAGAGGAGCCAATCAAAGGCACCCAGTAGGGGCAGGACTAGACTGACAGAGCGATCATGTGAGCAAACACATGACCGCAGTGTCAGAAATGTGTCAGAGGGCACGCCCAGACTCCACCAGAGGAGCCAATCAAAGGCACCCAGTAGGGGCAGGACTAGACTGACAGAGCGGTCATGTGAGCAAACACATGACCGCAGTGTCAGAAATGTGTCAGAGGGCACGCCCAGACTCCACCAGAGGAGCCAATCAAAGGCACCCAGTAGGGGCAGGACTAGACTGACAGAGCGGTCATGTGAGCAAACACATGACCGCAGTGTCAGAAATGTGTCAGAGGGCACGCCCAGACTCCACCAGAGGAGCCAATCAAAGGCACCCAGTAGGGGCAGGACTAGACTGACAGAGCGGTCATGTGAGCAAACACATGACAGCAGTGTCAGAAATGTGTCAGAGGGCACGCCCAGACTCCACCAGAGGAGCCAATCAAAGGCACCCAGTAGGGGCAGGACTAGACTGACAGAGCGGTCATGTGAGCAAACACATGACAGCAGTGTCAGAAATGTGTCAGAGGGCACGCCCAGACTCCACCAGAGGAGCCAATCAAAGGCACCCAGTAGGGGCAGGACTAGACTGACAGAGCGGTCATGTGAGCAAACACATGACCGCAGTGTCAGAAATGTGTCAGAGGGCACGCCCAGACTCCACCAGAGGAGCCAATCAAAGGCACCCAGTAGGGGCAGGACTAGACTGACAGAGCGGTCATGTGAGCAAACACATGACCGCAGTGTCAGAAATGTGTCAGAGGGCACGCCCAGACTCCACCAGAGGAGCCAATCAAAGGCACCCAGTAGGGGCAGGACTAGACTGACAGAGCGGTCATGTGAGCAAACACATGACCGCAGTGTCAGAAATGTGTCAGAGGGCACGCCCAGACTCCACCAGAGGAGCCAATCAAAGGCACCCAGTAGGGGCAGGACTAGACTGACAGAGCGGTCATGTGAGCAAACACATGACCGCAGTGTCAGAAATGTGTCAGAGGGCACGCCCAGACTCCACCAGAGGAGCCAATCAAAGGCACCCAGTAGGGGCAGGACTAGACTGACAGAGCGGTCATGTGAGCAAACACATGACCGCAGTGTCAGAAATGTGTCAGAGGGCACGCCCAGACTCCACCAGAGGAGCCAATCAAAGGCACCCAGTAGGGGCAGGACTAGACTGACAGAGCGGTCATGTGAGCAAACACATGACAGCAGTGTCAGAAATGTGTCAGAGGGCACGCCCAGACTCCACCAGAGGAGCCAATCAAAGGCACCCAGTAGGGGCAGGACTAGACTGACAGAGCGGTCATGTGAGCAAACACATGACAGCAGTGTCAGAAATGTGTCAGAGGGCACGCCCAGACTCCACCAGAGGAGCCAATCAAAGGCACCCAGTAGGGGCAGGACTAGACTGACAGAGCGGTCATGTGAGCAAACACATGACAGCAGTGTCAGAAATGTGTCAGAGGGCACGCCCAGACTCCACCAGAGGAGCCAATCAAAGGCACCCAGTAGGGGCAGGACTAGACTGACAGAGCGGTCATGTGAGCAAACACATGACCGCAGTGTCAGAAATGTGTCAGAGGGCACGCCCAGACTCCACCAGAGGAGCCAATCAAAGGCACCCAGTAGGGGCAGGACTAGACTGACAGAGCGATCATGTGAGCAAACACATGACAGCAGTGTCAGAAATGTGTCAGAGGGCACGCCCAGACTCCACCAGAGGAGCCAATCAAAGGCACCCAGTAGGGGCAGGACTAGACTGACAGAGCGGTCATGTGAGCAAACACATGACCGCAGTGTCAGAAATGTGTCAGAGGGCACGCCCAGACTCCACCAGAGGAGCCAATCAAAGGCACCCAGTAGGGGCAGGACTAGACTGACAGAGCGGTCATGTGAACAAACACATGACCGCAGTGTCAGAAATGTGTCAGAGGGCACGCCCAGACTCCACCAGAGGAGCCAATCAAAGGCACCCAGTAGGGGCAGGACTAGACTGACAGAGCGATCATGTGAGCAAACACATGACCGCAGTGTCAGAAATGTGTCAGAGGGCACGCCCAGACTCCACCAGAGGAGCCAATCAAAGGCACCCAGTAGGGGCAGGACTAGACTGACAGAGCAGTCATGTGAGCAAACACATGACCACAGTGTCAGAAATGTGTCAGAGGGCACGCCCAGACTCCACCAGAGGAGCCAATCAAAGGCACCCAGTAGGGGCAGGACTAGACTGACAGAGCGGTCATGTGAACAAACACATGACCGCAGTGTCAGAAATGTGTCAGAGGGCACGCCCAGACTCCACCAGAGGAGCCAATCAAAGGCACCCAGTAGGGGCAGGACTAGACTGACAGAGCGGTCATGTGAGCAAACACATGACAGCAGTGTCAGAAATGTGTCAGAGGGCACGCCCAGACTCCACCAGAGGAGCCAATCAAAGGCACCCAGTAGTGGCAGGACTAGACTGACAGAGCGGTCATGTGAACAAACACATGACCGCAGTGTCAGAAATGTGTCAGAGGGCACGCCCAGACTCCACCAGAGGAGCCAATCAAAGGCACCCAGTAGGGGCAGGACTAGACTGACAGAGCGGTCATGTGAACAAACACATGACCGCAGTGTCAGAAATGTGTCAGAGGGCACGCCCAGACTCCACCAGAGGAGCCAATCAAAGGCACCCAGTAGGGGCAGGACTAGACTGACAGAGCGGTCATGTGAGCAAACACATGACCGCAGTGTCAGAAATGTGTCAGAGGGCACGCCCAGACTCCACCAGAGGAGCCAATCAAAGGCACCCAGTAGGGGCAGGACTAGACTGACAGAGCGGTCATGTGAGCAAACACATGACCGCAGTGTCAGAAATGTGTCATAGGGCGTGCCAGACTCCACCAGAGGAGCCAATCAAAGGCACCCAGTAGGGGCAGGACTAGACTGACAGAGCGATCATGTGAGCAAACACATGACCGCAGTGTCAGAAATGTGTCAGAGGGCACGCCCAGACTCCACCAGAGGAGCCAATCAAAGGCACCCAGTAGGGGCAGGACTAGACTGACAGAGCGGTCATGTGAGCAAACACATGACAGCAGTGTCAGAAATGTGTCAGAGGGCACGCCCAGACTCCACCAGAGGAGCCAATCAAAGGCACCCAGTAGGGGCAGGACTAGACTGACAGAGCGGTCATGTGAGCAAACACATGACAGCAGTGTCAGAAATGTGTCAGAGGGCACGCCCAGACTCCACCAGAGGAGCCAATCAAAGGCACCCAGTAGGGGCAGGACTAGACTGACAGAGCGGTCATGTGAGCAAACACATGACAGCAGTGTCAGAAATGTGTCAGAGGGCACGCCCAGACTCCACCAGAGGAGCCAATCAAAGGCACCCAGTAGGGGCAGGACTAGACTGACAGAGCGGTCATGTGAGCAAACACATGACCACAGTGTCAGAAATGTGTCAGAGGGCACGCCCAGACTCCACCAGAGGAGCCAATCAAAGGCACCCAGTAGGGGCAGGACTAGACTGACAGAGCGATCATGTGAGCAAACACATGACAGCAGTGTCAGAAATGTGTCAGAGGGCACGCCCAGACTCCACCAGAGGAGCCAATCAAAGGCACCCAGTAGGGGCAGGACTAGACTGACAGAGCGGTCATGTGAGCAAACACATGACCGCAGTGTCAGAAATGTGTCAGAGGGCACGCCCAGACTCCATCAGAGGAGCCAATCAAAGGCACCCAGTAGGGGCAGGACTAGACTGACAGAGCGGTCATGTGAACAAACACATGACCGCAGTGTCAGAAATGTGTCAGAGGGCACGCCCAGACTCCACCAGAGGAGCCAATCAAAGGCACCCAGTATGGGCAGGACTAGACTGACAGAGCGATCATGTGAGCAAACACATGACCGCAGTGTCAGAAATGTGTCAGAGGGCACGCCCAGACTCCACCAGAGGAGCCAATCAAAGGCACCCAGTAGGGGCAGGACTAGACTGACAGAGCGGTCATGTGAGCAAACACATGACAGCAGTGTCAGAAATGTGTCAGAGGGCACGCCCAGACTCCACCAGAGGAGCCAATCAAAGGCACCCAGTAGGGGCAGGACTAGACTGACAGAGCGGTCATGTGAGCAAACACATGACAGCAGTGTCAGAAATGTGTCAGAGGGCACGCCCAGACTCCACCAGAGGAGCCAATCAAAGGCACCCAGTAGGGGCAGGACTAGACTGACAGAGCGGTCATGTGAGCAAACACATGACCACAGTGTCAGAAATGTGTCAGAGGGCACGCCCAGACTCCACCAGAGGAGCCAATCAAAGGCACCCAGTAGGGGCAGGACTAGACTGACAGAGCGATCATGTGAGCAAACACATGACAGCAGTGTCAGAAATGTGTCAGAGGGCACGCCCAGACTCCACCAGAGGAGCCAATCAAAGGCACCCAGTAGGGGCAGGACTAGACTGACAGAGCGGTCATGTGAGCAAACACATGACCGCAGTGTCAGAAATGTGTCAGAGGGCACGCCCAGACTCCACCAGAGGAGCCAATCAAAGGCACCCAGTAGGGGCAGGACTAGACTGACAGAGCGGTCATGTGAGCAAACACATGACCGCAGTGTCAGAAATGTGTCAGAGGGCACGCCCAGAATCCACCAGAGGAGCCAATCAAAGGCACCCAGTAGGGGCAGGACTAGACTGACAGAGCGGTCATGTGAACAAACACATGACCGCAGTGTCAGAAATGTGTCAGAGGGCACGCCCAGACTCCACCAGAGGAGCCAATCAAAGGCACCCAGTAGGGGCAGGACTAGACTGACAGAGCGGTCATGTGAACAAACACATGACCGCAGTGTCAGAAATGTGTCAGAGGACACGCCCAGACTCCACCAGAGGAGCCAATCAAAGGCACCCAGTAGGGGCAGGACTAGACTGACAGAGCGGTCATGTGAGCAAACACATGACCGCAGTGTCAGAAATGTGTCAGAGGGCACGCCCAGACTCCACCAGAGGAGCCAATCAAAGGCACCCAGTATGGGCAGGACTAGACTGACAGAGCGATCATGTGAGCAAAAACATGACCGCAGTGTCAGAAATGTGTCAGAGGGCACGCCCAGACTCCACCAGAGGAGCCAATCAAAGGCACCCAGTAGGGGCAGGACTAGACTGACAGAGCGGTCATGTGAGCAAACACATGACAGCAGTGTCAGAAATGTGTCAGAGGGCACGCCCAGACTCCACCAGAGGAGCCAATCAAAGGCACCCAGTAGGGGCAGGACTAGACTGACAGAGCGGTCATGTGAGCAAACACATGACAGCAGTGTCAGAAATGTGTCAGAGGGCACGCCCAGACTCCACCAGAGGAGCCAATCAAAGGCACCCAGTAGGGGCAGGACTAGACTGACAGAGCGGTCATGTGAGCAAACACATGACCGCAGTGTCAGAAATGTGTCAGAGGGCACGCCCAGACTCCACCAGAGGAGCCAATCAAAGGCACCCAGTAGGGGCAGGACTAGACTGACAGAGCGATCATGTGAGCAAACACATGACAGCAGTGTCAGAAATGTGTCAGAGGGCACGCCCAGACTCCACCAGAGGAGCCAATCAAAGGCACCCAGTAGGGGCAGGACTAGACTGACAGAGCGGTCATGTGAGCAAACACATGACAGCAGTGTCAGAAATGTGTCAGAGGGCACGCCCAGACTCCACCAGAGGAGCCAATCAAAGGCACCCAGTAGGGGCAGGACTAGACTGACAGAGCGGTCATGTGAGCAAACACATGACCGCAGTGTCAGAAATGTGTCAGAGGGCACGCCCAGACTCCACCAGAGGAGCCAATCAAAGGCACCCAGTAGGGGCAGGACTAGACTGACAGAGCGGTCATGTGAGCAAACACATGACCGCAGTTCCGGCAGGTAGGAGCTGAACATAAAATAGGATAACACAGTATAAAAGACACATAGTTAACCCCTCATTGTACTACTCGATAATAGGTGACTACATTGCGCTGTGGACAGGTGGACCACACGGCGATGATATGTTACAAATAGAGATGAGCGAACCTCTGTTTTAAGTTCGGCGTCTAAAGTTCGGGTTTGGATTAGCGGAGAATCCCGATCTGGAACCGGATATGGATTCCGACTTCCGTTGTGGTCCGTGGTAGCGGAATCAATAATCGGCCATTATTGATTCCGCTACCACGGACCACAACGGAAGTCGGAATCCATATCCGGTTCCAGATCGGGATTCTCCGCTAATCCAAACCCGAACTTTAGACGCCGAACTTAAAACAGAGGTTCGCTCATCTCTAGTTACAAAACCATGTTCACACTCATCATAATCAAGATCATACCATGGACAATAAAAAGGTGCAGTATCCCAAAGCAGCAGCTGACTTAGCTTGACATAAAGTGCAAATGCGTAAAACAGATATGCTATATATATATATAAGTGTTAATGGAGGCACCCAACCGTGGGGGCTAAATTACTACAATATTATATTAAATCATACACAATGAAATAAGTGCCAATAGGATACACATAGATAAAATAAAACACAACCAAGTGATTATGTACTTCACGAGTAGAGTTGAGCGAACACCTGGATGTTCGGGTTCGAGAAGTTCGGCCGAACATCCCGGAAATGTTCGGGTTCGGGATCCGAACCCGATCCGAACTTCGTCCCGAACCCGAACCCCATTGAAGTCAATGGGGACCCGAACTTTTCGGCACTAAAAAGGCTGTAAAACAGCCCAGGAAAGAGCTAGAGGGCTGCAAAAGGCAGCAACATGTAGGTAAATCCCCTGCAAACAAATGTGGATAGGGAAATGAATTAAAATAAAAATTAAATAAATAAAAATTAACCAAAATCAATTGGAGAGAGGTTCCATAGCAGAGAATCTGGCTTCCCGTCACCCACCACTGGAACAGTCCATTCTCAGATATTTAGGCCCCGGCACCCAGGCAGAGGAGAGAGGTCCCGTAACAGAGAATCTGTCTTCATGTCAGCAGAGAATTAGTCTGCATGTCATAGCAGAGAATGAGGCTTCACGTCAGCCACCACTGCAACAGTCCATTGGCATATATTTAGGCCCAGCACACACACAGGCAGAGGAGAGAGGTCCCGTAACAGACAATCTGGCTTCATGTCAGCAGAGAATCAGTCTTCATATCATAGCAGAGAATCAGGCTTCACGTCACCCACCACTGTAAGAGTCAATTTTCATAAATTTAGGCCCAGAACCCAGGTAGAGGAGAGAGGTCCCGTAACAGACAATCTGGCTTCATGACAGCAGAGAATCAGTCTGCATGTCATAGCAGAGAATCAGGCTTCACGTCAGCCACCACTGCAACAGTCCATTGTCATAAATTTAGGCCCAGCACCCAGGCAGAGGAGAGAGGTCCCGTAACAGACAATCTGGCTTCATGTCAGCAGAGAATTAGTCTGCATGTCATAGCAGAGAATCAGGCTTCATGTCAGCCACCACTGCAACAGTCCATTGTCATATATTTAGGCCTAGCACACAGGCAGAGGAGAGGTTCATTCAACTTTGGGTAGCATCGCAATATAATGGTAAAATGAAAATAAAAATAGGATTGAATGAGGAAGTGCCCTGGAGTCCAATAATATATGGTTATGGGGAGGTAGTTAATGTCTAATCTGGACAAGGGATGGACAGGTCCTGTGGGATCCATGCCTGGTTCATTTTTATGAACGTCAGCTTGTCCACATTGGCTGTAGACAGGCGGCTGCGTTTGTCTGTAATGACGCCCCCTGCCGTGCTGAATACACGTTCAGACAAAACGCTGGCTGCCGGGCAGGCCAGCACCTCCAAGGCATAAAAGGCTAGCTCTGGCCACGTGGACAATTTAGAGACCCAGAAGTTGAATGGGGCCGAACCATCAGTCAGTACGTGGAGGGGTGTGCACACGTACTGTTCCACCATGTTAGTGAAATGTTGCCTCCTGCTAACACGTTGCGTATCAGGTGGTGGTGCAGTTAGCTGTGGCGTGTTGACAAAAGTTTTCCACATCTCTGCCATGCTAACCCTGCCCTCAGAGGAGCTGGCCGTGACACAGCTGCCTTGGCGACCTCTTGCTCCTCCTCTGCCTTGGCCTTGGGCTTCCACTTGTTCCCCTGTGACATTTGGGAATGCTCTCAGTAGCGCGTCTACCAACGTGCGCTTGTACTCGCGCATCTTCCTATCACGCTCCAGTGCAGGAAGTAAGGTGGGCACATTGTCTTTGTAGCGTGGATCCAGCAGGGTGGCAACCCAGTAGTCCGCACAGGTTAAAATGTGGGCAACTCTGCTGTCGTTGCGCAGGCACTGCAGCATGTAGTCGCTCATGTGTGCCAGGCTGCCCAGGGGTAAGGACAAGCTGTCCTCTGTGGGAGGCGTATCGTCATCGTCCTGCCTTTCCCCCCAGCCACGCACCAGTGATGGACCCGAGCTGCGTTGGGTGCCACCCCGCTGTGACCATGCTTCATCCTCATCCTCCTCCACCTCCTCCTCATCCTCGTCCTCCTCGTCCTCCAGTAGTGGGCCCTGGCTGGCCACATTTGTACCTGGCCTCTGCTGTTGCCAAAAACCTCCCTCTGAGTCACTTCGAAGAGACTGGCCTGAAAGTGCTAAAAATGACCCCTCTTCCTCCTCCTCCTCCTCCTCCTGGGCCACCTCCTCTTCCATCATCGCCCTAAGTGTTTTCTCAAGGAGACATAGAAGTGGTATTGTAACGCTGATAACGGTGTCATCGCCACTGG
Organism: Bufo gargarizans; assembly: GCF_014858855.1. Lineage (NCBI taxonomy): Eukaryota > Metazoa > Chordata > Amphibia > Anura > Bufonidae > Bufo > Bufo gargarizans. The sequence continues at coordinate 35,297,887 of NC_058080.1, forward strand.
CCATGTTGGTGGAGTACTCGAAACAGCGCAACAGGGCACACAGGTCTCGCATGGAGGCCCAGTCATTGGTGGTGAAGTGGTGCTGTTCTGTAGTGCGACTGACCCGTGCGTGCTGCAGCTGAAACTCCACTATGGCCTGCTGCTGCTCGCACAGTCTGTCCAGCATGTGCAAGGTGGAGTTCCACCTGGTGGGCACGTCGCATATGAGGCGGTGAGCGGGAAGGCCGAAGTTACGCTGTAGCGCAGACAGGCGAGCAGCGGCAGGATGTGAACGCCGGAAGCGCGAACAGACGGCCCGCACTTTATGCAGCAGCTCTGACATGTCGGGGTAGTTGTGAATGAACTTCTGCACCACCAAATTCAGCACATGCGCCAAGCAAGGGATGTGCGTCAAATTGGCTAGTCCCAGAGCTGCAACGAGATTTCGCCCATTATCACACACCACCAGGCCGGGCTTGAGGCTCACCGGCAGCAACCACTCGTCGGTCTGTTGTTCAATACCCCGCCACAACTCCTGTGCGGTGTGGGGCCTGTCCCCCAAACATATGAGTTTCAGAATGGCCTGCTGACGTTTACCCCGGGCTGTGCTGAAGTTGGTGGTGAAGGTGTGTGGCTGACTGGATGAGCAGGTGGAAGAAGAGGAGGAGGAAGCCGAGAAGGAGGAGGTGGCAACAGGAGGCAAAGAATGTTGCCCTGCGATCCTTGGCGGCGGCAGGACGTGCGCCAAACAGCTCTCCGCCTGGGGCCCAGCTGCCACTACATTTACCCAGTGTGCAGTTAGGGAGATATAGCGTCCCTGGCCGTGCTTACTGGTCCACGTATCTGTGGTTAGGTGGACCTTGCCACAGATGGCGTTGCGCAGTGCACACTTGATTTTATGGGATACTTGGTTGTGCAGGGAAGGCACGGCTCTCTTGGAGAAGTAGTGCCGGCTGGGAACAACATACTGTGGGACAGCAAGCGACATGAGCTGTTTGAAGCTGTATGTGTCCACCAGCCTAAATGACAGCATTTCATAGGCCAGTAGTTTAGAAATGCTGGCATTCAGGGCCAGGGATCGAGGGTGGCTAGGTGGGAATTTACGCTTTCTATCAAATGTTTGTGAGATGGAGAGCTGAACGCTGGCGTGTGACATGGTTGAGACGCTTGGTGACGGAGGTGGTGGTGGTGGTGTTGGTGGTACATCCCCTGTTTGCTGGGCGGCAGGTGCCAACGTTCCTCCAGAGGCGGAGGAAGAGGCCGAGGCGGCAGCAGCAGAATAGGCCGAGGCGGCAGCAGCAGAAGAGGTAGCAGGGGGAGCCTGAGTGACTTCCTTGTCTTTAAGGTGTTTACTCCACTGCAGTTCATGCTTTGCATGCAGGTGCCTGGTCATGCAGGTTGTGCTCAGGTTCAGAACGTTAATGCCTCGCTTCAGGCTCTGATGGCACAGCGTGCAAACCACTCGGGTCTTGTCGTCAGCACATTGTTTGAAGAAGTGCCATGCCAGGGAACTCCTTGAAGCTGCCTTTGGGGTGCTCGGTCCCAGATGGCGGCGGTCAGTAGCAGGCGGAGTCTCTTGGCGGCGGGTGTTCTGCTTTTGCCCACTGCTCCCTCTTTTGCTACGCTGTTGGCTCGGTCTCACCACTGCCTCTTCCTCCGAACTGTGAAAGTCAGTGGCACGACCTTCATTCCATGTGGGGTCTAGGACCTCATCGTCCCCTGCATCGTCTTCCACCCAGTCTTGATCCCTGACCTCCTGTTCAGTCTGCACACTGCAGAAAGACGCAGCAGTTGGCACCTGTGTTTCGTCATCATCAGAGACGTGCTGAGGTGGTATTCCCATGTCCTCATCATCAGGAAACATAAGTGGTTGTGCGTCAGTGCATTCTATGTCTTTCACCGCTGGGGAAGGGCTAGGTGGATGCCCTTGGGAAACCCTGCCAGCGGAGTCTTCAAACAGCATAAGAGACTGCTGCATAACTTGAGGCTGAGACAGTTTCCCTGGTATGCATGGGGGTGATGTGACAGACTGATGGGGTTGGTTTTCAGGCGCCATCTGTGCGCTTTCTGCAGAAGACTGGGTGGGAGATAATGTGAACGTGCTGGATCCACTGTCGGCCACCCAATTGACTAATGCCTGTACCTGCTCAGGCCTTACCATCCTTAGAACGGCATTGGGCCCCACCATATATCGCTGTAAATTCTGGCGGCTACTGGGACCTGAGGTAGTTGGTACACTAGGACGTGTGGATGTGGCAGAACGGCCACGTCCTCTCCCAGCACCAGAGGGTCCACTAACACCACCACGACCATGTCCACGTCCGCGTCCCTTACTAGATGTTTTTCTCATTGTTATGGTTCACCACAACAACAAAAATATTATTTGGCCCAATGTATTGTATTCAAATTCAGCTGGATATAAATTTGAGGCCTAGTATTTAGGCGCTGGGTGACAGGTATGGATTTACTGACAGAATTAGACTTGGAAATGCACAGAAGCGTGTGTGTGAAGTTATTCTGAATGACCCTATGTGCACCTTCAATATTATATACCCTTTTAGGGATAGATTTCAAATAGCTCTGATATAGCAGAAACCACTAAATTATGAAATTGCTAAATTGGGAATTGTACTTCAACCCAGAACAAAAAATGTGCTTTGACGGACACTAAATATCTTGCCCAGCAACAACAGTACAGCGGTAACGAGAGATTTAGAGGGATTTAAATTTGAGGCCTAGTATTTAGGCGCTGGGTGACAGGTATGGGTTTAGTGACAGAATTAGACTTGGAAATACACAGTAGCGGGTGTGTGTGAAGTTATTCTGAATGACCCAATGTGCACCTTCAATATTATATACCCTTTTTGGGATAGATTTCAAATAGCTCTGATATAGCAGAAACCACTAAATTATGAAATTGCTAAATTGGGAATTGTATTTCAACCCAGAACAAGAAATGTGCTTGAACGGACACTAAATAACTCGCCCAGCTACAGCACTAGGGACAGATTTAGCTGGATATAAATTTGAGGCCTAGTATTTAGGCGCTGGGTGACCGGTATGGATTTAGTGACAGAATTAGACTGGGATATGGCCAAAAAATAAACAGACTATTGCTGGTTAAATGCACTTGGTGTGACAGCTTCACCCTGATGTAGGCTTTAGCCAAAAAACAACCACACCATTGAGGGTTAAATGCACTTGGTGACAGGCGCAGCTTGCCCCTGATTTTGTATATGGCCAAAAAATGAACAGACTATTGCTGGTTAAATGCACTTGGTGTGACAGCTTCACCCTGATGTAGGCTTTAGCCAAAAAACAACCACACCATTGAGGGTTAAATGCACTTGGTCGCAGCTTGTGCTGGCGCACCACAAGACACAAAATGGCCGCCGATCACCCCAGAAAAATGAGACTGACAAACGGTCTGTGCAGCCTAAAAACAGTGAGCAATTGAGGATCAGCAGCTCAATGATCCACAGCTGCAGATCGATCAGTTAATCAAGTCCTTTGGAGGAGTTAATCTGCCTAATCTCGCCCTACTGTCGCAGCCGCAACCTCTCCCTACGCTAATCAGAGCAGAGTGACGGGCGGCGCTATGTGACTCCAGCTTAAATAGAGGCTGGGTCACATGGTGCTCTGGCCAATCACAGCCATGCCAATAGTAGGCATGGCTGTGATGGCCTCTTGGGGCAAGTAGTATGACGCTTGTTGATTGGCTGCTTTGCAGCCTTTCAAAAAGCGCCAAGAAAGCGTCACAAAAGCGCGAAGAAAGCGACGAACACCGAACCCGAACCCGGACTTTTACGAAAATGTCCGGGTTCGGGTCCGTGTCACGGACACCCCAAAATTCGGTACGAACCCGAACTATACAGTTCGAGTTCGCTCATCCCTAGTCACGAGAAAAGAAAAGACACAAGTGATAAGGAGGTGAATAGGGTGCTCAGTGCAGTGATAGATAGAACAGAAAGGAGAAGATTAGATTGTACATCATGATGGGTGTCACGGATGATCCGCGAGAATATTGAACTGTCCTCCCAATATTATCAATATTACTCTACCTTATTGAGCAGTAGGTCTATTAAACAGTAATTATTTCCATGGGGCCCTGAAGCTACAATCTGATTACTCAGAGCGTCTCCTTCCGTGTACCCAGAGAACAAAATAGCCCTTTTGTTCAAGTCAGTCAATAGATGCCCAGCAGATAACACAATTACAGCTGGCTTCCTTAGGTTGACAAAAGAGCTTCCCTTTCTGCAGAGATATCACAGCTAGGTGTGAAGACTGCACCTGGGGGGAGCCATTTGGTGTCGCTGCCATAAGGGGTCTGTAAGATAGCTTGCTGCAGACAGGCCGGCACCAAGGTTTCCAGATTGCAACATGAATCTGAGATATGATTTTTACCTTTTTAAGAGAGACCATGCATCTTACGGACGTAAAAATTACATCATCGTGTCACTCAGAATTCACTGGACGTTTACATAGGACAAACATAACTCTAAGATGTGCCCAGGTAATGTTATGGTGTTACCCCATCATAGAACCAGTTATAATAGTAATATTTGGTATCCCTGAACTCTATATTTTGTGGGGAATGTGAATATGTGCTTGTTATTTGTGTACAGCGGAGACATCCCGCGATATGGCACATGCCATATTTCAGAACTGACATTCACCTCAGGAATACAGCCTGCCCAGCAGGCGGACTCTCAATTCCCCGCCTTGATTCTGGGACCCTTTATAACAAAGACCTAGACTCTGCCAAAGGAGTTCTCCACTTTTAACAACACCTGAGGAGGGCCTCAGCCAGAGAACCCGTGGGCTGTAGGCATATTACACTGGACAAAGGCTTCTTGGACTTTATCCCTGCAACGGACTATTTCACCAACGGACATCTTTTCTGCGGAAACTAAGTATTTCTTTCTTTTCTCTCTTTTTGTTTATTGGACTATACTTTCCTTGATTATTGTGTTATAATTACTGTGCATCGTGATAATTTGTATTGTATATAGATATATAATAAATGACCTCCAAGTCATTTCTCTAGCCATATGCCTGTTTTCAAACCCTGCAAAAACTTACCCTAGCCTCTCCGAAGGGAAAGCTACTCGGTTGTGTTATCTAGATAGTGGGTTCCTAGCTCCCATAAATTGCAAGGTGGTGGCAGTTAAACTACTCTGTGTGTGGTTCCGGTCGCAGTTTGTCACACGCTTACTTGCGGTCGGTCGGCGGTCCACTCCCTGCGCTTTCAGCCTATCGACTGTACGGACTCAAGTTAGACTGTCGGTGTGCTGAAAGTGGCCGGGAGGCCTGTTTGTGGATTGACCGCTAGGGGCGCTGTGACGGTTTTGTGACGTATTGTGGCCGCGGCGGTCGCAGTTCGTCACAATGGGTATATATCGTCAGAACATCTCAAGGAGAGGGAATTATTATGCAGTATTGGTGGAGCAATTATAGTCATACGACCGGCATATGACCCAAACAGGTCCAAAATGTATCCAAACAGCACAATGCACAAAAAGAAACTCTGTGTGGAACCATGGCTCCACAGGTATGGTCCTCCGCTTCAATAGGCGTCATCGGTGGTGCTAAAGATAAATAAAGAAAGCACAGTATGTTAAAAACTGGGGAAAACCACAGACAAAAAATTTAAAACAAGGGACCCGGGATGAGCAGAGGAACCCCAAGAGAACTCATAGACAGGGAATATTGGTAGAGGCATCCATCACGGGACGTATCCGTTATAAGAACGGGGCAAAGGAAAAGTCCTCATTTAACACCCTAGGTGTCATACTGTCTAAATCATAAATCCAGCGTACTTCTTTTTGCGCCAAGATCTTCCTCCAGTTACCACCACGTGGTGTCATGTATACCCTATCGATCCCACAGATTCTAAGTTGCGAGCTATCACAGTCGTGAAACAATTTAAAATGTTTGGGAATCGTTTTTAATAAGGGCACATCATTTTTATCTTTGGCAGCCTCAATACCCATGGCATGTTCACGTGTCCTCCTCTTAAGCTCCCTAGATGTCAGCCCAACATAAATACGTTGACATGGACACTTCCCCACATATATCACACCTGGAGTATTGCAGGTGATAGCATGTGTGATAGTGTATTGTTTGCCGTTGGTGAATGGATTGCTAAAGGAAGTAGTCCTGTCAATATTGGGGCATGTCACGCACCTCCCGCTTGGGGTGCATCCCCATTTGGGACCTTTTGAGTCGGGGTTTAATTTGATCTGATGGCCTGGATGGTAACTGTTTACCAACAGATCTTTTAGGTTTTTGGTGCGTCTGTACGTAATGGAGGGACAGGTAGGTAGGATTTTTACCAAGACGGGATCTAGTTGTAAGATCTCCCAGTACTTGGCTAGTGTATCTCGAATGGATTTCCACTGCGGATTAAGCGAGGTGATAAAACGTACCTTATCCACTTGACTGTGTCATTTGCGGTTATATGCCAGGAGAGGGTCTCTCTGTGCTTGTTTCGCTTTCTGGTAACACTGTGTGATGTTCACCGCTGAATATCCACGATCCAAAAATCTTCCCTGCAGGTCCTGGGACTGACTGTTAAATGCCTCTTCCGTCGAACAGATTCTCCTGGCCCTTAAGAACTGGCCATATGGGATATTGCGGATGAGGCTCTGCGGATGGCAAGACTGCGCATGTAAGACAGAGTTGGTGGACGTTGCCTTACGGAATAGATCTGTGGATATCCTGCCGGACTTGTCTACACGAATCTGGACATCGAGAAAATTGAGGTACGTCTTGCTGATCCTAGATGTTAATACAATATTACGATTGTTACAATGGAGCAACCCCACCAGCTCGGTGAATCCAGATTGTGGGCCCTGCCACATGACGAAGATATCGTCAATGAAGTGGGCCCACATCTGGACCCCGCCAAAGTCACCGTAGACCTCTGCAAGGAAAAACTCCCTCTCCCACAGCCCAAGGAACAGGCAAGCATAGGACGGCGCACAGGCCGCCCCCATGGCCGTTCCCTGGAGCTGCAGGTAGAAGGCGTCCGCAAAAAGAAAAAAATGACGCGTTAAGACAAACTCAAGAAGCTCAATGACAAACTCACCCAGATCGTCCTCAATATTAGACATGGATAGAATGAAACGGACTGCCTCCAAACCGTCCCTGTGACGGATACTGGTATATAGTGATTCAACGTCACATGAGGCGATCCACATGTCCGATTCAAGGTGAAGATCATTCAGACGACGTAAAAAGTCGGTCGTATCTTTGACGAATGATGGAAGTTGTTCTACAAGTAGCTGTAAAATAAAATCAATATATTTGCAAGCTGGTTCACACAGGTTCCCCTTCCCTGATTTGATAGGACGACCAGGGGGGCATGTCTAATTTTTATGAACTTTAGGAAGCAGATACAGGCACGCCACTTTCGGATAGTCGGGGATGAGGCTTGTAGCTTGTTTTTTTTGTAATAATGCCATTCGCCTCGGCACTATGCACCAGAGCACCCAATTCTCGTTTGTACTGGTCACTAGAGTTAAAGGTCAGGCGTTTATAGCAGGTAGAATCCCGTTAAGTGACGGTACGGTATTGGGTGTACTGCTGGTTCGCCTCCCCATGGTGCACCCTGGGTAACGCTAAATGAACCAGCAAATACTTTTGGTCCGACAAAAGCTCATGGACATAAAATTAAATCTATATATATTGCGTGTATGGCATATAGTGTGTGGTATATATTGTATGGCAGGAAAACGGACGTTCTATGTGCATGTGATAGATATTTATCTGTTGTCCATACATACATGCTACTGACATAGTGCTGTGAAGTAACAAGAATACTCAGTGCACTAATCAGTAGTATCTAGTATTGGGGGGGAGGTAAAAAATAAAAAATAGTATCAATGTAGTTCTTATTCATAAACACGAATATTTAGCAACACTCGATCTACATATAAATAATTCATACGTAGATCGAGTGTTGCTAAATATTGTTCTACCATGCATGCAATATGAAATCAAATACAGTGCTGTAATACTATATTACTGACAGTGAGAAGACCTTATTCTTCTTGAAATCATTTCTCACCATTTTTTCACTGCCAAACTCCACTAGTAGCCAAAGCGAAACCGAAACCAGGGCACATGACATGTGACACGATTACTTCATAAAATCGCGTCCTCACGCGATCATTCATTACGTTCCTGATTTTCAGCTAAAAATTGGGAAATCGAATATAAAGATTGATTCCACCCTGCTTCTTGCTATATAGCGAATATTCTAAAAAACTAATGTAGAACAGATCAATTTAGCTAATATAGTGCTATAATCTTCTTTGTCTAATAGTCGTAACTTTTTTCTCTTCTGAACTTCAGATTAAAAAAAAAATTAAGATTATTGCACTATATTAGCTAAATTGCTCTATGTTTGTATTTAGCTAATATTCGCTATATTACTTTATATTCTTGTTTTAGAATTTGACGAATATTCCGAAAAATGAATATATAGCAATATAGCGAATATATTTGTGATTTAGAATATTTGCCTTTTTTTTTTTTCAACCTGTACTGTTGTTTGGCATACTCCTCCCCGACAAGCGTTCCCGTCACCATGGGAACGCCTGTGGGTTAGAATATACCATCGGATCCGAGTTTTCACGATCGCAGGGAAAACTCAGATCCGATATTATATTCGAACCCACAGGCGTTCCCATGGTGACGGGGACACTTGTTGGGAGGAGTATGTGAACAACTGTACAGATTGGGGGGGGGGGGGAAACGAATATTCAAAATAACAAATATATTCGCTTTATTGCTATATATTAGTTTTTTTGAATATTCGTCATTTTTTTTTCATATAAAAACATGATTCCTTCCTGCTTAAGTTGCTTGTGGGCCAATGACTCTTTGGCCGACAAGCAAGAAGCAGTGAGGAATTATGTTTTCAGATATTAAAAATTATGAATATTCGATATAGCGAATATATAGCAATATATTCGAAATATTTGCAAATTCTCTAAGTTGCGATATTAAAAAAAAAAAAACGCTATTCGAATATTCGCGCTCAACACTACTGCTCACTGATCTATTTGAACTTCTAGAGGTAGCCGAGATGCGAGACCTTGTCTCGTACAGTTCGGATTCTCTTGACGACATAATGGCACTGCTAACAGGTTTGCACACTTGCATTTGTCGTGGATGACGATGCTGCACCTTGCAGGGTTCAGTACCATGCGGTCCAGCCTGTTAGAGGTTGTTGACTCGCAGGGTTTGACTAGCATGTAAGAAGACATTGTTTTTCTGCGGCCAGGGAGTCGCAGTTCCTCGTATCTAGCTCGTAAGCAGCCGCTGTTTTACTACGGTCAGGGAGTCGCAGTTCCTCGCATCTAGCTCGTACGCAGCCGCTGTTTTACTGTTATGTCCTCCTTATGTGTGAAGGTACATAGCTTGACAGACAGCTAAACCTTATCCCGGCAATGAATTGACAATGGAGTAACGTCCAACTTTATCTTTATTGAAAGGATGTACGTGCGCGGTCAAACTGGGGAACAGAAAAAACAATGCGCTTACTAATGGGGTCTGACATATAGTAATGCATATAATACATTTCTGTGCATAGCAATGCACATACAATCACAGATATATATCTAAACCAGAGCATGTTACCTATCTGCATAACAAGCATGGTCCCTAGGATATGCAACAACATGAAAACAGGCTGTAAAGTGGGTATATGACATACCAGCGATGCTACCGTGTCGGTAGCTATTGTCGGTCTTGCGTGACCTGTATGCGTGTCGGGAAAAACCGGAGACATGGCCCACGTCCCATTAAATCCTTTGCCAATCATTGAGGAAACATTTTGTCGTGTGGGAGTTGACATCATCGGTTAAGATAGCTAGCTCTTCAGGCAAACTATTCATTCTTACTGTAATCGACTAGGCAACGTGGTACCCCGAGGCTGTCGCAATGTCGTCGATTAGGTCAGATAAAGTCGCGGATGCCCTTCTAACCATCTTCTCGAGAGTCGGTTTTCCAGCAGAGATGGCGACAGATCACGGCACTCAATTTATGTCAGACCTGATGAAAGCCCTGTGTAGGAAAATACAAATGAGCCACATTGTTGCTACTCCCCACCATCAACAAACTAATGGTTTGTGTGAATGGTTTAATGGCACACTAAAACAAATGCTGAGAACCTTTGTTGAAGATCAAGGCAAGGACTGGGAGTGATACCTGCCGCACTTGTTGTTTGCCTACAGAGGTGCCCCAAGAGTCCACTGGTTTCTCACTGTTCAAACTCTTGTACGGTAGGAAAGTAAGAGGCCCATTGGACCTCAATAGAGAGTACTTGGAAGGCCCAAAAGAGGTAAATGAGGTGTCTGTTGTTGATTATGTCCTGAAGTTCAGGGACAAAATAGAAACCCTTGTGGGTAAAATGAAGGTAAACATGGCGGAAGCACACCGTAACCAAAAGCAGTGGTACGACCGGCATGCTAGGGAACGCTCTTACCAAGTGGCACAAAAAGTGTACATCTTACTGCCTATCAGGCAACATAAGTTGCAAGCAGTATGGGGGGGTCCCTATTCCATCATGGCAAAAAAAGACAAAGTACATTATATAATAAACTTGGGTGGGAGGAGGCACAACATTTTCCATGTAAATATGTTAAAGGAGCACATTGAGAGACCGGCTCATATTATGGCAGTTTGCAGCGTGCCCGACACTGAGGAAGGGGGTTACCTGTGAGATTTTTTTGGATGATACAAAGACAGAAGGGGCAGAATGGAATATCAACCCTGAGCTGTCGCTCCTACAGAAAAGTCAGCTTGGTGAAGGATTACGGAGAGTTGCGGATACCTTCACAAGCAAGCCGTGGAAAACACACCTCATGACTCACCATGTAGAGACTGGTACCCATTCCCCAATCAAACAGTTTGCCTACTGAGTTTCAGATCAGGTTCGGGCAGACATAAAAAGGGAAATTGAGGAGATGAAGAAGTTGGGGGTGGTCCAGGAATCCCATAGTGCCTAGGCTTCTCCAGTGGTACTAGTCCCAAAAAAGGACAAAACAGATTCTGTGTGGATTACAGAAAGCTCAATGCTATTACTACTTCTGATGCGTACCCTATGCCCAGAGTTGATGTATTATTGGATAAGCTGGCTAAAGCCCACTATCTGACGATCATGGACCTGAGCAGAGGGTACTGGCAGGCTCCCCTAACAGAAGAGGCTCAAAAAGGTCAGCCTTTGCCACCCCAATGGGTTTGTATGAGTTTACCTTAATGCCTTTAGTGATGAAGAATGCACCTGACACCTTTCAGAGGTTGATAAATAAGCTATAGTGATAGAATTGATGCTTATTCTTGGCATTACCTATCCTCACTCGCGGCTTGCTAAATATTGGACTTTAACTGAGTGTGCCTTAACAAAAATAAAAAATAACTTTTATTTTAATTTATTTTTTTACCTAGTGTGATGATGCTAAAATGGCGGCCACTGCCATTATTCTGATAAACGCTGAGACTAGAAAGACTGCTTCCTGAGGAGCCCGTTATTCAAGGAGAAACATGTTGAAGCTATCGAGTAGAAGCAACTCAGCAGATCTTAAAGATAGTAAGGGTATAATTTAGACCAAGCCCGAGGTATCCTGAGGCTGGGGGTCGCTCTTTTCAGGGCGAGTGCTCCGACATACAGCCACTAGAGTCTTCCCCTATTTGAGACTAGGGACTGTAAGGGAAAGAGACTATAGACTGTAGTGATTCAAGGGAGCATCTCACTACACTGACCCACGCCACAAGTGTAAACAAGAGACCTGGCTACCTAACCCCATTTAGCTACAATTTAGCATCACCACACTAGGTTTTAAATATATAAAAAAAAAAAAAAAAAAATTGTGTTAAGGCACACTCAGTTGAAGTCCAATATTGATGAATAAGCTGTTCGAAGGACAAGAACAATTTGCTATAGCCTACCTAGATGATATAGCAATATTCAGCACCTGGGAGGAGCACCTAGTGCACCAGTCACAGGTACTGGACCGTTTGAAAGGTGCTGGATTAACAGTCAAACCAAGCAAGTGTCAGCTAGATATGACTGACGTACCCTACACTAGAGTGGGAGGTGGGAAGCTAAAGCCAGACACGGGTAAGAGAGAGGCAATCACCAGTTGGCCTGTCCCACGCACCAGAAAACAAGTACAAGCTTTCTTGGGGACAGCAGGGCAGTATCAGAAGTTTGTTAAAGACTATAGTGTTCTAGCTAAGTCCCTGACAGACTTGACCAAGAAGGCCAGAGGAAAGATTATGACATGGACAGCGGAGTGCGACCAAGCCCTAAAACATGCCCTAGGTAGTGCCCCTGTACTACAGGTCTCTGACTTTGGGCGTAAGTTTGTAGTTCAGACAGATGCCTCAGACTTTGGCCTTGGCGCTCTCCTAAGCCAGGTAAATCACGCTGGGGAGGAGCATTCTGTCCTATATTTGAGAAGCAAGCTACTGCCTGCCGAGGTGGGCTACCCCACCATAGAGAAATAATATCTCGCCTTGTTTGGGCACTGAAGAAATTGGAGCCATAGCTCTATGGACGAAATTTCACAGTGACCACCGACCACAACCCCTTAAGTTGGCTGAATCATGTATCTGGGAACAATAAGAAACTTCTCCGTTGGAGCCTCTGTCTCCAGAGTTATGATTTCAGTATTCAACACAGAAGTGGCAAAACCCATCAGAATGCAAATGGACTATCCAGGCAGGGGAATAAGTAGGGTTTTGAAGACCGTATGTAACATCCCAGAGTAGGTCACTAAACTCTGTCTCCCTGCTACGATATGTCAGGTGTATATGTATTGTCATCTTGTGTGATCTAACAATGCATTTTCCATTATATGTATTTCTAGGCCTGTTTGATATGTTATGGTGTGATTTCCATGTTCACCAGCAGGTGGCAGCAATATGTTCAGCAGACCATAGTTCAGTTTAGCATATCTAGACTGGAATAGTACATACCAATCTAGCTCCCCCCTCTTTGAGGAGGAGTGGAATGTTCCCATTTCGTGCCTCATGGGGAGAAAAGGAAGTTAGTTAGTGTACCAGCCACCCCTGCTAGGGGAAGGCTGTGTTAGTAGGAGCTCCCAGAAACAGGGATACCAACCTAGGATCCAGCCTCGGCTGAGGCAAAGATCACCATCAGCCTCAGCTGGTTAACAAGAAAAGCAGCCACCTCCAGCCTCCAGGAAGAAGCATTCCCTGTGAGCCAAGCTGTGAGTAACATCCAGAGCCCAGGAGAAGCCCAAATTCCTCCTCAGCTAGTCAGGCCCATATCAAGCAGAAGACAGACAGAGCAGAAGATAAATACCTGCCAGATTCTCCAGGCACATAGTATAGAAGCAGAAGAGATACTGATCCCTGCCATACATTGCCTATACCTGCTGGGACCCAAGACTATTGCTGTAACTTGTATGGATTTAAAGCTGCCATTCAGTAAAGACAAGTTGGATCATATTACCTGTTTGGATCTTATTTACTGCTACCAAAGTTCCTCAATTACTCCTACTGACCACACTCAATTTATTGCAAGTGATCCAGGATCCAGGAGTCCAGCCGTACCAAGGTAGGAGACACTGTTGACACTACCATATCTGCTATACAGAGACATTGTCCCCCTCTGGCATTCCTCACCTGGTACGTGAGTTATAACATCTTAAAGGGCCCTGCTACAGTACCTGCGCAAGTTGCAATTGGCGTCATGAACAAACTATAAACTTATACACATATCTATCCTGACCCACTGCATTGTACTAGTGTCCTGCTCATTGCATTAAAGTGGCATCACGAACAGGATCGGATTGAATTGTGTGCCATCCCTGTTAACGGAACCGGATCCGATTGTGTATTAAAATGGATCCCATCGCATGTTTCACAGTATTGCAAGAGCTGCAGATTGTGCAAAAATGTAAAAAATTGACTTTATTGCTTTCATTGCGGGCCCAGAAAACACTGCATTGTGCGCGTCAGCACGGCAAAGGTTAATCGGCCATGTTTCCCTCATGGCGCAGCTTATTTATGATCCCCAAGATGGCGAAGATAGCGAATACACGCCCCTTCAAGAAGTTGTTGTAACCGAACCCAAGAGATGGGAAGAGACCAAAACGCCCCCTCAAAAGCGCAAAACTAGTGAATACGCCCCCCAGAAGCGGGAAAACTCAGTAACTCCCCCTCAAGAGCGCGAAGATGTCGAATATGCCCCTCTGGAAGCGGGAAAATTGGAGACTGCCCCCAGTGAACTTTGTACTGTGAGCCAAGGGAGTGCTGACTCCTCCCTCTGGGCTACACCCTTATCTCTGGCAGTCTGTTGGATCGAGGAGGCAGTGAAGATGGCGTTTCCCCAGTCCCAATGGAACCAGATGGCTGTGGGTGGAGAACCCGTCTATGAAGAGCACCCGCCAGAGATCCGAGTCTCGCAACTCGTAAGCAAGACTGGACCCTCTGTTTTTGCTGCAAGCCCGGAGACAGTGGATCCCTCTGCGGCCAAAGAACCTGTGCCGCTTACCTTGGCCAGGACCCCTGATGTGCCGGAGAAGGCAGCTGCTGATGTCCCGATCCCTGCGGATGAAGACCAGAAGCAAGTCAAGTCTCCAGGGGCTGTGGATCCCTCCGCCACGTCAAGTGCCAGTGCGGAAGCCGAGACTCCAGTCAAGATGGGCGCTGACGTCGTACCTGCTCCCGCGGAGAACGCTGCTGATGTCGCTGTGCCAGCCATTGACGAACCTGTACCGCAGATGGAGATGGGACCTTGTGATGGCATCCAGGAGGCACCGGAACCGGCCCCCAGCCGCAACCACAGGTAGGAGCTGCAGCGCTCCCTGAGGCCCCGGCCCGGTCCGTGTCCGCCCCTGCACCGCGTCCTGTGACCCCAGCTAACACCACCAGGCCTAAGCCTGCACCGCTGTCGACACCTCCTGGTGCGTCGGAGGCGGCAGTTGTTTCCACTCCGCTGCCCAGCTATAACAAGTTGCGGAGCCTCAACCCTGAAGTCCCCCATGAGATCACCGCGTTCGCCCAGACCGCCTGGGAGTATAAATCAGCGGTCGAGGAATGAGTGATTCAAGTGATTGATGACCCCCAGCCAGGGGACCCCAAATTAACCAGGAGAACCGGGACTGTGTTGTGGTTCTCTGTAGTTATTCGGGCACCAAGATTTTTGTAGACCGGCATTCGGTCAAGAGGCACTACCTGCCCCAGGCAAGGCACAATCGCTATGTGGGGGACCAGATTGAGTATACCCCCATGCGGTCCCTGCAAGGACTCTTTGCCACCGGTGTCACATTATTGGACAAACCGCTCACCCCTGGCGTTACCCCAGAGACCTGGCAGGAAGATCCAGGCTCTGCGGGCAAAGTGAGAGGCCTCCAAGAATCACCAGATGGCCGTTTGCGCTTCAGAGAGAAACCCCAACCTGAGCCAGCACCGCTCATCCCTGATTTGACACCACCACCAACCCTGAGGGTAGGACAGATCAACAATTCTGTCCTTACCTTTAACCCTAAGGTACAGTCATATGTCAAGCCACCATACGTCCTGCCCTGGAAACAGCCCCAGGCAGCCGCTTCATTTCTTCCTGAGCCCCTTCAGCCAGAGGTCCTATCCCCCTCTGTTCCGGCTGGACATCCCGACCTACAGCACGTCACCGCAGCTTTCTCCAGGCTGTCAGCACAGCCAGTTCCTGCATCCACCAGCAGAGGGCAGTGGCGCACCACAACGGCAGCTACCATGAGCTACCACCAGAGGCAGGAACATCCTCTCATGAGGTTCAGCAGATCCAGCAGCGATGGGGAGCTGGACATCTACCTGTAAAAGGTGTCCCCTTTAAAAGTAAAGAAAAATAATAATCAATGACATTTGGGAGCCACTCCGTGGACTGATTCCTGATGGGTGAGGACTAGAGTTGAGCGGACACCTGGATGTTCGGGTTCGAGAAGTTCGGCCGAACTTCCCGGAAATGTTCGGGTTCGGGATCCGAACCCGATCCGAACTTCGTCCCGAACCCGAACCCCATTGAAGTCAATGGGACCCGAACTTTTCGGCACTAAAAAGGCTGTAAAACAGCCCAGGAAAGGGCTAGAGGGCTGCAAAAGGCAGCAACATGTAGGTAAATCCCATGCAAACAAAAGTGGATAGGGAAATGAATTAAAATAAAAATAAAATAAATAAAAATTAACCAATATCAATTGGAGAGAGGTCCCATAGCAGAGAATCTGGCTTCACGTCACCCACCACTGGAACAGTCCATTCTCAGATATTTAGGCCCCGGCACCCAGGCAGAGGAGAGAGGTCCCGTAACAGAGAATCTGGCTTCATGTCAGCAGAGAATCAGTCTGCATGTCATAGCAGAGAATCAAGCTTCACGTCAGCCACCACTGCAACAGTCCATTGGCATATATTTAGGCCCAGCACCCAGGCAGAGGAGAGAGGTCCCGTAACAGAGAATCTGTCTTCATGTCAGCAGAGAATTAGTCTGCATGTCATAGCAGAGAATCAGGCTTCACGTCAGCCACCACTGCAACAGTCCATTGTCAGATATTTAGGCCCAGCACCCAGGCAGAGGAGAGAGGTCCGGTAACAGAGGATCTGGCTTCATGTCAGAAGAGAATCAGTCTGCATGTCATAGCAGAGAATCAGGCTTCACGTCAGCCACCAGTGCAACAGTCCATTGTCATATATTTAGGCCCAGCACCCAGGCAGAGGAGAGAGGTCCCGTAACAGAGGATCTGGCTTCATGTCAGCAGAGAATCAGTCTGCATGTCATAGCAGAGAATCAGGCTTCACGTCAGCCACCACTGCAACAGTCCATTGGCATATATTTAGGCCCAGCACCCAGGCAGAGGAGAGAGGTCCCGTAACAGAGAATCTGGCTTCATGTCAGCAGAGAATCAGGCTTCACGTCAGCCACCACTGCAATAGTCCATTGTCAGATATTTAGGCCCAGCACCCAGGCAGAGGAGAGAGGTCCCGTAACAGAGAATCTGGCTTCATGTCAGCAGAGAATCAGTCTGCATGTCATAGCAGAGAATCAGGCTTCACGTCAGCCACCACTGCAACAGTCCATTGTCAGATATTTAGGCCCAGGCACCCAGGCAGAGGAGAGAGGTCCCGTAACAGAGGATCTGTCTTCATGTCAGCAGAGAATCAGTCTGCATGTCATAGCAGAGAATCAGGCTTCACGTCACCCAACATTGGAACAGTCCATTGGCATATATTTAGGCCCAGGCACCAAGGCAGAGGAGAGAGGTCCCGTAACAGAGAATCTGTCTTCATGTCAGCAGAGAATCAGTCTGCATGTCATAGCAGAGAATCAGGCTTCACGTCAGCCACCACTGCAACAGTCCATTGTCAGATATTTAGACCCAGCACCCAGCTAGAGGAGAGAGGTCCCGTAACAGAGAATCTGTCTTCATGTCAGCAGAGAATCAGTCTGCATGTCATAGCAGAGAATCAGGCTTCACGTCAGCCACCACTGCAACAGTCCATTGGCATATATTTAGGCCCAGCACCCAGGCAGAGGAGAGATGTCCCGTAACAGAGGATCTGGCTTCATGTCAGCAGAGAATCAGTCTGCATGTCATAGCAGAGAATCAGGCTTCACGTCAGCCACCACTGCAACAGTCCTTAGTCAGATATTTAGGCCCAGCACCCAGGCAGAGGAGAGAGGTCCCGTAACAGAGAATCTGGCTTCATGTCAGCAGAGAATTAGTCTGCATGTCATAGCAGAGAATCAGGCTTCACGTCACCCAACATTGGAACAGTCCATTGGCATATATTTAGGCCCCGGCACCCAGACAGAGGAGAGGTTCATTCAACTTTGGGTAGCCGTGTGACATGGTTGGTTGAGATGCTTGGTGACGGAGGTGGTGGTGGTGTTGGTGGTACATCCCCTGTTTGCTGGGCGGCAGGTGCCAACGTTCCTCCAGAGGCGGAGGAAGAGGCCGAGGCGGCAGCAGCAGAAGAGGCCGAGGCGGCAGCAGCAGAAGAGGCCGAGGCGGCAGCAGCAGAAGAGGTAGCAGGGGGAGCCTGAGTGACTTCCTTGTTTTTAAGGTGTTTACTCCACTGCAGTTCATGCTTTGCATGCAGGTGCCTGGTCATGCAGGTTGTGCTAAGGTTCAGAACGTTAATGCCTCGCTTCAGGCTCTGATGGCACAGCGTGCAAACCAGTCGGGTCTTGTCGTCAGCACATTGTTTGAAGAAGTGCCATGACAGGGAACTCCTTGAAGCTGCCTTTCGGGTGCTCGGTCCCAGATGGCGGCGGTCAGTAGCAGGCGGAGTCTCTTGGCGGCGGGTGTTCTGCTTTTGCCCACTGCTCCCTCTTTTGCTACGCTGTTGGCTCGGTCTCACCACTGCCTCTTCCTCCGAACTGTGAAAGTCAGTGGCACGACCTTCATTCCATGTGGGGTCTAGGACCTCATCGTCCCCTGCATCGTCTTCCACCCAGTCTTGATCCCTGACCTCCTGTTCAGTCTGCACACTGCAGAAAGACGCAGCAGTTGGCTCCTGTGTTTCGTCATCATCAGAGACATGCTGAGGTGGTATTCCCATGTCCTCATCATCAGGAAACTTAAGTGGTTGTGCGTCAGTGCATTCTATGTCTTCCACCGCTGGGGAAGGGCTAGGTGGATGCCCTTGGGAAACCCTGCCAGCGGAGTCTTCAAACAGCATAAGAGACTGCTGCATAACTTGAGGCTGAGACAGTTTCCCTGGTATGCATGGGGGTGATGTGACAGACTGATAGGGTTGGTTTTCAGGCGCCATCTGTGCGCTTTCTGCAGAAGACTGGGTGGGAGATAACGTGAACGTGCTGGAACCACTGTCGGCCACCCAATTGACTAATGCCTGTACCTGCTCAGGCCTTACCATCCTTAGAACGGCATTGGGCCCCACCATATATCGCTGTAAATTCTGGCGGCTACTGGGACCTGAGGTAGTTGGTACACTAGGACGTGTGGATGTAGCAGAACGGCCACGTCCTCTCCCAGCACCAGAGGGTCCACTAACACCACCACGACCATGTCCACGTCCGCGTCCCTTACTAGATGTTTTCCTCATTGTTATCGTTCACCACAACAACAAAAATATTATTTGGCCCAATGTATTGTATTCAAATTCAGGCCTTTTTTTTACAGACACCTAACACTATCTGGCTATCTATTTAGGTACCGTATTACACTAATACAGGCACAGCAGTAACCACAGATTTAGCTGACTATGAATTTGAGGCCTAGTATTTAGGCCCTGGATGATAGGTATACGTTTACGGACAGAATTAGACTTGGAAATGCACAGTAGCGTGTGTGTGAAGTTATTCAGAATGACCCTATGTGCACCTTGAATCTGATATACCCTTTTAGGGATGTATTTAAAGTAGGCCTGATACAGCAGAAACCACTATATTAGGAAATTGCTAAATTGGGAATTGTATATCAACCCAGACCAAAAACTGTGCTTTGACGGACACTAAATAACTTGACCAGCCACAACAGGACAGCGGTAACGAGAGATTTAGCTGGATATAAACTTGAGGCCTAGTATTTAGGTGCTGGGTGACAGGTATACGTTTACTGACAGAATTAGACTGGGATATGGCCAAAAAATAACCACACTATTGAGGGTTAAATTCACTTGGTGACAGCTTGCCCCTGATGTAGGCTTTAGCCAAAAAATAAACAGACTATTGCTGGTTAAATGCACTTGGTGGCAGCTTGTGCTGGCGCAACACAAGACACAAAATGGCCGCCGATCACCCCAGAAAAAAGTGACTGAAAAACGCTCTGGGCAGCCTAAAAACAGTGAGCAATTCAATAGCAGCAGTTCAATCATCCACAGCTGCAGATCGATCTCTGAATGAAGTCCTTTGGAGGAGTTAATCAGCCTAATCTCGCCCTAACGTCGCAGCTGCAACCTCTCCCTACACTGATCAGAGCAGAGTGACGGGCGGCGCTATGTGACTCCAGCTTAAATAGAGGCTGGGTCACATGGTGCTCTGGCTAATCACAGCCATGCCAATAGTAGGCATGGCTGTGACGGCCTCTTGGGGCAAGTAGTATGACGCTTGTTGATTGGCTGCTTTGCAGCCTTTCAAAAAGCGCCAAGAAAGCGACGAACACCGAACCTGAACCCGGACTTTTACGAAAATGTCCGGGTTCGGGTCCGTGTCACGGACACCCCAAAATTCGGTACGAACCCGAACTATACAGTTCGGGTTCGCTCATCCCTAGTGAGGACCTGTTGGCAGTTTTTGTATGCAAATAACAAATTAGGATACTAGAGGACGACCACCTGAATCAGACAGAGAATTAATGTAATAAGTGGTCAAAATTAGGCCTTAGGCGCAACTGCTCCGAGGGATCCGAATTTAAGAAAAAGGCTAACGAATTAAGGACCAGATTTCTTAACAGGGGATATCCTGACAAGGTACTCAGGCAGGCTTATCATAGGGCGGTCGACACGGCTCGTCCGGACCTCCTGGTGCCCAGGGTAAGATTGCCTCAAGACCAGAAGATCCGATTGTTAGGCACCTTTGATGGCTGTGCTGATAGAATACGAGGGATCCTTAATAAGCACTGGCCCATTTTGCTGATGGACCCTGATATTAAGGAAGCCGTGCACGACTACCCCCAGATAACATTTAGAAGGGGTAGTAATTTGAAGGACCTTCTCGTACACAGCCACTTCACACCAGTCCCTAGGCAAGGCACCTGGCTCGATCGCAGGCCCACGGGCTGTTTCAGGTGCAGTGGATGTGTGGCCTGTGGTTTCATCCAACCTGGCAAAACTTTTTTCAGCTCAAACTTGTCAAAAACCTTCCCCATTAGGGATTTTATCAATTGCAAGACGCAGGGCGTCATATATAAGATCACCTGCGAATGCGGTCTGGAGTACGTGGGGAAAACTAAACGTGAGCTGCGCAGGCGCCTTGGCGAGCATCTTGGCGACATTGCCAATAACAGGGACACAACAGTATCTAAGCACGTACATGACTATCACCAGGGGAACGCAAACTGTCTCCGAGCTATTGGAATTGAGAAAGTAGCGCGTTCGGTCCGTGGTGGAGACTGGGACCGTATGTTATTACAGAGAGAATCCCGCTGGATCTATACTCTGTCCACAGTCTCACCCACGGGTCTTAATGAACAGCTTAATTACAGCTGTTTTATTTAGTACACTGGTGACGCTCATAATTCCATAGCTCCTCTTATGTCATTATATGATTATCCTTTTCCCCGCCCACCTACTGTTTCCCTGCCCCTCTCTTTATTTCCAATTCTCCCTATGCCCCCTATATGTGTCCGCTTGAGACCTCTACAGTCTTGATTCCTATATTTATCTTGTGCCATTAAATACCAAATCTAAATTGTGCGCAGCTACACATCAGGAGCTGCGATGCCGGACGGTGCCTGGGAATGCGTCCCGTTTGCCAGGCAACCGTCATGTGATCACGCCTGTATCAGCGTGATAGGACGCGGTGACGTCATCGCTGTCATGTCAAGTCCGCCCCTTTGCCTTCCTCCTCCTATGCGATGCATCGCTCCACGCATGCGCGGGCGTGCACCGCTCATTCCGGATGTGGCAGGCGTGTCCTTGCCAAGCCTCATTCTGAGGCTGGCTCGGTTTTTAAAAGGTAGCGATTCTCATGTGCTCCTTAGGCTACATCAGCCCAGGCGTCTAGATAGTTAGTAGGAGAGGGGCTCTATATCTTGACCCCCCTCTTCCCTCACAGCTAACCAGCCCACCTCTGATCTATATCTGGATCGTGGTGTTACTTAATCTCTATGCAGAGTGCACCATTGACATCTCTGTCAGTGCACCCTGCACAGGTTTAGCCCAAGCAGACCGTTTTCCCCTGATGAGCCTGTCACTCATCTTTTTCAGCGAAACGTGCATGTAGGGATCAGGTAAGCGAGGGCCTTCTAGGGCGCACAAATTCCAGGGTGAGGTTCCTGTAGGTGACTGGTGGCGGTTTACCACCATCCGGTCACATAGGCCAGTGTCGGGCTCCAGGGTATTACTAGGGCAAGCCAGCACTACAGACCACCCTGCATCACGCAATTGCCAGCACAAACGGTGTGCACATCCATCAACACCAGCCGGACAATTGTGGATCCAGAAGCCTTTCATCTGAGTGGTAGGACCAGACAGTTATTATTTTGGTCCCGCCGAGCATCTCTTTTCAGCATTTGACTCGGTATAGGGTACCAGCCTTTCCGTGTGGTAACCCGCCGCGTTGCTTCTGATTTATGTTTATGTATCGTCATATCTTGGGACCAATCTTCTAATTATACCTATTAAATGTTAAGTTTTAATTTTGACCACTTATTACATTAATTCTCAGTTTTTGTATGCTTTTAACGTTTTGTTTCAGGTTGCCTGTTTTAGTCCTCATCCTGATGGTCATGCTCAGTTAGGACTCCCCCCATCAGTACTTAACCCCCTCACGTCCAAGTTCAGTGTTTTATCCCCTGTCTCAGGTTACTTGATGGCCTGCTGCTCTTGTGACATTTTAACCATTTGGATTACAATTAACTTTTAACCCTGTGGATTACAATTGACTTTTATCAGTTTCCAGAGGATTCTACACCTTCAAGCACTTCAAGGAAACAGGACTCAAGTTATTGTTGAGCCTCATTTTGCACTAATAATTTGCACTTCTTTTATTATAAAATGTTTTATTGCAACATAAAAGCTTGCACTCAATTCTCATGCTATTTAAAAATTTTTGCACTATTGTACTGGTTTACAAATTTTGTAACGTTTAAGATAACCTGCCCATTGTGTGTATTTTCTTTCCAGGTGCCACAATGTGAATTTATGCACTGTTTATGATGATTGCACTTAACCATTGCACTTAACAAAAAATTGTAGCAACTTACTTAACCACCTCCGGACCGCCTAACGCACATGTGCGTTCCGGAGGTGGCAGGCTGGCGCACAGTCACGCATATATGCGTCATCTCGCGAGACGCGAGATTTCCTGTGAACGCGCGCACACAGGCGCGCGCGCTCACAGGAACGGAAGGTAAGCGAGTGGATCTCCAGCATGCCAGCGGCGATCGCTCGCTGGCAGGCTGGAGATCCGAATTTTTTAACCCCTAACAGGTATATTAGACGCTGTTTTCATAACAGCGTCTAATATACCTGCTACCTGGTCCTCTGGTGGTCCCTTTTGTTAGGATCGACCACCAGAGGACTCAGGTAGGTCAGTACAGTCGCACCAAACACCACACTACACTACACCCCCCCCGTCACTTATTAACCCCTTATAAACCCCTGATCACCCATGATCACCCCATATAAACTCCCTGATCACCCCCCTGTCATTGATCACCGCCCTGTCATTGATCACCCCCCTGTCATTGATCACCCCCCTGTCATTGATCACCCCCTGTCATTGATCACCCCCCTGTCATTGATCACCCCCCTGTCAGGCTCCGTTCAGACGTCCGTATGATTTTTACGGATCCACGGATACATGGATCGGATCCGCAAAAAGCATACGGACGTCTGAATGGAGCCTTACAGGGGGGTGATCAATGACAGGCGGGTGATCACCCATATACACTCCCTGATCACCCCCTGTCATTGATCACCCCCCTGTCATTGATCACCCCCCTGTAAGGCTCCATTCAGACATCCGCATGCGTTTTGTGGATCCGATCCATGTATCCATGGATCCGTAAAAAATAATGCGGATGTCTGAATGGAGCCTTACAGGGGGGTGATCAGTGACAGGGGGGTGATCACCCTGATTACCCTGATCACCCCCTGTCATTGATAACCCCCCTGTAAGGCTCCATTCAGACGTCCGCATGCGTTTTGTGGATCCGATACATGTATCCATGGATCCGTAAAAAATCATGCGGATGTCTGAATGGAGCCTTACAGGGGGGGTGATCAATGACAGGGGGGTGATTACCCTGATCACCCCCTGTCATTGATAACCCCCCTGTAAGGCTCCATTCAGACGTCCACATGCGTTCTGTGGATCCGATCCATGTATCCATGGATCCGTAAAAAATCATGCGGATGTCTGAATGGAGCCTTACAGGGGGGGTGATCAGTGACAGGGGGGTGATCACCCTGATTACCCTGATCACCCCCTGTCATTGATAACCCCCCTGTAAGGCTCCATTCAGACGTCCGCATGCGTTTTGTGGATCCGATCCATGTATCCATGGATCCGTAAA
Source organism: Bufo gargarizans (assembly GCF_014858855.1). Taxonomy (NCBI): domain Eukaryota; kingdom Metazoa; phylum Chordata; class Amphibia; order Anura; family Bufonidae; genus Bufo; species Bufo gargarizans. Next base: position 35,322,081 of record NC_058080.1, read on the forward strand.
AAATCATGCGGATGTCTGAATGGAGCCTTACAGGGGGGGTGATCAGTGACAGGGGGGTGATCAGGGAGTCTATATGGGTGATCACCCCCCTGTCATTGATCACCCCCCTGTCATTGATCACCCCCCCCCTCCTGGTAAGGCTCCATTCAGACATTTTTTTTGGCACAAGTTAGCGGAAATTTTTTGTTTGTTTTTGTTTTTGTTTTTTCTTACTAAGTCTCATATTCCACTAACTTGTGTCAAAAAATAAAATCTCCCATGGACTCACCATACCCCTCAAGGAATCCAAATGCGTAAACATTTTTAGACATTTATATTCCAGACTTCTTCTCACGCTTTAGGGCCCCTAAAAAGCCAGGGCAGTATAAATACCCCACATGTGACCCCATTTCGGAAAGAAAACACCCCAAGGTATTCCGTGAGGGGCATATTGAGTCCATGAAAGATTGAAATTTTTGTCCTAAGTTAGCGGAAAGTGAGACTTTGTGAGAAAAAAACAAAAAAAAAATCTATATCCGCTAACTTATGCAAAAAAAAAAAAAATTCTAGGAACTCGCCAGGCCCCTCATTGAATACCTTGGGGTGTCTTCTTTCCAAAGTGGGGTCACATGTGGGGTATTTATACTGCCCTGGCTTTTTAGGGGCCCGAAAGTGTGAGAAGAAGTCTGGGATCCAAATGTCTAAAAATGCCCTCCTAAAAGGAATTTGCAATTGCAAAAAAGTGTCACACATGTGGTATCGCCGTACTCAGGAGAAGTTGGGCAATGTGTTTTGGGGTGTCATTTTACATATACCCATGCTGGGTGAGAAAAATATCTTGGTCAAATGCCAACTTTGTATAAAAAAAATGGGAAAAGTTTTCTTTTGCCAAGATATTTCTCTCACCCAGCATGGGTATATGTAAAATGACACCCCAAAACACATTCCCCAACTTCTCCTGAGTACGGCGATACCAGATGTGTCACACTTTTTTGATGCCAAGGTGGGCAAAGGGGCACATATTCCAAAGAGCACCTTTCGGATTTCACCGGTCATTTTTTTACAGATTTTGATTGCAAAGTTCTTCTCACACATTTGGGCCCCTAAATTGCCAGGGCAGTATAACTACGCCACAAGTGACCCCATTTTGGAAAGAAGACACCCCAAGGTATTCCGTGAGGGGCATGGCGAGTTCCTAGAATTTTTTATTTTTTGTCGCAAGTTAGTGGAATATGAGACTTTGTAAGGAAAAAAGAGAAAAAAAAAAAATCATCATTTTCCGCTAACTTGTGACAAAAAATAAAAAATTCTAGGAACTCGCCATGCCCCTCACGGAATACCTTGGGGTGTCTTCTTTCCAAAATGGGGTCACTTGTGGCGTAGTTATACTGCCCTGGCAATTTAGGGGCCCAAATGTGTGAGAAGAACTTTGCAATCAAAATGTGTAAAAAATGACCGGTGAAATCCGAAAGGTGCACTTTGGAATGTGTGCCCCTTTGCCCACCTTGGCAGCAAAAAAGTGTCACACATCTGGTATCGCCGGACTCAGGAGAAGTTGGGGAATGTGTTTTGGGGTGTCATTTTACATATACCCATGCTGGATGAGAGAAATATCTTGGCAAAAGACAACTTTTCCCATTTTTTTATACAAAGTTGGCATTTGACCAAGATATTTTTCTTACCCAGCATGGGTATATGTAAAATGACACCCCGAAACACATTCCCCAACTTCTCCTGAGTACGGCGATACCAGATGTGTCACACTTTTTTGCTGCCAAGGTGGGCAAAGGGGCACATATTCCAAAGTGCACCTTTTGGATTTCACCGGTCATTTTTTACACATTTTGATTGCAAAGTTCTTCTCACACATTTGGGCCCCTAAATTGCCAGGGCAGTATAACTACGCCACAAGTGACCCCATTTTGGAAAGAAGACACCCCAAGGTATTCCGTGAGGGGCATGGCGAGTTCCTAGAATTTTTTATTTTTTGTCGCAAGTTAGTGGAATATGAGACTTTGTAAGGAAAAAAGAGAAAAAAAAAAAAATCATCATTTTCCGCTAACTTGTGACAAAAAATAAAAAATTCTAGGAACTCGCCATGCCCCTCACGGAATACCTTGGGGTGTCTTCTTTCCAAAATGGGGTCACTTGTGGCGTAGTTATACTGCCCTGGCAATTTAGGGGCCCAAATGTGTGAGAAGTACCTTGCAATCAAAATGTGTAAAAAATGACCGGTGAAATCCGAAAGGTGCACTTTGGAATGTGTGCCCCTTTGCCCACCTTGGCAGCAAAAAAGTGTGACACATCTGGTATCGCCGTACTCAGGAGAAGTTGGGGAATGTGTTTTGGGGTGTCATTTTACATATAACCATGCTGGGTGAGAGAAATATCTTGGCAAAAGACAACTTTTCCAATTTTTTTATACAAAGTTGGCATTTGACCAAGATATTTTTCTCACCCAGCATGGGTATATGTAAAATGACACCCCAAAACACATTCCCCAACTTCTCCTGAGTACGGCGATACCAGATGTGTCACACTTTTTTGCAGCCAAGGTGGGCAAAGGGGCACATATTCCAAAGTGCACCTTTTGGATTTCACCGGTCATTTTTTAAACATTTCGATTGCAAAGTTCTTCTCACACATTTGGGCCCCTAAATTGCCAGGGCAGTATAACTACCCCACAAGTGACCCCATTTTGGAAAGTTCTATGAACTCACTATGCCCATCAGCGAATACCTTAGGGTGTCTACTTTCCGAAATGGGGTCATTTGTGGGGTTTTTCTACTGTTTGGGCATTGTAGAACCTCAGGAATCATGACAGGTGCTCAGAAAGTCAGAGCTGCTTCAAAAAGCGGAAATTCACATTTTTGTACCATAGTTTGTAAATGCTATAACTTTTACCCAAACCATTTTTTTTTTGCTCAAACATTTTTTTTTTATCAAAGACATGTAGAACAATAAATTTGGCGAAAAATGTATATATGGATGTCGTTTTTTTTGCAAAATTTTACAGCTGAAAGTGAAAAATTTAATTTTTTTGCAAAAAAATCGTTACATTTTGATTAATAACAAAAAAAGTAAAAGTGTCAGCAGCAATAAAATACCACCCAATGAAAGCTCTGTTAGTGAGAAGAAAAGGAGGTAAAATTCATTTGGGTGGTAAGTTGCATGACCGAGCGATAAACGGTGAAAGGAGTGTAGTGCCGAAGTGTAAAAAGTGCTCTGGTCATGAAGGGGGTTTCACCTAGCGGGGCTGAAGTGGTTAAAGTATGCCTTTTTTTACAGCTCTTGTTCTCTCCCCCTTGTACGGACTGTCTTCATAGGGACGTTGAATACTAATGGCCTACACCCAGTGAAATATACCCATAGGTACCCAGGGTAGGACCAAGTGGAAAGTCCAGGCAGATCTAGTTACTTCACAGGTACCCCTGCTGCTTCGGGAATCGTTAGAAGCCCTAGGCTGCTCCTTCCCGCTTGTTTTATGTCCCTCCTCTCACTGTGAATGCAGCTTCCGAATGAATCTAAAATGGATGCTGTCCAGGAGGTGGGAGGGTCTGGGAGGGAGGGTCTGCTGCTGATTGGCTGGAATGTGTCTGCTGACTGTGAGGTACGGGGGTCAAAGTTTGCTCAATGATGATGTATAGGGGGCGGACCGAACATCGCATATATTCGCCCGCCGCGGCGAACGCGAACAAGCTATGTTCGCCGGGAACTGTTCGCCGGCGAATAGTTCGGGACATCACTACCCAAGACTATTGCTGTAACTTGTATGGATTTAAAGCTGACATTCAGTAAAGACAAGTTGGATCATATTACCTGTTTGGATCTTATTTACTGCTACCAAAGTTCCTCAATTACTCCTACTGACCACACTCAATGTATTGCAAGTGAGCCAGGATCCAGGAGTCCAGCCGTACCCAGGCAGGAGACAGCGCTGACACTACACAGAGACATTGTCCCCTCTGGCATTCCTCACCTGGTACGTGAGTTATAACATCTTAAAGGGCCCTGCTACAGAACCTGCGCAAGCTGCAACTGGCAGCACGAACTACTACATATATATACTGACCCACTGCATTGTACTAGTGTCCTGCCCATTGCACGTACCCCATGCTTCCATTTAGGTGGGAGGCGTGATGATGGCGGTGTATTAATATGGTAAACAATAGCACAGCGCCATGATGTGTCGCACACACAGCCATCTAAATTCAGCTGCATCTCAGGGACAGGGACGTACACTTACCCCTTGTGAGTTTAATCTGTTTCTAATCTGCTAGAAATAACTGAAATGGCACCAGAGTGGCAGCCATTTCAGTCCGAGTGTGGTTACCTAGGCAACCTGTCAGAGCCTGTGTGAGCTGGATGCAGGCAGCCATTTCAGACAGAGTGTGGTTACCTAGGCAACCTGTCCGAGCCTGTGTGAGCGGGATGAAGGCAGCCATTTCAGTCAGAGTGTGGTTACCTAGGCAACCTGTCAGAGCCTGTGTGAGCTGGATGCAGGCAGCCATTTCAGTCAGAGTGTGGTTACCTAGGCAACCTGTCCGAGCCTGTGTGAGCTGGATGCAGGCAGCCATTTCAGTCAGAGTGTGGTTACCTAGCAACCTGTCCGAGCCTGTGTGAGCTGGATGCAGGCAGCCATTTCAGTCAGAGTGTGGTTACCTAGCAACCTGTCCGAGCCTGTGTGAGCTGGATGCAGGAAGCCATTTCAGTCAGAGTGTGGTTACCTAGGCAACCTGTCAGAGCCTGTGTGAGCTGGATGCAGGCAGCCATTTCAGTCAGAGTGTGGTTACCTAGGCAACCTGTCCGAGCCTGTGTGAGCTGGATGCAGGCAGCCATTTCAGTCAGAGTGTGGTTACCTAGCAACCTGTCCGAGCCTGTGTGAGCTGGATGCAGGCAGCCATTTCAGTCAGAGTGTGGTTACCTAGCAACCTGTCCGAGCCTGTGTGAGCTGGATGCAGGAAGCCATTTCAGTCAGAGTGTGGTTACCTAGGCAACCTGTCAGAGCCTGTGTGAGCTGGATGCAGGCAGCCATTTCAGTCAGAGTGTGGTTACCTAGGCAACCTGTCAGAGCCTGTGTGAGCTGGATGCAGGCAGCCATTTCAGTCAGAGTGTGGTTACCTAGGCAACCTGTCCGAGCCTGTGTGAGCTGGATGCAGGCAGCCATTTCAGTCAGAGTGTGGTTACCTAGGCAACCTGTCAGAGCCTGTGTGAGCTGGATGCAGGCAGCCATTTCAGTCAGAGTTTGGTTACCTAGGCAACCTGTCCGAGCCTGTGTGAGCTGGATGCAGGCAGCCATTTTGGAGTTCAGTCTAGAGAGCAGCAGCTGAGGAGAGAGCTGTGTGGTAACGGCTCTGACAGGACTCTAGACATAACCGCCGAGATAATACTCACTTATGGAAGGTATGTTTTCTATGTTAAACCCTTTTGTTTACATTTCATGCCCTGCGTCTTGTCTACTATTTTTTCTGTAAATCTTTGAAAACGCATCTTGTTATGACTGAATTTGTTCCATTAAAAAGAACTATTTCTTTTTAATTGTCTGTTTCCTTTCGCTCTAAAATATTAACAGCTTGAGAATCTAACTTCCTTCAGGAGAGAATTAGTAGATATCAGTGTTAGGGGCCATTCACACGTCCGCAATTCTGTTCCGCATTTTGGGGGACGGAATTGCAGACCCATTCATTTCTATGGGGCCGCACAATGTGCTGCCCAGATACGGAAATGTGGACCCGCACTTCTGGGTACGCAATTCCGATCCAGAAAAAAATAGAACATGTCCTATTCATGTCTGCAATTGCGGACAAGATTAGACATACTCTATTATAGTGCTGGCGATGTGCGGTCCCTAAAATGCGGAACGCACATGGCCGGTATCTGTGTTTTGCGGATCCTTGGATCCGTAGATATGCAAAACACTTACGGACGTGTGAATGGAGCCTTATGGTTAAAATTTTATTGTATGGGGACTGTCCAATCAGATGTGGGTCATTTGAGAGGAGATTATTGTGTCCAGGAAAGTGACAAATAGGTCTTTTGGTATAGCACCCAAGTGTTACAGTGCAGGTCATAGGCGATCGATAAGATATCGACAGGGAGCAAGTTGATGCTTAATTGACGGTAGATTGGCAATTACAGTATCAAAATCGCTGATCCTCAGCTTTAGTGTGGTTCTCTTTACGAACCTGGTGGCAGCAAATATAGGGTGTGGGGAGTTAATGCTTTGATTGATTCTCAGCACCCATATATTGTCACGGCCGTGTTACGCGGACAGGCTCTTTCCGGCAGGCGCATGTGTTACCAGTAGCAACTGGAGGTGGTTGCGCCGGGCTTAACTTGGCTGTGGGCATGGTTCATGACAGACCGCCTAATGTACCTCCAGCCACATAATCACTAGTTCTTTTCTGTCAGGCGAATGCCTACTTTTTGGGGCCTATACTGGCCTACAGTAAAATTTTTAGCTGGTGACCGCCTATTGTACCTCCAGCCACATCATCACAATTTCTTTTCTGTCAGGTAAATGCCTAATTTTTGGGGCCTGTACTACACTGGCCTACAGTAAAATTGATATCCAATGACCGTCTAATGTACCTCCAGCCACATAATCACTTGTTCTTTTCTGTCAGGTGAATGCCTAATTTTTGGGGCCTGTACTCCCGTAGCATAAAATAAAATTTTTCTAGGCTCCAGCAGGGCACATTTTTGAGAGTTTCCCTTAAGACGCATAAAAATGGCCCCTGATTAAAATGCATATTTTTTGTGGGAATTTTTGCCACTGATTCCCCTCTTGTATGTCACTCACCATGTTGAGGGACTATTTGTGCACTTCTAGTATTTGGTGGCTGCAAATATGTCCTGAAGGTTTTTCAGGTTCGCCTGCCATTAAAGTGAATAGGGCCCGCCGCAAACGCGCTGTTCACGAACATTTGATTGCGAATGCGCGTTTGCGAAACGTCCCGGACGATGTTCCTCCATCACTATCTGCTGGTGAGCTGACTCTCTAAAACATTAGAGGCGAGTGCATTCTGCTGATCTGACCATGGAAAAGATTTTGGGTGAGGGCCTGCTGCTGATCTGACCATGGAAAAGATTTTGGGTGAGGGCCTGCTGCTGAGCTGACTCTCTAAAACATTAGGAGCGAGGGCAGCCTAAAAAGCATGTTGATATGAAGGAAGAGGAGGAGGACGAGAAAAAGAAGACTGATCCATATACCCTTTATTGTGGGTGCATGGGAATACAGTGTATTCAATACACCAGAAAAGCCACATTTAAAGTGCCTTTATTTTCAGACGCTTTCCTCTGGTGGAGTAGAGAAGTCAGGGGCAATCCAGGCCTTGTTCTTTTTGATAAGAGTCAACCGGTCAGCATTTTCAGTTGACAGGCGGATGTGCTTATCAGTTATGATGCCCCCAGCAGCACTAAATACCTGCTCTGACAAAACGCTGGCAGCAGGGCAGACCAGCACCTCCAAGGCATAGAGCTCCAGTTCGTGCCACGTGTCCAGCTTGCACACCCGATAGTTGTAAGGCACAGAGAGATCATTGAGGACGCTGACACGGTCTGCTACGTACTCCTTCACCATCTTCCAAAATTGTTCCCTCCTTGTGACAGTAGGCCGCGCATTAGAGTGAGGGTGCTGGCAGGGTGTCATGAAACTGTCCCAGGCTTTGGAGAGTGTTGCCCTGCCTTTGTTGGAACTGCTGTGTGTTCCCCTTGTCTCCCCTCCTTGGTTGCCTAAGGAACTACGTACTCTGATGCCAGCGTTGTCAGCTGGAAATTTTTGGAGCACTTTTTCCACAAGGACCTTCTGGTATTGCACCATTTTACTAGTCCTCTCCACCACAGGAATGAGAGATGTGAAGTTCTCTTTGTAGTGGGGATCAAGAAGGGTGAACAACCAATAATCGGTGTTGGCCAAAATGCGTACAACGCGAGGGTAACGGGAAAGGCAGCATAACATAAAGTCAGCAATGTGTGCCAGACTCCCAACAGACAAGACTTTACTGTCCTCATCAGGAGGATGACGCTTAATCTCCTCATCCTCTTCCTCCTCTTCTGCCCATCCACGCTGAACAGATGGAATAAACCTGCTATGGGTACTACCCTCTGTAGCGGAGGCAAACGTCTCCTGCTCCTCCTCCTCATCATCCAATTCACGCTGAGAAGACGAAATGAGGGTGGTCTGGCTATCACCCTGTGTACTGTCTTCCCCCATTTCCACCTCTTTCACATGCAAAGCCTCTTTCATTGTATGCAGCGAGCGTTTCAATAGACACAGAATTGGAATGGTTACGCTGATAATAGCAGCATTGCCGCTCACCATCTGTGTTGATTCCTCAAAGTTGCGTAAAACCTCACAGAGGTCAGACATCCATGCCCACTCGTCACTTGTGAAAAGCAGAAGCTGACTGGAAAGGCGCCGACCATGGTGCAGCTGGTATTCCACTACTGACCTCTGCTGCTCACAAAGCCTGGCCAACGTGTGGAGTTGTCACACAACAGTCAGTGAGCTGGCAATTGCAAGCGCTGCTGCAGCGCTGCCAGGCCGGAAATGGGCACACATGCGGCGCACCCTCACCAGTAGCTCAGGCAAGTTAGGGTAGGTTTCGAGAAACCACTGAACCACTAAGTTTAACACGTGGGCTAGGCATGGTATGTGTGTGAGCTTGCCAAGGTCCAAAGCTGCCACCAAGTTACGGCCATTATCAGACACAACCATGCCTGGTTCTAGGTTGAGTGGCGAGAGCCACAGCTCAGTCTAGTCCCTTAAAACCTGCCACAGCTCTGTGGCATTGTGCTGTTTGTCACCTAAACATATTAGTTTAAGCACGGCCTGTTGCCGCTTCCCCACTGCAGTGCTACACTACTTCCAGCTACTGACTGATTGCTAACTGGTGCTGCAAGATGACAATTCAGAGGTGGAAGTGGAGGAGGAGGTGGAGGAGGAGAAGCGGGGGTTCAGCCACTAATGTAGGTGGTGGCAGAAATCCTGATGGAAGTAGGGCCCGCCATCCTTGGCGTCGGTGTCATGGAACCATGAACCAGACGTACAACAAGAGATAAGTGGAAATAAGAAGGCTTTATTGAAAATCAAGCTGTAAGCAAAAGTCCAAACGGATGGCTAAACCGAAGCAGGGTCTTGCGTAGACAGAGGTCAGGAACCAGAAGGGTAGTCAGACGAAGCCTGGATCAGGAACCAGCAGGGTAGTCAGACGAAGCCAGGATCAGGAACCAACGGGGTAGTCAGACGAGGCCAGGATCAGGAACCAGAAGCAGCAGCAGTCTTAGAAGCATATGAACACAGGAGGACCAAGCAAGGAACTGAAGCCACAGACCTCCTATATATATATGAGCTAGGCATCCAGCTCCTCCCAGTGGGAAGGAGAAGCCGCAGGGTGGGAGGCTACAAGAAACCCAGAAACCAAGATGGCCGCCAGCACATGTCAAACGAAGGAGAACAGTATGAAGGTAAGACCATGACAGTACCTCCCCCTCAAGGGCCCCTCCTCCGCGGAGTAAGGAACGGTTTCTGAGGGAAGCGTGCGTGGAAGGCTCGGAGCAAAGCAGGAGCATGGACATCTGCGGAGGGAACCCAGGAACGCTCCTCTGGACCATAACCACGCCAATGGACCAAAAACTGCAACCGACCGCGGACCAGGCGTGAGTCCAGGATATTGCTCACCTCATATTCCTCACGATTGCCCACTTGGACCGGACGGGGCCGAGGAACCGAGGAAGTGAAACGATTACACACCAATGGCTTCAACAGGGAGACATGAAACACGTTGGAGATCCGCATGCCAGGAGGAAGCGCAAGGGCATAGGCTACCGGGTTTACCCTGCGAAGCACTCGGAAGGGACCAACAAAGCGAGGCGCCAGCTTGGGAGTGGGCACTCGAAGGTTGAGGTTGCGGGTGGACAACCATACACGGTCTCCGACCTGGTAGGAAGGAGCGGGCGCTCGTCTGCGATCAGCCTGGAGTCTCTGGCGCTGCGCAGAGACCTCAAGGGACCTCTGGATCTGTACCCAAGAAGCACGTAGGACGGAAAGGTGATCCTCCACAGCCGGAATATCCTGGGGAGAGAATACCTCCGGTAACACGGCAGGTTGGAACCCATAATTGGCCATGAAGGGAGACGTCCCAGAAGAAGTGTTCACCGCCGTGTTCCTGGCAAACTCAGCCCAAGGCAGGAGGTCAACCCAATTGTCTTGGTGATCGGAGACATAGCAACGAAGGAATTGCTCCAAGGCCTGATTGGATCGTTCTGCGGCCCCATTGGACTGAGGGTGGTAGGCCGAGGAGAAAGAGAGATGAATCCCCAACTGGGAGCAAAAGGCGCGCCAGAACCTGGACACAAACTGACTCCCCCGATCCGACACAATCTCCTTGGGCAAACCGTGCAACCAAAAGACCTCCCTGGCGAAAATCGTGGCCAACTCTTGTGCAGAGGGTAACTTCTTGAGAGGAACACAGTGGCACATTTTGGAAAACCGATCCACAATCATGAAAATGACCGTATGGCCTCGGGATGCAGGGAGGTCCACAATGAAATCCATCCCCAGGTATGACCATGGGCGCTCCCCGGTGGCTATGGGTTGCAAAAGGCCCAACGGAAGGTGCCGAGGGGACTTACTCTGGGCACAAACGGAGCATGCCGCTACATATGCGGCGATGTCGGAACGTAGAGAAGGCCACCAGAACACCAGATTGAGCCGCCAAAATCTGCTCACCCAGGGGAGAGGTCAGGCTGGTGCGAATGGCGGCCAGGATCTGATTCGGAGGTATGACCGAAGTCGGAATCGACTCCTCCCCGGACAGCTCGGAGTACTGCCGTGATAAGGCATCCGCTCTGATGTTCTTGGAACCGGGTAGGTAGGAGACCACGTAATTAAAACGTGACAAGAACAGAGCCCATCTGGCCTGACGTGGTGTCAATCTCTTGGCCTCAGAAAGGTAGGTCAGATTCTTGTGGTCCGTCAGGATGAGAACCGGAACCACCGAACCCTCGAGCAAGTGCCTCCATTCTTTAAGGGCCTGCACGATGGCCAATAACTCCCTGTCACCAATCTGATAGTTGCACTCCGCGGAAGACAGTTTCCGGGAGTAAAACCCACAAGGAAGCAGAGGACCCTCGGGTGTTCTACGCTGAGACAGAAGGGCGCCTACTCCCGTCTCAGACGCGTCCACCTCGAGGACAAAGGGCAACCCAGGGTTGGGATGCGACAGAATCGGAGCCGACACAAAGGCGGACTTTAGAGCCTCAAAAGCTCGGATGGCCTCGAGCGGCCAGACCTGGAAATTACTGCCCTTCCTGGTCAGATCCGTGAGAGGCTTGGCTAGCATAGAAAAGTCCCTGATGAACTTCCGATAATAATTGGCGAAGCCCAAAAAGCGCTGCAGGGCACGGAGACCACTGGGCTGGGGCCACTGTAAGACAGCCGAAACCTTCTCAGGATCCATGGAGAACCCCTCAGTGGAAATGATGTAACCTAAGAAGGTTACCTGGGATCGGTGAAATTCGCATTTCTCAAGCTTACCGAACAGCCTGTTCTCTCGTAACCGTTGCAACACTCGTCTGACATCCATAATGTGGGCCTCCATGGATTCAGAATATACCAAGATGTCATCCAAATAGACCACCACACACTGCTGCAACAGGTCACGGAAAACATTGTTGATGAATTCCTGGAAGACTGCGGGCGCATTGCACAACCCAAAGGGCATAACCAAGGATTCATAATGACCGGTCCTGGTGTTAAACGCGGTCTTCCACTCATCGCCCGCCTTGATCCTTACGAGGTTATATGCCGCCCTCAGGTCGAGTTTGGTAAAGACCGTGGCCCCTTTGAGGCGATCGAACAGCTCGGAAATCAAGGGTATCGGGTAAGCGTTCTTGATCGTGATGCGATTGAGACCCCTGTAATCGATACAAGGCCTCAACTCACCGCCCTTCTTTTTCACAAAGAAAAATCCAGCCCCTGCCGGGGACGAGGATTTGCGAATGTGTCCGCGTGAAAGCGCCTCCCTCACGTACTCCTCCATGGCCTCATTCTCCGCTACCGACAGTGGATAGACTTTGCCACGAGGAGGAACGGCACCAGATTGTAACTCTATGGCACAATCGTATGGGCGGTGCGGAGGTAGGGCAACCGCGCGCACCTTATCGAATACATCCCGGTACTCTTCGTATTCAGGAGGCAACAGAGAGTCCGAGGAAGTACACAGCAACTTGACAGGCCCATGGATGCAACTAGCCCCACACTGCGGTGACCACGAGGGGATCTCGACCGATCTCCAATCGAAAGTCGGATTATGCTTCTGGAGCCAGGGGTACCCCAAGACCACCGAGTAGTGTGGAGACGAAATCACCTGGAGACAGACCGACTCTCTGTGAACGGCACCAATGGCTATCCCCACTGGAAGGGTCTCATGAGTCACGTGTGGCAGCAGAAGGGGTCTGCCGTCTATCGCCTCAAGAGCCAGTGGGGAACCTCGAGGCTGCAGAGGAATGGAATTGGCGGCAGCGAACACACTATCAATGAACAAACCACCAGCACCAGAGTCCACCAACGCCTGGGTCGTCACCGAGCCCCCGACCCAGGAGAGGACAACAGTGATCAGTGGTTTGTCAACACGGGAAACCGGGGACGAGGAGACTCCACCCAAGATCTGCCCCCGACAGGATCTCAGGTGCGAGCGTTTCCCGGACGGTTCGGACATGCCAACCGAAAATGCCCACCGAGACCACAGTACATGCATCGGCCCTCGCGTCTCCGGAGTACCCTCTCCCCCTCGGACAGGCGAGCAAACCCCAGCTGCATGGGTTCACCCCCAGACAAGTCATCCCCAGGAGGCGTGGGAGGAGAGGGAGGCACGGGTGGGACAGAAAACGTAGGCGCCAATCTGTTAGAAGACCTCCGCAGGCTCTCCTTAAAGGAAGGTCTCTCCCTGAGTCTGGTGTCAATCAAAATCAGGAAAGAAATAAGGGACTCGAGCTCCACTGGTAGGTCCTTAGCTGCAACCTCATCCTTTTTTTTTTGCTTTCAAAAATTTATTGGGCAAAATACAAAACATTTACAGTAAAGAAAATTTTTACAATCTCTCAATTCTTAGTGACCCAACTAATTATATATAAACATAAATATATTCAACTCGTCTTTTCATAACATTTAGAAAACCCTCCCCTCCCTCCCCCCCAATTTGTGGTGCGTCAAAGTAGGACCCCTATATATGAAAACAACTTGACCTCAGCTAATCAATCCTCCATCCACCCCATATCCTACTCCACTGGTACTCAATTTCCCTCCGTTTATATATAATTTTCTCATAGTTCTTTACTTTATCAGTTAAATTTAACCATGTATTTATGTCTGGAGTGGATCGGGCAAACCAGGTCCGACTGATCAAAACTCTAGCCAGCATCAGTATTCTGCTCAGGAAAATCTTTTGATACTTATGATTTTTTAGTTTGGAAAAATCATTAAGAACAAATACTTGTGGTTCAAAAGGAATTTGAATTCTTAGTTTATACATAATATAATTATTGATACTATTCCAGTAATTTATAAGTTCTGGACAAGTCCATATCATATGGAGAAAGTCCGCTCCTACAGTGTCACATTTGGGACAGTTGGACGTATCTCTTAACCCGCATTTATTCATCCACAGGGGAGTAATATATAATCTGTGGCAAATATAGAATTGTATTAGAACATGGTTGAAGTTCTGGGATAATGAAGATAAATTCCCAAAAATATTCTCCCACCCTTCTATTTGTAAATTCGGACAGTCCACCTCCCACGCTTTTTGTCCTGGTGAGTGTATATCACTAAACCGTACCTTAAGTAATAACTTATATATATTTGAAATTTTTATTCTAGAAGGTGTACCCCCTACCCAATCATTCAGAAAGGATAAATTATCTATATCCAACATCCGCTTATCATCCAAACTGGATAACACGGATCGCAATTGAAAATACCTAAACCATGAAAGATTTTTTATATTATGTGTCATTTCTATAAAGGGTTTAATTTCTCTATCTTTAACTACCTGTGAAATATATAAAATTTTATTCTTCTGCCAAAATGTGTCAGCTGCAATTTCATCCAGCCTTTGTAAATATAAATTATGCCAAAGAGGCGTAAATGTAAGTGAACCCTTAACCTTCAACCATGTCCTAGTTGTAGCCCACACTTTAAGAAGTAGTTTTATAGTCTCTCTATAGCCTCGCTCATAACTCTTCAATAGCCCAGATTCCAACAAGTTAAAAATATTATTGTGAGCGTGACTAGTTACCAACTTCCCCAGCAGTGCACTGTTCTCTGATTCATAGCACATCAATAACTGGGCTGCAATAAAATACCCTTTAAAGTAAGGGAGATTTAAACCCCCGCACTCCACTGATTTATACAAATATTCCAGCTTAATTCGAACTCGCTTTCTTCCCCATATTAAATCATTAATTATTCTTTCCATAAGTTTAAAATGTTTATCTTGTATCCAAATAGGTGTATTCCTAAGCACATAAAGAAATTGTGGTAATATCACCATTTTAACTAGTGAAACTCGATCAGCTCTAGATAGGGGAAGTTTCAGCCAGATTCCTATTTTAGCTCTAATCTTTACCATTATGGGGATCAAGTTAAGTTCTACAAAATTTTCGACCCGAGGCGATATAATCAAACCCAAGTATTGAAAAGTATCGACAATATCCAACTGTGTAACAGGAACCTCTTTCTGTGGCAGGGGATCTATTGGGAGCAGACTGGTCTTAGCCCAGTTTATAAGAAGACCAGACACCTCACCAAATTCTTTGACCATTTGAATAATCCTAGGGAGAGTAGTTTCCGTATGATCTATAAAGAACAGAACATCATCTGCATATAATGAGATACGGTCTTGTGTTCCTAGCGTACCAAATCCTTTAACCTGATCATCCTGCCTGATGGCCATCGCAAGGGGTTCGATATACACATCGAATAGTAAGGGAGATAATGGGCAACCCTGACGGGTGCCTCTGTTTAAATCGATACTACTACTCAGAATTCCATTAAGACTCAATTTGGCCCTTGGAGATCCATACAATAACTTAAGAGTGCGTATAAACCTTTCTCCAAAGCCCATCCTAGCAAGAACCTTCCAGAGGAAACGCCACTCCACCCTGTCAAAGGCCTTAGAGGCATCCAATGACAGGATGGAGCGGGCGGTCCCCCCAGGGGCCTGGATATTAGAAAAGAGCCGATGTAAATTATGATGTGTACCCTTATTTTGAATAAAACCGCTCTGATCCGGATGGACAATGGAGGAGATGACCCTAGAAAGCCTTGTAGCAAGGACCCTCGCAAGAAGCTTTACATCTGCATTGAGCAGTGAAATTGGTCTATAAGATTCTAAATCTAAAGGGTCCTTGCCTTTTTTTGGAATTAGTATTATTGTGGCCTCCATCATTGAATCTGGTAGCATCCCATCCTCCATTGATTCAGCAAAGACCTCCAACAATCTGGGAAAGATACAGTCCCCATATTTACTATAAAATTCATATGGAAGCCCGTCTGAACCAGGAGTGTAGTTAGCTGAACATAGTTTAATAGCTCCCTCAAGTTCCTGAATTGAGACCTCTAGTTCAAGTGCTTTCTTTTGCGTCTCAGTAATAGTTGAAAAGTTGATCCTATCTAGATAGAAATCTATCTTATCATCTGTAATGTTAGAATCAGCTTTATACAGATCAAGAAAATAATCAAGAAAGGCCTTCTCCACCGGGCCCTGTCTAGTGACTATCCTACCATCACTCGCTCGAACCTTATCTATATGTTTTTTGGGTTGTTGATTGGAGATTACTCTGGAGAGGAGTTTACCAGGTCGCCCTGACTCTGTAAAATATTTTTGCCCTTTAAAAAAAAGACTCTGTTGGGCCTTATCCAATAAAAACTTAGCATATATTTGTGTGGCTTTTTGCATATTTTCCCTATTCTTCTCCGTCTTATTTATATGGAAGGATTCTGTCGCCAACACTACATGTTTTTCTAGGTTTTTCTGTTTTTTTCCGTATTCCCTTCTAAGATTTGTGATATTACTAACCATCAATCCCCTCATATACGCCTTAAAGGTATCCCATACCACTTGAATTTTTGCTGAGCCATAGTTAATATCCCAGAATCGGCCTATTTCATTTCGAATTATTTCATGTGTCTTTATAACTGATAGCCAATAGGGGTTTAGTCTAAAGGGAGGTTTTGGTGTATATCTTTCCTGAGATAAGCATAGTTCAAGTAATAGCGGAGAATGATCAGATATTGACCTTGTTTCATATTTCATTCGCTTTATCAATTTCACATGTTTACTATTTATCAATACAAGATCTATTCTGGACAACGATTTACCTGCTTTGCTAAAGCATGAAAAAACCCTTTTCCCCTGTCCCAGATGTTCCCAAGCATCCTCAAATCCAGCCTCCAGGCAAAACCGTGCCAGGGGAGACCCCTGGACCGGACTGTCTCTCCCAGCACTCATAGAAACCCTGTCACGTAGAGGATCGATGACACAGTTAAAATCGCCAATAATCAATGTTGGACATTCTGGCCATTTATCCATGAATAATAGAAGAGAATTAAGAACCGAAAAAGAAAATGGCGGTGGGATATAGACAAAGGCCAAAATACATAACTTTCCCCCTAACCTACAATATAAAAAGATAAATCTCCCCAGTTGGTCGACAGAGGATGCCTCACAAACGAAGTTAATAAGTCTATGTATCAACACCGTAACACCTCTCGAATAATTAGAGAGGGTAGAATGATACGTATGCGCAGCCCATCCCCTGTCGACCACTCTAGTGGTCTCTTCAGTAAGGTGGGTCTCTAACAAGCATACTATTGCTGGTAGATGGGCCTGAGTCAAGTCAAAAACCGCTTGTCTCTTACCTCTTTCCCCCAAACCACGTATATTCCAAGCAAAAATTCTAATCATCGTCATCAACAATGGTTAAGTGAAGAAACAGAAGAGAGGGAGAAGAGAGAAAAAAGAAAAAAATAATAAACTAAAAGAAGGGAAACCACACCTACTTTGACGCACCACAACCCAACCCCACCCCCCCCTCACCCCCCCCCCCCCACAGGCAATCCACCACATATTGTAGTAGATTTCTTTCCTATGACCAACCCTCCCACACTCCCCCCACTCAGCCACCCCCATTAGGAAGCAAAGAAAAATACATTTAGGGGTATAAGCCCCTTATAGTACTAATTATTCCCGCCAGATCATAACCCAATTAAATTATCGATTATTTCGATCAAGCCAGTCCACAGCTTCTTTCGGGGTGTCAAAAAAAAGGGTTTTATCATTAAAAACAATCCGCAATTTGGCTGGGAATATGAGAGAATATTTAATATCCCTTTCTCTTAGCCTCTTTTTAGCAATCATAAATGTGCGTCTCTTTTCTTGTATTTCTTTCGAAAAATCGGGAAAAAAGGCCAGTCTAATCCCGTTATACACAACCGGTGGGGATTCCCTCGCCCTTCTCAGGAGGACATCCCTGTCCCCTGTAGTCAATAACTTAGCAAGGAATGTCCGAGGTTGTCTCCCTGGAATTGGTTTTCCCCCTGGGACCCGATGAGCTCTTTCAATCATAAAAAGAGGAGAAAATGAATCTTTCCCAAAGTTCTCAAGAATTAATTTCTGTACAAATTGGGTTGGATTTTTCTCTTCCGCACCCTCTGGAATCCCAATTATTCTCACATTATATCTTCGTGACCTATCTTCAAGGTCCACTACCTTTTTCTTCAAGAGATTATATTCTGATTTAAATGTGGAGACTTCCGTATTAATTTTTTTGGATTCATTCTGTATAAGGGTGACGGAACTTTCAAGGTTGTGGACTCTGTCTCTGATTTTTGACAAATTATCTTTTATTAGTCCCACATCAACTTGAATAAACCCAAGTTGGGTTGTGACCGCCTGTATTAAATCCCCGTTCTGTTTAACCGCTAGGAGTATTTCTTCTAGCGGAGAAGAATTGTCATTAGGGATTACTTCCCCCATTATACCGTCTTCTTCTTCGGGGTATCTAGCGACTTTTTGTGTTTCTAACTCAGTTGTCTCTGAGTCATCGTTTTTTTTTGGGAAAAATTCCTTTTGTCCGCCCCTCGTATTGACCCTAGGAGACCTCAGGAACTGGTCCAGTTTTGTTGGTTCAACAGTTTTGGACCCGTGTTTCTGACTTGAAAGATCAGTCGAGCGCCTAGTAGCTTTTGGGGCCATGTCTTATTCCTGCTTTTTTTTTTTTTTTTATAATTTTTTTTTTTTTCTCTCTTTTTCTCTTTCTTTCGCCTTATTCCGCCTCTTTCTCTCCTTTTAAATATATATCTTTTCTTCTTTGCTCTCCTTCTTTCTCCTTTTTTTTTCCTTTCCTTTTTTTTTTTATTCTCTCTTTTTTTTTTTTTCCTTTTTTCCCTTTCCCCCTTTCTTTTCTTTTCCACTCCCTTCTTGTTTGTTCTTGTTTTCTTATCTTCTTTTTTTTTTTTTTTTTTCCCCCCTTCTCCCCCTCTTTTTTTTTTTTCTTGTTAAATATGTCCACTCTTCTTTATACTCTTTCTCCTCCTTTTAATTTTTTTTTTTTTTCCTTACCCCTTCTCCACCTTATGCTTTATACTCTATAGTTCACTTCTTTTATAATCATAGGCACCTCATTTTTATTTTATTTTTTCCCCAAAGATATTAACACCAACAGCCTATCAAAGTAGGATAAATAAAATTAATCCCAGCAGTATAGAGGAAAAAAAAAAAAGGGGAAAATAACAATCAAAAAAAATAAAATAAAATACTGGACAAAATCCAAAGATCCAATACGGAATTAATTGTATCATGGGCTTCATACAGGCCCCCCTGAAGAGTCCCCCAACAAGTTATCGATCTCCACTCAGGGTTAGTTAGAGTCAGCAATCGCAGGGAGGTTAATCACCACAGGATCAAAGAGAAGAGAAGCAAGTCGGTAAAGGCTGAAAACACGAGGGGAAGACCAGATCATGCACAATAACGTGAGGAGAGAGCAAGCAAGGAGAATTGGCAGCGGTCCCAAATATGTTTCTTCAGCTTGTCAGCTTGCCCAACAGAGGTGTTACTCACACTGACAGCAGGAGGGGAGCAGCGAATCAACGAGGACCGGAGACACACTCCACAGAAGAACTCCACATACCGACCTGTTCACGACGGCACGGAAGGTAGGAGAGGAGAAAGCGGCAGGAACGGCAAGGTCGAAAATAAGCAGAAAAGCAGGCCCCACGTCCGAGCTCAACAACCGGTGGCAGTAGCGTCTTAGGCTATAGATGAGAGGCAGTAGCGCTGTAGCTTAACCCACGGTCATGAAGAGGGTGCGGGGAGGGTTCGGCACAGAGACGCCAGCATGTTCCAAGCAGCGAGACAGCTGAGCCGGGGGGGGGAGGCGGAGAGCGCGACGTCCTCTACGTCATCACGTCATTCCCCCACGCAATCTCAGTCAAACCCTCTTGCTGTTAGTCAGGACTTTGATTAGGGTTTTACTAGGCATCCGAGAGACCATGAGAGAAAGCAGCGACCAGAGCCTCATTATTCCAGCCCACCTCTGCTGCCAGGGTACGAAACTCAATGGCGTATTCAGCTACGGATCGTGAACCCTGTCTGATGGACATAAGGAGCTTCGCAGCAGAGGCAGCACGAGCCGGCACATCGAATACCTTCCGAAGAGAAGCAACAAAACCGGAAAACTCGGCAACCACCGGATTGTTGTTCTCCCATAAAGGGCTGGCCCAGGCCAAGGCCTTGTCCGAGAGCAGCGAGATCAAGAAGCCCACCTTTGATCTCTCAGTAGGAAAGGCATGTGGCAGCAACTCGAAATAAATGCCCACCTGGTTAAGGAAACCTCGGCACTGAGTTGGCTCTCCCCCAAAGCGCTATGGAAGGGGGGCAGAACCGGTCATACCCCGAGACACCGCAGGCGCAGCAACAGGTGTCGGGGTAGACTCTGGCGCAACAACTGGAGCGGCAGTAGGAGCGGGCCCAGGAGCGACAACCGACCCATCGGCAATGGAAGCGAAATGAGCCGTGCGTTCAAGCAGGATTTGCAACGCCACAGCGAACCGACCCAACAGGTGATCCTGCTGATCAAGTCTGGCAACCAGCGTAGGTAGCGAGGATGGCCCTGTACCGTCAAAATTCATGGCTTGGTCCTAATGTCATGGAACCATGAACCAGACGTACAACAAGAGATAAGTGGAAATAAGAAGGCTTTATTGAAAATCAAGCTGTAAGCAAAAGTCCAAACGGATGGCTAAACCGAAGCAGGGTCTTGCGTAGACAGAGGTCAGGAACCAGAAGGGTAGTCAGACGAAGCCTGGATCAGGAACCAGCAGGGTAGTCAGACGAAGCCAGGATCAGGAACCAACGGGGTAGTCAGACGAGGCCAGGATCAGGAACCAGAAGCAGCAGCAGTCTTAGAAGCATGTGAACACAGGAGGACCAAGCAAGGAACTGAAGCCACAGACCTCCTATATATATGAGCTAGGCATCCAGCTCCTCCCAGTGGGAAGGAGAAGCCGCAGGGTGGGAGGCTACAAGAAACCCAGAAACCAAGATGGCCGCCAGCACATGTCAAACGAAGGAGAACAGTATGAAGGTAAGACCATGACAGTCGGTAGCACCTGTGCCATCCCCGGGTACAACTCGCTAGCGGCCTCCACAACGTACACCCAGTGTAGCGTCCCTGGCCATGAGCACTATCCATGTGTCAGTCATTAAGTGAACCTTCCAAATAACTGCGTTGGTCAGGGCATGGGTGATGTTACGGGACACATGCTGGTGTAAGGCAGGGACAGCACACCGGGCAAAATAGTGGCGGCTGGGGAGTGAGTAACGAGGGATGGCCACCACCATCAGGCTGCAGAAAGCCTCAGTTTCCACAAGCCTAAATGGCAACATTTTCAGGACTAGCAATTTGGAAAGGTGCGCATTTAGTGCTATGGCCTGTGGGTGGGTGGCTGGGTATTTGCGCTTTCGTTCTAAGGTCTGGGGTATGGAAATCTGTACTCTGCGCTGGGACACAGAAGTGGATGTGCTAGCTGATGGTGCTTGCAAAAGTCCAGGTGCAGGGCCTGCGTCTTGGACAGGGGATTGGCCAGCATGTAACACAGGGGAAGAGGAGGCAGTGGTGTGACCCGCAGACACAAATTTTGGACCCAGGCGTTCGGCCCACCTATTAGGGTGCTTTGATGCCATGTGGCCGATCATGCTGGTGGTGGTGAGGTTGCTAGTGTTCACGCCCCTGCTCATTTTGGTATGGCATAGGATGCAAATAACAATTCTTTTATCGTCCACACTTTCATCAAAAAAGCTCCAGACTGCAGAACCCGTAGGCAAGGGAGATTTCCACAAGGGGGTGCTCCGAGGAACAGTTGTGGGCGTGTTAAGTGTGGCCCGCCTTCTCCCTATTGCCACACCACTGCCTCTTCCAGCCTGTTGCGGTGCTGCGGATCCCTCCCCCTCTGTACTGCTGTCCTCGTTCGACTTGCTACCTTCCCAGGTTGGGTCAGTGATTTCATCGTCCGCCACCTCCTCTTCCATTTCCTCGCTCTGGTCATCCTCCTGACTTGATGACCCCTAACAGCAACCTCAATTATTGACAACTGTGTCTCATCATAATCATCCACCTCATGAAACAATAATTGCCGTTCCCCACCGCCATCTTCTTCTGACTGTGGATGCTCAAGAGTTTAGGAATCAGGGCACGATCTCCTCATGTCCCTCTTCAAGCGGGCTTGGAGAGAGGCCCAAATTAAGGAATGGCGATGAAAAGAGCTCCTCGGAATATCCAAGCGTGGGATCACTTGTTTGCAAAGACTCTCCATGGTGGGAGGAAGGAGGGTCAGGGTGAGGATTCTGTTAACCAGACTCTTGGCTACTGAGACAGGACTTGGTGGAAGACAGGGTGGTGCTTAACCGACTGGAAGCATTATCTGCTGCAATCCAACCGACCACCTGCTCGCACTGGTTTGACTTCGAGAGTGGTCTCCTGCGCCTCCCTGCAAAATGGGACATGAAGCTAGGTATCGTGGTTGAGTGTGTTTCTTGTGGTCTGCCAGCAGGCACAGTTTCACCGCGCCCAGGGCCACGGCCTCTGCGTGCTCCATCAGCAGCACGGCCACTTCCCTGTCCCTTATTGCTCGCCTTCATCATATTAAATGGTATATATACTTGCAAGTATGTCAATCATACGGTAGCGCAGTTTTTTCAAGTGTATGCGCAAATAAATTACAGTCAATGTCACAGATATTTGTGATGCGGAAACATTATACAGGAGAGGTACCACAGGTAATGGTGCTGCCTTTACCAGCGGCTAAGAAAAAATTACAGTCAATGTCACTGATATTTGGGATGCGCAAACGTTATACAGGAGATGTAGCTCGGCGGACACCATCTACAGAAAAAGTACACTAGATGTCACAGATATTTTTAGTATGTGCACACGTTAAACAGGAAATGTAGCGCAGATAATGTCGCTGTCTGCAGTGTCTACGAAAAAAGTTCAATGGATGTCACATGTCTGTGAAGGTTCTCATTTATCCAGGTCATGGTATATATCTGTAAAGAATAAATCAAGGCAACTGGACGTACTGTAGATTTCTTGAAAACGTTTCACTCGTTCTTCCAACGAGCTTTCTCAATTCTGAGTGACTGTACAAGAATTCTGGAAATAAATATGTAACTGAATCCACATCTGGTAATTATACCCAGCATTGGGTCAAAGGTGTTGATTCCATTATCCTAATTGGAGCCAGTAGATGATAAAGACTTCCCAGAAAAAGGTGTCAAGACCGCATTGTATGTGGCAGACAATAGATGTCTAACCCCCCCGCCTCTATTCAAGCTTGGCTTCTCCACCGTCTATGGAAAAAGTACACTGGTTGTCACAGATATTTTTAGGCTGCACATACGTTACACAGGAGATGTAGCACAGATAAAGTCACTGTCTGCAGCGACCAAACAATTGCAAGCTATTTAACGCAGGTTGCGCTAAAATATATATTGCTGCCAGATACAACAATAGTCATTAAAAGGACTTTTGGGTCTCTAACACCAACCCCCCCTGACAAAAAAATAAAATTCAATTCCCTACACTATCTGTCCCTTCTACAGCACAGCTCTCCCTGACTAAGACTGAGCGGAACCACGGGTCATCGAGTGCTTTATAGCACCCGGTGACGAGTTCCGGACAGCCAATCACTGTAATGCCAGTAACCAACATGGCTACGGTATTACAGTGAGTTGCAGCATAGCAGCCAACAAACGTGCAATGAGGAAACTCGAGTATTGTGCTCGAGCACACGCGGTATTCGGCCGAACACCGTGATGTGCTAATCATCACGATTCTCAAGCAGAACTGGAGTTCGGCCAAGCATGCTCGCTCAACACTACTCTTCATAACAGACAGTAAGACTGCCGGTAGGCCGAAGAAAAGGGGAGGGCTGGCAGCCTTAGTCCTGGGGGGCAAATCCATGACTTCAAGGATTGAAGATTTCTCCTCAGGCTATACTTACTAAGCCCCTTCCTTACCAATAACCACTCTGACACCTTCTTGCTTGGTAAAATGACCATTACGGCCAACTTTATTGTACACACAAATAACATAATAATAACAATAATCACTTTAATACATCCATCAACATTATGAACCACTGTACCGTAACAAGGATCCTGGAGGGCAACACAACCAAGCGGTATCTTCCGTAACCATCTCTCCTTATACTTCAATATTACCCTTGGCCGCACTCCCTGACCCAAGGGCACCAAATCCTTGAAGTATCCAAGTATCTCCTCCTGTAGACCTTCTAGCCCAACAGGAGCCCCATCCTCGGCATTCACCAACCACATGAGATACAGGCTCCAACATGTCCTGCATCTCTTAAAACCATTGTATTGCTCCCCCAGGATCTCATATAAATCAGCCCCAAAATCCACCACCATGCCTACCCCTATTTACCAAATTAAGGGTGAAAGGGCGGGAAACACTCTCCCTTGCACTGACGCCTGCCTGCTAAACCACTCCCCCATTCCTATATACTGCCCGCGAAACCTCACTCCTCCCCCCAAACCCAACTTCCCAACCTTAACCCCTTCCTAGCCTGAGTACTTCCACCCAAGTCAAAGCGCACTCCGCTATATCTGCGCCTCGCTCCATTGCTGTTAGTCAAGTGGCCAATTTTTAGCCCTGCGAATTATTAAAAGCCCCTCCTAGATATAATAGGCCACTCCCAACAAACATTGTATAGCTGATTCTATTGTTGAGGCCTGTCTCTACACATCATACGGAGAGGGGGGGCCTGTCCTGGCTGCACTGCCTGCTTCGCATTATACAATAAACAGCAGGCTACAGCCAGGAAGCTGCTCCGTTCTCCTCCCTCCCCAGATCCTGCTCAAGGCTTGTGGTTCCCCCCACCATTTGCCACCCGCCCATGGCCTGCTGCCCCCTTTGGCAATCTTCACCCAGCTCTGAATCCTCCTTCTGCAAATGGCAGGGGGGGAGCCGGAGCATCTCCTCTCCTACATAGCGCCTCATACTTCTTACATCCAGTGATGTCACCTCTGTTGTAGACGTTCTCTTTCCTCATCTTCTCCATTCAGACAAGACCGCCATGATGATTTTTCAGCCATCTCCTGTCTCTGCAGAGATTGACAGACAGACATTAGTTTCCCACATTTCCATCATCTTTCCATCTTCTGAACACCCTTTCCTGCCACCCCCAATACTATACGGCAGAAACAGTCCCCCTGGAAATACTACTACCACACAGATAGTGCCTCCAATACTGTGCCCGCTGTGCCCCCAATACTATACTGCAGAAACAGTCCCCCTGGAAATACTGCTACCACACAGATAGTGCTCCCTTCAACAATTATTGGCACACAGTGCTCTAAAAAATAACTGCCCCCAAACACTAATAGTATAAAGATATGTCCCCCAAAAATAATTGTGCGAAGCTGATACTGTGCCAGGGAGCCCCCCAAAGTAACAGTGCTCCCCAAAATCCCATCAATAGAAATAATTATCTGCCAGAGCACACTTAGTAGTAATAATGCCCCTATAGTGCCCATGTAACGGTCAGCAGAGGAAGAGACCGTAGAGCAGGACTCAAGTACAGTGCAGCAGACAAGGAGGCTGAAGTAGAAACCAGCTTTATTAAAAGAGAACTCTAACTGCCGGAGAAGCAGATTTACAATATGAACAGCTTGAGAATTCACGATAAAGATAATGGAAATTTGCATAAAGAACACAAATGAATCACAAACACAAGTACAGACAATAGCAGGCTACTCTCTTCTAGGTAGTCCTATCTGTCCCCGCTACCCGGGGTGCACCTCTACGGTGCACTAAACTAGATCCTATTCCACTATGTCCTAGCTCAGGTTAGCATCAGTGCACTCACAGTTCGGTGTCCGGCACATGCAGGCAGATACAGTCTGGGTCCCGATCTGGTTGCTTGCTTGCTTGCTTGCTTGCTTCAGCGTGGCTCAGCTCTGGCCTCTCTTTGTAGTCTCTGTAACTCTGGTTAGAGATAATCAGCAGCTCTGGACGTGTAATCAGGCAGGGCCTGGAATTCACTCACAGTTCCTCTGGTAAGTGCCTCACACTACAGCAGACAGCACACAGATACTGTGTCACAGCAGGCAGGGAGAAATCGCTCTAATCTTCCCTGTGGATCTCCCTCTCAGTGCACAGCGTCCTTCTTCCTGTGTACTCAGACACCTTCAGCCCAGGCTCTCTGCTCAGCCCAGGAAAAACACTTAACTCCTTGTCCTCTGGAAACAACTCCTCTCACTGTCCTACTCAGCCACAGTGGCCTCTGGTGGCTGGAGGGAAACATGACAGTCTGCTATATATATATGTGTTGGAAATGTTGCTGGATGATCAGGGCTGCCTCTTACATGCCTCCCCACTTAAAGGTGGCCGTCCTCGGCCTTGCTATATAGTCCATAGAAATAATGGTTAATGTAACTTTTTATACAGCAGTACAACATTGTCCACAATACATACAGGTGGACCAAATGAACTCATCAGCAGCGTACCTGTTTGGTGGAACCCCTGCAGTAAGCCTACTGGATCTCCGGAGGTCCTGGCTATCTGTTACGACCTGACTCTCTCCACTAGGAACTGCCAGTCTGGATTCATCCACCACAATAGGAGGTTCGGGTGTGTCCGAGGGCCCCTCTCCATTACGGGCTGGCAATGGTTCTGTGACAGTGCCTTCATCACCTGTAACCTGGGAGGCTTCTTCAGTGTTGGGAGCAGTCCACCAGTCTTCACCATAATCTCCATCAGAGATAACAAGTTCTGAGTATGGGGCAGGAGGAGGTGTCCTCTGAACAGGTGCGGGATCTTTGGACCGGCATGGCCGTAACATATTCCTATGTAGAGTCCGTGAAGCAAATTCCTCATTCTCAACCTGCACTTCGTAGACCGGACCATTAGGGTACACTCTCTTGATCACTTTATACGGCTGTACTTCCCAACGCTCACTCAACTTGCCTCTGGGACGTTTCTCTCGTACCAGTACCCGATCCCCAGGCTGCAATGGAACCTCCTGAACTGGAGGACGGTCTGTATGAGCTCTCTCCTGTAACCGCTGACCTGCCAACCGGCGAATGGTCTGGAGACGCCGACGGTGTTCTTTCACCCATGAGGTGGTTGATCGCTCTATTAGGTCTTCTGGCTGTTCTAGGTTTAATTCCACGATCTCTCGACCAGCCCTACCGAACAGTAACATGTATGGGGTGTAACCGGTGGTGGTGTGGACACGATTATTGTAAGCCCAGACTAATTCTGGCAGGTAGTCAGGCCAGTGTGCCCTCTTGTCTTCCTCTAGCGTCCTCAGCATTTGCAGCAATGTGCGGTTAAAGCGCTCACAGGCTCCGTTTCCTTGGGGATGATAAGGAGTTGTCCTGGATTTTTCAATGCCGTACAGTCGATGTAGCTCTTCCATCACTTTTCCTTGAAAGCACGCCCCTTGATCTGAATGGATCCGCTTTGGACACCCATAGACCCGAATGAAGTCTTGACAAATGGCTCGTGCAGCGGACTCGGCCGTCTGGTCCCGAGTTGGGGTGACTACTGCAAACTTGGAGAAGTGGTCGATCATGACCAGGCAATACTGTGGACCTCTTGACGATTGTCCCACAAGAAGATAGTCTATCATCAACACTTCCAGCGGTTCTGTGGTCTGGATGGACTGTAGGGGTGCTCTCTGTTCTGTACTCTTCGTGAGTTCACACACTCGACACTGTCGGCAAACTTCTTCAACTGTGGCCTCCAGTCGCGGACAATACACATAACGCTGCAGCCACTGGTATGTCTTGACTGGCCCGAAGTGAGCTCCAAACTCATGAGCCTCTTTGGCTATCTCCCGTGCCATTCTTCTGGGTATCACTACCTGCCACCTTGCCTCTAGGTCGGCAGGCTGTTGCCACTTGCGGAACAAAACAGCTCCATGCACTTCCAGTCTGTCCCATTGATGTAGAACGGACTTCATCTCGGCATCCAGATCAGTCCTTTCTTCTTTGTTGGGTTTCCTGCACTGGGTTACCCAGCTTTTCATTTGCTGCAGTCCAATGTCTTCATCTTGCAATCTGCCCCATTCTTCATTAGTTCTCCCCAATGCTTTGGGTAGCTTACGGGCCTCCCCACTTGTCTGGGCCGCGACTGTTGGGGGAGCGAACTTGCGGAAGTCAGGAGTTTCATCTTCTTCCTTTTGTTCATCCATATCCCCTACTGGAGTTTCAAAAGTAACCCTCGAGAGACCATCAGCATTAGTGTTCTCTGTAGCGGAGCGGTAACGAATTGAGAAGTCATACTTTGCGAGGCGAGCCGCCCAGCGTTGCTCCATGGCTCCTAACTTGGCCGTACCCAGATGGGCCAGGGGATTGTTATCCGTCCGTACGAAGATCTTAGCTCCTGTCAGATATCCTGCAAATTTCTCCGTCATAGCCCACACCAGGGCAAGGAGTTCCAGCCGGAAGGAACTGTAGTTATGGGGGTTTCGCTCCGTATCTCGCAAGGATCTACTGGCATAAGCGATCACTCTCTCATGTCCATCCTGTACCTGCGACAGGACTGCCCCAAGTCCGTAGAGGCTGCCATCAGTAGCTAAGATGAATGGTTTATCAAAATCGGCATAAGCCAAGATGGGGGCCGATGTCAGGGCTTCTTTCAGGGCCTGGAAGGCCTCTTCCTGTTTCTGTCCCCAGGGGATACTTTGGCCCTTGGGTTGCCCAGCCGTTCCTCTCAACAACTCATTCAGAGGGCCCGCTATTTTTGCGTAGTCTTTGATGAACCGCCGGTAGTACCCAGTCAGTCCCAGGAAGGCCTTCAACTCACGCAGTGTTCTCGGCACTAGCCATTGTCGTATTGCAGCCACTTTGTCTTGGGACGGTAGCACTCCGTCTTGGGACACCCTATGGCCCAGGTACTCGATCTCCCTCTTGAAGAGATGACACTTCTTTGGCTTTACCTTCAGGCCATGGGATCGCAGTCGCTCGAGTACCTGCCCTAGCCGATTCAAGTGTTCTTGAAAAGTAGCAGAGTATACGATGATATCGTCTAGGTATATCAGAGTGGCTTCAAAATTCAGGTCTCCCAGGCATCTCTCCATCAGCCGCTGGAAGGTTCCAGGGGCATTAGTCAGTCCGAATGGCATCCTGTTGAATTCAAATAACCCCATGGGGAGTATGAATGCTGTCTTTGCCTTGTCCTGCTCAGCCACTGGTACTTGCCAGTACCCACTTGCTAGATCCAGGGTGGAGAAGTATTTGGCTCGTCCTAGAGCCGTCAGAGACTCCTCGATGCGTGGCAGAGGATATGAGTCTCGCGCAGTGCAAGCATTCAACCGCCGGTAATCCACACAAAATCGAATAGTGCCGTCCTTCTTCCTGACAAGCACCACTGGGGCTGCCCAAGGGCTCTGGCTTCCCCGCACCACTCCGGAATCTATCATCTGTTTCAATAGCGTCTTCACTTCCTGGTACAACTTGGGCGGAATCTGTCGATATCTCTCCCGAATTGGTGGAGTGTCCCCCGTCGGTATCTCATGTGTGATAGCATTCGTGCAGCCAAAGTCATCGGCGTGGCGGGCAAACGCAGCCTGATTCTCCCACAGCATGGTTTCAACTGCTCGCTGTTGGTCTAAACTGAGAGCCTTAACATCTATCTCCATTTGATCCAAGATGGTTCCCCCATTCCATTCTGGGGTCGGCGCCTCTTCTGCACTGGCAGTAACTGCCAGGGTCCAACCAGCATCCCCTACCGGAGCTAGAGTCACTTCTCTCTGACTCAGGATTTCTCCCTGATGTAGGTACACACGAGCCAGTTCCACCCCTGGCGTCAAGGGAACTTCTAGATATCCCACATTCACAGCTCTTATGGGTACTCGTCCATTCTGGACCACTCCCAGTGTCCGGGCCACCAGGACGTCCTGACCCAGCTCTCCTAGGCCTGTTGGTTCAACGAACACCTCCATGCCTTCAAGATTACGGAAAGTTCCCACGGGTAACGTCAGCACGGTCTCCCGACCAGGGGGAAGGGTGAAGGTAGCCTTTCCTGGCGCTCGGATCGTTCCCACCGCCTGGTGTGCTGGTACACTTTTCTGTGTTCCACAAAAACGGATTAGCCGTTGAAATGCTTTCTGGGTAGGTTTGTGCGGGGTGGCTTGTTTCCAGTAACCCGGCCCCCGTTTGGTGAACATGATCTGATCCAATTCTCGCAGGATATTCATGCCCATTATCACCGGCACATCTTCTTTGAACGTTTCGGGGACCAACAAGATACCTTTCCGCCCCACTTCCTGTCCACACAGCCGTACATTCATCCACACGACCCCTGTGACAGGAATCTGTTGTTGGTTAGCCGCTGTAACCCGGACCAGTGTCTCTCGTTCTGGCTTGGCCAGCGCTTGAAAGTAACGGTAGAAGAATGACTCGGGCATAGTTGTCACCTGAGACCCAGTATCCACTAAGCAGTCGACAGGAACACCTTCGAACTCAGCTCGTATAGTGGGGCACCCTGCGACCAGGTGTTCGGAGCTTTGCTGGGTAACTTGGCTCTCCACCTCCCCTGCAGTACGCCCCACTACTGCAGGGGTCGGTAGTTTAACGGCGGCTCTTGGCGTCCAGCTGGATTATTCCGACACTCTCTGGCGAAATGTCCTAGATCTCCACACTGCCAACACTGTGCCCCATTGACGGCCCACTTTTAGCCTGCGAGTGGGAGGTGCCCTCAGAGCTTGGCTGGATGGCCCCACTGAAGGGTAATGAGGGGCTTGATGGTATGGTAAACTAGCATAAGGGCATTCGGGTGTAGGAACCCACGGAGTCGCCTGATAGGTTTGTTGTCGGGCTGGATAGGCAGCCTCAGTAGTATGGCGCGACTCTATCCGTTTCTCCAGGTGTGTCAACTTTTCGTGCATGGCACTCAGGGAGCTCTGCAAGTCTTGTACCACTCTGACCAGGGCTTCCTCATTTCTTGTAACCCCGGGGGGTGTAACGGTCTGGGTCCGTATTACTCCAGAAGCATAGCTGTCTTCTTTGTTTCGCGTCACGGCCTCTGCCAAAATTTGTCGAAAGGTTAGGGTAGGGTCTACTCTGACTCGTTCCCGCAGAGCCTGTTTCAGGGGATTGCTGTAGAGCCCCAGAATAAATTGTTCCCGCAGTATCCGGTCTATGGGTCCCATGCCAGTAACCCCATCTGCCTCTTTTTTTTGTACCTCGGCTAACACTTCCTGTAGGGCTGTAGCGTACTGAGAGACACCTTCGTCTTCCCGTTGAATCCGGTAAAAAAACTTCACCCGGAGGTGCCCTGCACTGGCTGTTTCCCCATATATTTCTTCCAGGAATCTCACCATCTCTTGCAATGTATTGCGCGTGGCTTCTGGTTGTAGGAGAACATTTCTTCGGGGCTCACCCTCGAGAGCGGCCAAAGCAATTTCTACTTGTAGTTCTGGGCTGACATTGTAAATCCTAACAGCACTCTGTAACCTTGTCACCCAGTCTGACAGTGTCATGTTCTGGCCATCAAATTTGGGTAGCAAGTTGAACAACGTGCCAATAGGGAGGGCCCTTGCAAGGGTTCCACCATTGCCTGAGGTACTCACATTAACATCATGCACATTGCCTTCAGCCGCCTCCATCTCTGTGACTGTACCCTGCTCGCAGCGCCACTTGTAACGGTCAGCAGAGGAAGAGACCGTAGAGCAGGACTCAAGTACAGTGCAGCAGACAAGGAGGCTGAAGTAGAAACCAGCTTTATTAAAAGAGAACTCTAACTGCCGGAGAAGCAGATTTACAATATGAACAGCTTGAGAATTCACGATAAAGATAATGGAAATTTGCATAAAGAACACAAATGAATCACAAACACAAGTACAGACAATAGCAGGCTACTCTCTTCTAGGTAGTCCTATCTGTCCCCGCTACCCGGGGTGCACCTCTACGGTGCACTAAACTAGATCCTATTCCACTATGTCCTAGCTCAGGTTAGCATCAGTGCACTCACAGTTCGGTGTCCGGCACATGCAGGCAGATACAGTCTGGGTCCCGATCTGGTTGCTTGCTTGCTTGCTTGCTTGCTTCAGCGTGGCTCAGCTCTGGCCTCTCTTTGTAGTCTCTGTAACTCTGGTTAGAGATAATCAGCAGCTCTGGACGTGTAATCAGGCAGGGCCTGGAATTCACTCACAGTTCCTCTGGTAAGTGCCTCACACTACAGCAGACAGCACACAGATACTGTGTCACAGCAGGCAGGGAGAAATCGCTCTAATCTTCCCTGTGGATCTCCCTCTCAGTGCACAGCGTCCTTCTTCCTGTGTACTCAGACACCTTCAGCCCAGGCTCTCTGCTCAGCCCAGGAAAAACACTTAACTCCTTGTCCTCTGGAAACAACTCCTCTCACTGTCCTACTCAGCCACAGTGGCCTCTGGTGGCTGGAGGGAAACATGACAGTCTGCTATATATATATGTGTTGGAAATGTTGCTGGATGATCAGGGCTGCCTCTTACACCCATACTAGTAATCATGTTCCTCATAGCTCCCCAGTAGTAGTAAAGCTCCCGATAATACCTCCTAGTAGTAATAATTCTCCCTATAATATGACAGTACATGAAATACCCCCGCTTAGTGCCCGCAGTTGAGCTAATGTCCCCATAATGTATGCCAGTATAAAATACCCCTATATAGTGCCCCAGTAAATGCCCTCATAGTGCTACTCTCCCCCTTCCCCATAGTGTCCCCCATAATATGCCAGTAAAACATGCCCCTTCTTAGTGCCCCCAGCAGATGTCCCTAAAGTGCTCCTCTCCCCCATAATGTGCCAGTAAAAAATGCCCCTTCTTAGTACCACCATATGCCCTAATAGTGCTCCACTCCCCATTGTGCCCCCAAATAATGCCTCATAGTGCCGCTCTCCCCTATAGTGCCTCCCATAATGTGCCAGTAAAAAAATGCCCCCTTAGTGCCACCAGATTCCATAGTGACCCCCATAATGTGCCAATAAAAAAGGCCCCTTTAGAGCCCCCACTTCCTCATAGTGCCCCCAAATAATGCCCCTATACTGCCACCAGGCTCATCGCGCCGCCTGAGCCGGCCTCTGATAGGCTGCAGGCATTAGTGCCTGCGGCCTATCAGAAGAAGAGGGAAGGGAGACACCTCTCACTCCCCTGCTCTGCTGCAGCACAGTTATCTGTATCGCTGTCCTGAGGACGGCAATACAGATGAATATGGAGATGAGCGCTTCCACAATGCCCACCGCAATTACTGCCCACCGCAATTACATCCAGGCCTGTGGTGATCGGCGGTGCGGCCCTAAGGAATTTAAAAAATAAAAAGTTATTTGTTAAAGATGGCCAGCAGCCGTTTTTTTAGGGTGGCCTGGGGGGCAATTGCCTCCCTGCCCCCCGTCCCAGCCTGCCCCTGCCGAAGAACCAACATAAACCACTCTCCCCTCCCTTTTTATCCAAATCCCCTATACTTCCCCAAAGAACCACATGGTGATCGGCCACAGCTTTCTTTATTCGTTCATTCGTAACATCATAAACTACGAGCTTTAAAACTGCTCCAAACCACTGACACATGGCGCGGTATGCTGGCTGCTGGCCTCCCAGTGGACATGTCCGCCCTTTAAACTTCACCATGCATGCTGTT
The DNA here is from genome assembly GCF_014858855.1 of Bufo gargarizans. NCBI lineage: Eukaryota > Metazoa > Chordata > Amphibia > Anura > Bufonidae > Bufo > Bufo gargarizans. The sequence goes on from NC_058080.1 coordinate 35,355,266, forward strand.
TGTCTCCAAACCGCCACAGAGGAGCTGTAGTGTCCCACTAGGTAAATATGGGCACTACACAAAGGTCAATATGGCCACGTTATTCTCCACCTCCTGTGGAACATGGTCATTGTATTTGATGTGATTTTTTTATGCGTATTTTCCCTGCTATCTCCTGTATCAGGCCTGTTAGGGGTAGTTCCTCCTCCTAGACAGTAGAGGCAGCTAGGGAACCCCTAGTATATATAGTTAGGCCCAGACAGGAAAGAGGGTGTGGAGTATAGTCCAGGAGGCTAGTCAGTGCAGTCTAGCCTGCCTGAGGGTCCTGAGCAAAGAACCTTCTAGCTTGCCACCAGGAGAAGGGTTTACCTCCTGAGAAAAACTAAGTTCCTACAAAGTACAGTGCAGAGCCAGATTGATTCCAGCCAAACCAGAGAGCTGAAGGGCAGAAGGATCTATTTAAAGCAAGGAGACATATACCAGAGGACGTTTTCCCTAACCAAGGATAAAGCCAGCCATAGGGCATACGGGCTTTGGGATAAAGACAGACAGGATTCTGAGGAAAGTGCAGCCTGATCTGTAAGTGTTTAACCCTCTGAGTATCTTGCAAGAACATTGTGCCTGCCAATTGCTGTAAAGCCTGCATGTTACTACCTCTTACATGTGGAACTGACCAAAGACTGTATATAGTTAACTGTTTCAGTAAACAGGAGTTTTGGTTCACCACAACATCGTGTTCCTCAATTATTCCTACCATAAATCGGTGTGCCACCGATACCGGCACTGGCGTCACAAACTTAAAGGGATCTTGCCACCGGCACATTAAACCTGCAACATCCAGGGCACCTCACCTACCATCAGGCCTGATCCCTATACACAGAGAGTGCCCCAGAGGACCCCTGTGCCAGCCTCTCCATCACTGCTGTACATCTGCCCAGGGTATATAAAAGACTGTGACTACTATAACCACCATCGGTTAGTAACTACCCCTGTGACCTCACCATTCGCCTCACCCTGCAGGGCGGCGTACTGCAGAGCCCACTACCCTACACCGGGCTCCCAACACCACCCAACAAAAACGTCGCTTGTTGCACCCCGTCCTTCAACCCGGAGAAGAAAATATCCAGATCAATATTGGAGAGATGTACTCTGTCTGGCTGCATCAATGCCCGAATGTTGCCTTCCAGTTGGCCATGGCGAACTACTATGCCGCCCTGTGATCTAATAAAATGAAAAATACGGGAATTGACAGTCCTGTGGCACTTTTCCATAGCCTCCGAATCACTAGCACCATGCCAAGCCACGCAGGGAATGATCTCTGACCATACCAGCACAATTTTAGGGAAAAAGGAGGACATCCGTTCCATGTCGGTACGCATTAAAGTCATGAGCTCAGCGAGCCGCAAAGAGCAGAGATCATTACCTCCCGCATGGATCACCAGGATCACCAGATCAGACAAAGACCTGCTAATATCCACTACTTCCGGAAGAAACTGAGACCAACTAAGGCCCCGAATACCCCGCCAAAAAACATCAACCTCTCAAAAGCCCAGGGTCCTGCAGTCGGCTCTGGGCTGCCCAGAAGACATAGCAGTGACCGATGTAAATGGCTGGACATTGGATCCCTGTAAATACAGCATAAACATCATTGTAACTGGAAGAAGGATGAGGCAGCACTCCAATAGATAAAGTGCAAAACAATGGATCCTTTATTAACCCCTCTGCAACGTTTCAACCACTCAATGCAGTCATTATCAAGCATATAAAATGGTGTCTCACAAGGGTATATATACCCAAAATGCATAGCAGCAAATTAAGTGACAATCAAATAATCCTTTAATATTATAGTATAAAAAAGTGTTTAAAATCCATAAAAGATCATTTTACAATCACTTGTGAAGCGCAAATATAATATCCATGATTATGTCCAAATGTGCGAATTATAAACATACATGATTCATACACACACAATACATAATGTGTAAATTAAACCAATAAATCACTTGTGCATTATTATATATCAGCAACAGCTGTTATAAATAAAAAGACATCACACAGCGAGGACAGATATGCGGCGCCAAGATCCGCGTCCTCTAGGTACGACTGCACATGTCAACCACTCCTCAAACAAACGGGATCAGGAGACGTCATCTAAGCCACACGATCGATCACATGACCAACCCCATGACTCAGACAACCATCAAGAGATCACGCAGAGAAGAGCGCTTGGACACGCTACAATCACCATTAAACAAACTAGCGTCGCTGCCATAGTAACAGCAAACTACCCCACGCTGGCGAGGCGATAACCAATTCGGCAACTAGACACCGCAGTCACATCTAGAAAGACGGGGAGACAGAAGGCACAAGGGAAATGATCAAACGATCCATAGTTATAGATAGTGATGCTTATCCAAATCAAAAATAAAAACATTAATACCGCCCCTGTACTCAGGATATATATTAGAGTGATCATGGTTCACTGATTTATACAAAACCATAAAGGGGGAAAATACCCATAAATAGTATACTACATGGCTGCAATGACATGCATGTTCAGGGTAAACAGAGGGGGCCCTATGGTTGTATCATTATGCATGATCATCACCACAAGCGTATAATGGGGTAGAGGCGTAGGACACGTCTATGCCGAATACCCTCCAACCCAAAGTCACCTCCAAACCCAATGTAAGAGTAAGCTTGAACCACCACTCCCAAAATCTCCATGTACATGCGGCCAACATAATTGTTATCAACATAAAATATCATTATGCCCAATGAATCCCCATCTTCTTGTAATTCCATATGTAAATTGACCCAGGACGCCCTCTGTACACACCGGTGCAAAAATGTTGATAATGAAATCTTGAAAAAAAGAGAGAGAAAGAGATAAATATATTAACCATAAAATAGTGACACCATTTGTAATCACAAAACCAGAGCAGAACTGTCATGGAACCATGAACCAGACGTACAACAAGAGATAAGTGGAAATAAGAAGGCTTTATTGAAAATCAAGCTGTAAGCAAAAGTCCAAACGGATGGCTAAACCGAAGCAGGGTCTTGCGTAGACAGAGGTCAGGAACCAGAAGGGTAGTCAGACGAAGCCTGGATCAGGAACCAGCAGGGTAGTCAGACGAAGCCAGGATCAGGAACCAACGGGGTAGTCAGACGAAGCCAGGATCAGGAACCAACGGGGTAGTCAGACGAGGCCAGGATCAGGAACCAGAAGCAGCAGCAGTCTTAGAAGCATGTGAACACAGGAGGACCAAGCAAGGAACTGAAGCCACAGACCTCCTATATATATGAGCTAGACATCCAGCTCCTCCCAGTGGGAAGGAGAAGCCGCAGGGTGGGAGGCTACAAGAAACCCAGAAACCAAGATGGCCACCAGCACATGTCAAACGAAGGAGAACAGTAAGAAGGTAAGACCATGACAAGAACCCTGCAAAAAAAAAAACGCAAGACAGGTGAGGCTCCCCCATCTACATCACATTCCATTTAAATTCAACATTTTGACCAAATGGTCTGAGTTTGGAGGCGATGGATCCACCGAAGCTCCCTCTGTTTGAGGGCCAATGTCCGATCACCTCCCCTCCTTGACAAGATGATCTGATCCAAAATGATAACTTTAAGGTCCTTCTCATTATGACCCGCCTCCACAAAATGTTTCGGAACGGGCAAATCTTTCCTTTTTCGTCTAATGGAGAATCTGTGATTGTTTAAACGTGTCTTCATGTCACATGTGTTCTCCCCAAACAAGGGAAACATCCCTTTCTGCGAATCCCAATATGGGTCTGAACCAGACCCTTAGTGGGGATATCAGCCCGTACCAATTTATCTCAGATTGGCAGGCCGCCTGTAAGATAAAAGTGGGGGTACAGAGAAAGCTTTGATCTGTGGCAAATTACTCTTCAGGATTGACCAATGTTTTCGGATGATATTTGCAACTGACCCACTCTGTTCAGAATAGGTCGATACAAAAGGGATCTGAGCAATTTTGTTAGATGTGACATCAGTTTTAGTCTGCTGTGGATATCTAACCCTATCTAGATGTTTATGAATCACCCGAGTTGGGTATCCTCTCTGTCGAAATTTATGTGCCATCTGAGCATAACGAGTAGGTAGTATATCAGGGTCCTGCACTATCCTTTTAACCCTAAGTAACTGACTATACGGCAATCAATCAATAGTAGATCTAGAGTGACAACTCTTGTAATGCAACAAAGTGTTACAATCAGTTGGTTTAGTAAAAATGTCAGTGGATAATTTATTGTCAGAATGTGTCAGGGTAAATGAAATATCAGGATCCATCTGATTCAAGAAAGCATGAAATGATTCCAAAGACAAATAATCACCTTGCCAAATCAGGAAGAAATCGTCTATGTACCGCCACCACCCCAGTACATGAATGAAGTGGTGGGATACATAGATAAGGTCCTCCTCGAGGGCCGCCACAAAGACATTTGCGTATGTGGGCGCCACATTTGACCCCATGGCGGTCCCTCGTAGCTGCAAGAAAAAGCAGTCCATGAACAAAAATAATTCTGCCTCAATACCAGATCCAAAAGCTGGATAATAAAGTTCTGACATTCCAAAGAGTATTGGCTATCCACCAAATACCTCGGGACAGCTGCCACACCCCTGTCTCTATAGTCAACTTTCCTATATCATGGCTAGAATTAGCGAAGTTGACCAATAGGTAGCTAAAACGAAGATGGAGAATACTTTGTTATCTTCGTTTTGTGGAATATAACGAATATATTCGTCATATTCGTTAATTCTACCAAGAGCCAACCATAGTAAACCAGGTCCAAGTTGAAATCGCCATGCGATTAATATAACTCGAAGGAATCGCATGGCGATTTCAACTTAGTAATGCTATATTCCATATTCGTTAATTCTAGCCTAATATGGAATATAGCAGTGCTAAGTTGAAATCAAAAGTCGATTATTATAACTTGAATTAATCGCATTGCTATTTCAATAGGAGAGTAGCCTTTAAGTTAAAATCGCAATACGCGATTATTTGTGGTTGTCTACCAAGAATATCAAATTGAAGGTTCCCTCCTGGAAGTTGGGTCCTAGGTTTATTGGGCCTTACAAAATCCTGTCTGTCATCAATCCTGTTGCATACCGTCTTGATCTTCCTCAGACTTGGAAGATCCATAATGTTTTTCATAAGTCCTTATTGAAACCTTATGTTCAACCCATTGTACCCTCGCCTTTGCCTCCTCCTCCGATTATGGTTGATGGGAATCTTGAATTTCAGGTCTCTAGGATTGTGGATTCTCGTCTTGTCCGCGGTTCTCTTCAGTACCTTGTTCAGTGGGAGGGGTATGGTCCTGAGGAGAGGATGTGGGTCCCAGTGACGGACATTAAGGCCTCTCGTCTCATCAGGGCTTTCCATAGGTCCCATCCTGAGAAGGTGGGTTCTGAGTGTCCGGAGTCCACTCGTAGAGAGAGGGGTACTGTCACAACCAGACAGCTGAGAAGCTCTGACAGAGGCTTTTCAGAACCTCCCCCTTGAGTTTCTGTGTTGTGGTATTCAGCTCCTCCTCTCGTTAGTCTCTCTCAGCTGTCATGTGTTGGACTAATTGCTTCCCTTTAAATTCTTCCCCAGAAGGCTTTTCTGGGCGGCTTATATTTCTTCCTGGAGTATGTGTGCATGCCCATCTGGTTCTCCTCTCCTCTACAAAGTTAAGTGTTAACTGTTATCTGTTATTTTCTGTTTGTTGGATCCCAGGTGACCCTGACTCCCTCCGTGTCTGGTGTAGGGAGCCGGTGGTCGTGTCCCCTCACTATTGTAGGGTGCTCAGGGCTTATATAGTCAAGGTACGTGGATATGCATACCTCCACCATTCGGATCTATGCATAGGCTGAGCAGCCAGGGAAAGTGCCAGGTCTTCTACAGGGGTCTCCCTTTTGTTCCTTAGCTTTTGGATCCAGCGAGTCATTTATGCATGTTGTTTTGCATTGTTTCCTGTACACATTCCGTGACAGAACTACATAGGTCATTCGCATGACCTTGATTCCATGTGGGGTCGAAGACCTCATCGTCCTCCACATCATCTTTCACCCAGTCTTCACCCCTGACTTCCTTGTCGGTCTGCACACTTTCGAAAGCCCCAGCAGTTGGCACCTGTGTTTTCGTCATCATCCGAGACGTGCTGTGATGGTCCTCCCATGTACTCATCTTGAAACATAAGTGGTTGGACATCAGTGCACTCAATCTCTTCCACTTCTGGGGCAGGGCTAGGTGGATGGCCCTGGGAAACCCTGCTAACAGAGTCATCAAAAAGCAGAAGAGACTGCTGCATGACTTGGGGCTCAGACTGCTTGGCTGATTTGCAAGGGGGTGAGGTGAAAGACTGATGGACATCGGCTGCAGGTGCCAACTGTGGTCTTTCAGCAGGAGACTGCTGGTATCCAGGGAAACAGGGGAAGGGGTACCACCTTTAACTCACCCTTGGCCCCTTTTCCCAACCTTGACCCATAACAAAAGACATCGACAACTGTATCATTTTATTGCTGGTTGGTGATCGGCCACAGCTTCTTTATTAAAGCGGCAAACCTTAATAAACCATAATATCGGAGCGGTATGCCAAAGGTTGGACTCCCAGCGGGCAAGTTAAACCGTAATCATCAGAGCGGTCTGCCAACCGCTGGACTCCCAGCGGGCAAGTTAAACCGTAATCATCAGAGCGGTCTGCCAACCGCTGGACTCCCAGCGGGCAGTTACGCCATCTGCTACCACCATATCTCCGCTGTACTCAAATGCCGCCAGCTGTGACTTCACAAACTCGACCAGAATTCGCAGCTCTCAAAAGCCGTAATCATCGGAGCAATATCCAAAACCACTGGACTCCCAGCGGGGGCTCTTAAGAATAGAAAAAACAAAACAGAATAACCAAGTATCCATAACTGCTCAGAACCGTGCACCTCGACCCGCCTCCCAAGAATAACCGCAAAGGGAGGGAGGACCAATCTGCTTCCACTTGCAAGAGGAAGTGACCAGAACATAGAGGAGGTATATGCGACCTTCAGGATTTCCTGCACCGCCCCCATCCTGTCTAAGGAGGATCCTCAATGAATTAACCCTTAACCTCTTAAAGACACATGACGTACCGGTACGTCATGTATGGTTCCGATCACCGCCGCGCGGCAGGCGGTGATCGGAACCCGGTGCCTGCTCAAATCATTGAGCAGGCACCTAGGCTAAATGCGCCGGGGAGTCCTGTGACCCCCCCATGTCGGCGATCGCTGAAAACCGCAGGTCAATTCAGACCTGCGGTTTTCTGCGTTTCCGGGTTATTCGGGTCTCTGAAGACCCGATAACCCGGAACAGGATTGTGATGGTGGTGTGATTTCACCCTACCAATCACCATCCAGCGATCCTGAGTGGTGATGGTGACATCACCACTCAGGATCGCTTCTGATTGGTCTGTGGGCGGTCCGGCGGGATATTGAAAAGAGGCAGGGGCTCCTCTCCTCCTCCTTTTGTGTTCCGGAGCCGAGGAGAGAGGAGCTGCCTGCACGTGTGTGTCCGCCATCGCAACCAGCACCCCGATCTGTGCCCCTAGGACCCGATCTGTGCCCCCAGCACCCCCCATCAGGTACATAGGGACAGCATAGGGAAAGTTTGGGTTAGGCAGGGAAAAAAAAGGGAAAGTTAGGGTGATGCAATGAAAAGTTCACAAACTAAGTTAGGGTGTCTGGGGTCCACAGCACAGCTGTGTGACCCTAGACCCCCCCCCCCAGGGGTGCTGCCGCATGACCGTCTGTATAAGATACGGCCAGTCATCGATTACTTTGGGGCCAAATTCATGGAGGCCTATGTACCTGGAAGGGAGGTCGCGGTTGATGAGTCTCTCATTGCGTTCAAGGGGAGACTCATTTTCCGCCAGTATGTGCCCTCCAAGCGGGCGAGGTATGGCGTGAAGCTATACAAAATTTGTGAGAGTACCTCAGGGTACACTTACAAATTTTGTATATACGAGGGGCGAGATTCCCGGATTCAACCCCCAGAATGTCCCCCCACTCTGGGTGTTACCGGGAAACTTGTGTGGGACCTTATGTACCCACTGCTGGATAAGGGTTACCACCTGTACGTGGATAACTTTTATACCAGTATCCCCTTGTTCCAGTCCCTTGCCGGCAGATCCACGTTCGCTTGTGGGACCGTGCGGAAAAATCAACGCGGCCTCCCTGCCTACCCCCTCCAGGTACATATCCCCAGGGGTGAGACCCGTGCCCTTACCACTGGAAACCTGTTGCTGGTCAGGTATAAGGACAAGAGGGATGTCCTTATGCTGTCCACAATTCATGGTAACGGCATCACCCCTGTCCCTGTGCGAGGTACCGCGGCAACGGTCCTAAAGCCCGATTGTATCGCCGCCTACAATCAGTATATGGGAGGAGTTGATCTCTCTGATCAAGTCCTCAAGCCATATAACGCCATGCGCAAAACCCGGGCATGGTACAAAAAATTTGCGGTCTACTTGGTACAGGTTGCCATGTACAACTCTTTTGTACTATCCCGAAGCGCTGGCAGCACAGGGACATTCCTCCAGTTCTATGAGGCAGTCCTCAAGGCCCTGATTTTTTTCGGACCGGGAAAGAGCAGGCCGGAGTACCTCAGGAACTAAAGGCGCCCGGATCGTCCCTGGCCAACACTTTCCAGGTGTGATCCCCCATACTGGAAAGAAGGGACGAACCCAAAAAAGGTGCAGAGTGTGTCACAGGAGGGAGATACGGAAGGACACCACAACTCAATGTAACACGTGCCCCGATCATCCGGGCCTCTGCATTATTGGTTGCTTCAGGGAGTATCACACTTCCATGGAGTACTAAATTTATATCCCAATTTAGCACTGACATCGGATAAAAAAACTGGTTCTCAGACTTGAGACACCCAAAAAAACTAAAATAACTTATTAAAAGTAGACATATTAGGTATTGCCGCGTCAGTACTCTTCTCTATAAAAAAATACCCCATGACCTAACCCCCAGATTAACACGGTCAAGGGAAAAAAAAAAAAAAAAAGTGCAAAAAAATATTTTTTTTTGTCACCTTACATAACAAAGTTTAATAGCAAGCGATCAAAAATATAAAGCTCCCAAAATAGTGCCAATAAAACTGTCTGCTCGTCCCGCAAAAAATGAGCCCCCACATAAGATTATCGGATAAAAAAAAATATAAAAAAAAAATGACACAGACTTTAGAGATACAAAAAATGTATTTTTGTATCAAAAAAGATAATATAGTCAAAAACCTAACTAATTGTTTACTTATTAGGTATCACCGCGTCCATAAGAATCTCCTCTATAAAAATATCCCGTGACCTAACCCCCCAAATTAACACGGTAAAAAAGAAAAAAAAAGCAATTTTGGGCACTTTTCCATTTCAATACGTTTTTTCTGGTAACAAAACAAGGGTTAACAACCAAACAAAAGTTAATATTTATTACCCTGATACTGCAGTTTACAGAAATGCCCCATTTGTGGTCGTAAACTGCTGTATCAGTAAAAGGGAGGCTGCAAAAGGAAAGGACCGACATGGTTTCTGGAAGGCCGATTTTGATGGCCTTTTTTATTGACACCATATCCCTTTTGAAGCCCCCCTAGAGTAAAAACTCCCTAAAAGTGACCCCATCTAAGAAACTACACCCCTCAAGGTATTCAAAACTGATTATACAAACATTAACCCTTTAGGTGTTCCTCAACAGTTAATGAGATGAAATTTCAGAATTTAAATTTTTGGTAACCTGGCCTCACAAAAATGTAATATAGAGCAACCAAAAAAATCATATGTACCCTAAAAATAGTCCCCCAAAAAATGCCACCTTATCCCGTAGTTTCCAAAATGGGGTCACTTTTAGGGAGTTTCTACTCCAGGGGTGCATCAGGGGGGTTGAAACAGGACACGGTGTAAATAAACCGGTCCATAAAAATCAGCCCTCCAAAAACCAAACGGCGCACCTTTCCCTCTACGCCCCGCTGTGTGGCCGTACAGTAGTTTACGGGCACATATTTGGTGTTTCTGTAAATGGCAGAGTCAGGGCAATAAAGATACAGTCTTGTTTAGCTGTTAACCCTTGCTTTGTTAGTGGAAAAAAAGGGTTAAAATGGAAAATAAGGCAAAAAAAAGAAATTTTCAAATTTCATCCCCATTTGCCAATAACTCTTGAGCAAAACCTAAAGGGTAAACGACGTATGTAAAATCAGTTTTGAATACCTTGAGGGGTGTACTTTCTTAGATGGGGTCACTTTTAGGGAGTTTCTACTCCAGGGGTGCATCAGGGGGGTTGAAACAGGACACGGTGTAAATAAACCGGTCCATAAAAATCAGCCCTCCAAAAACCAAACGGCGCACCTTTCACTCTACGCCCCGCTGTGTGGCCGTACAGTAGTTTACGGCCACATATTGGGTGTTTCTGTAAACGGCACTATTGGGTGTTTCTGTAAACTGTAGTTTCTTAGATGGGGTCATTTTTGGGTGGTTTCTATTATGTAAGCCTCGCAAAGTGACTTCAGACCTGAACTGGTCCCTAAAAATTGGGTTTTTGTAAATTTCAGAAAAATTTCAAGATTTGCTTCTAAACTTCTAAGCCTTGTAACATCCCCAAAAAATAAAATATCATTCCCAAAATAATTCAAACATGAAGTAGACATATGGGGAATGTAAAGTGATCACAATTTTTGGGGGTATTACTATGTATTACAGAAGTAGAGAAACTGAAACTTTGAAATTAGCAAATTTTTCGGTAAATTAGGTATTATTTTGTGCAAAAAATAAATAAATTTTGACTTCATTTTATCAGTGTCATGAAGTACAATATGTGATGAAAAAAACAATCTCAGAACGGCCTGGATAAGTCAAAGCGCTCAGCACTTAAAGTGACAGTGGTCAGATTTGCAAAAAATGGCCTGGTCCTTAAGGTGAAATAAGGCTGTATCCCTATGGGGTTAATGACCCTAATCTGCAACCTACTTAACCATTACTAAGACGGGGCCAGCTCCCTAAACGCCCCTAAGGGAAAAAGGGGGGAGAGGGGAGGACCATCAGTCCCTAAGCACCCTCCCTATACAGGTCCTTCTCAAAAAATTAGCATATTGTGATAAAGTTCATTATTTTCTGTAATGTACTGATAAACATTAGACTTTCATATATTTTAGATTCATTACACACAACTGAAGTAGTTCAAGCCTTTTATTGTTGTAATATTGATGATTTTGGCCACAGCTCATGAAAACCCAAATTTCCTATCTAAAAAAATTAGCATATTTCATCCGACCAATAAAAGAAAAGTGTTTTTAATACAAAAAAAGTCAACCTTTAAATAATTATGTTCAGTTATGCACTTAATACTTGGTCGGGAATCCTTTTGCAGAAATGACTGCTTCAATGCGGCGTGGCATGGAGGCAATCAGCCTGTGGCACTGCTGAGGTGTTATGGAGGCCCAGGATGCTTCACTGCGGCGTGGCATGGAGGCAATCAGCCTGTGGCACTGCTGAGGTGTTATGAAGGCCCAGGATGCTTCAATGCGGCGTGGCATGGAGGCAATCAGCCTGTGGCACTGCTGAGGTGTTATGGAGGCCCAGGATGCTTCAATGCGGCGTGGCATGGAGGCAATCAGCCTGTGGCACTGCTGAGGTGTTATGGAGGCCCAGGATGCTTCAATGCGGCGTGGCATGGAGGCCATCAGCCTGTGGCACTGCTGAGGTGTTATGGAGGCCCAGGATGCTTCAATGCGGCGTGGCATGGAGGCAATCAGCCTGTGGCACTGCTGAGGTGTTATGGAGGCCCAGAATGCTTCGATAGCGGCCTTAAGCTCATCCAGAGTGTTGGGTCTTGCGTCTCTCAACTTTCTCTTCCCAATATCCCACAGATTCTCTATTGGGTTCAGGTCAGGAGAGTTGGCAGGCCAATTGAGCCCAGTAATACCATGGTCAGTAAACCATTTACCAGTGGTTTTGGCACTGTGAGCAGGTGCCAGGTCGTGCTGAAAAATGAAATCTTCATCTCTATAAAGCTTTTCAGCAGATGGAAGCATGAAGTGCTCCAAAATCTCCTGATAGCTATCTGCATTGACCCTGCCCTTGATAAAACACAGTGGACCAACACCAGCAGCTGACATGGCACCCCAGACCATCACTGACTGTGGGGACTTGACACTGGACTTCAGGCATTTTGGCATTTCCCTCTCCCCAGTCTTCCTCCAGACTCTGGCACCTTGATTTCCGAATGACATGCAAAATTTGCTTTCATCCAAAAAAAGTACTTTGGACCACTGAGCAACAGTCCAGTGCTGCTTCTCTGTGGCCCAGGTCAGGCGCTTTTGCCGCTGTTTCTGGTTCAAAAGTGGCTTGACCTGGGGAATGCGGCACCTGTAGCCCATTTCCTGCACACGCCTGTACACGGTGGCTCTGGATGTTTCTACTCCAGACTCAGTCCACTGCTTCCGCAGGTCCCCCAAGGTCTTGAAACGGTCCTTCTCCACAATCTTCAGCTTCTTTATTAAAGCGGAAAACCTTAATAAACCATAATATCGGAGCGGTATGCCAAAGGCTGGACTCCCAGCGGGCAAGTTAAACCGTAATCATCAGAGCTCTCTGCCAACCGCTGGACTCCCAGCAGGCAGTTACGCCATCTGCTACTACAGTGAGCCGTTTTGGGACTAATGCACACTGGCGCAATACTATGCACTGACTGGGTCAGGTGTAGGTATAGTTAATAGTTTTTGTTTGTGACGCCAATTGCAGTGTGCGCAGGCTATAGTCTCACGGTCCTTTAAGATGTAATAACTCACGTACCAGGTGAGGAATGCCAGAGGGGTATAATGTCTCTGTGTAGTGTCAACGGTGTCTCCTACCTGGGTATGGCTGGACTCCTGGATCCTGGCTCACTTGCAATAAATTGAGTGTTGTTAATAGAAGTAATTGAGGAATGAATGAGATCCAGACTTGTGATATAATGCAACTTGTCTTTACTTGATAGATGGCGGCATAAATCCATACAAGTACAGCAATAGTCTTTAGGTCCCAGCAGGTATAGGCAATGTATGGTAGGGATCAATATCTCTTCTGGTTCTATACTAAGTGCCTGGAGAATCTGGCAGGTATTTATCTTCTGCTCTGTCTGTCTTCTGCTTGGTAATTGGCCTGACTAGCTGTGGAGGAATTTGGCTTCTCCTGGTCTCTGGATAAGTACTCACAGGAATGATTCTTCCTGGAGATCTGTAGTTCTGGAGGTGCTGTTTGCTTCTCCACAGTCGAGGCTGAAGGGCTCAGACTGGGAAGGGTGATCCTTGGCTTCAGCCGAGGCTGGATCCTAGGTTGGGATCCCTGTTTCTGGGAGCTCCTACTAACACAGCCTACCCCAAGCGGGGGTAGCTGGTACACTCACTTAACTTCCTTCTCCTCCTCTTGAGACAGGACATGGGAACGGCCCACTTCTGCTCATGCAGGGGAGACTAGACTGGAATGAACTATTCCAGTCTAGCAATACTAAACTGGCTAAGGTCTGCTGAATACATTGCTGCCACCTGCTGGTGTACAGGGAAATTACAGCATAATATAAAACAGGCCTGGAAAATATATAAAATGGAAAATGCAGTGTTAAATTACACAAGATGACAAATATACACCCGACAGGTTGTAGCAGGGAAATAGAGTTTAAGTAACATACTTTGGGATGTTACATACCCCCTTACTTTAAGTTAAGCCGTCCTCGGCTTACGCTGGGAGGGTGAAGGAATCAGCTCTGGGTACCCAATAAATACAAAGTGCTGCGTGAATTTACATATATATGACATACATAGACGAAACACATAACGGCTTTCCCCAGGTTCCTGCCTACTAGAGTAAGGTGTCCAACACAGTTTCCTTCTCTTGGTATAACCAGGTAACCTAAATACTGCACAAAGCAAACATCACTGACTAACTTTGTATGTCCTGCGCTATAGGCATCAAAGGAAGCATGGGGGTGTCTTTACTCTGTAATCCCACCATTGTGTAATGCAAAGCCCGCAAATAGAAGGGTGGCTTTATCCTGTATTCCCTTCCCTGCACCATGGCCTGTAGAAATTTGGCTTATAGCACGATCACTATGATGACTGAGGGGAAGCTAAAATAAGGCTCTACGGTTTGAGGGCCCGTACCTTAGGCAAAGGCTCAGAAGGGGAGGTAGTTATCGTCTCCATATCTTCTGGCACTGTCACAGGAGGAGGGTAGTACAATCCCGTTGCTCTCCTGGAAATGAGACACCTCAGGATGAGAACAATCCTGAACATTTAACAAGTGGGAAGGAGCAGTCTACGACTTCTAAAAATTCCTGAAGCAGCTGGGTTACCCTTGCTGGACCTGCCTGGGCTTACCACTTGGTCCTACCCTGGGTACCTATGGGTATATATCACCGGGTGTAGGCCATTAGTATTCACGTCTCTATGAAGACAGTCCGTATAAAGAGGGGAGAGAACAATAGCTGTTAAGTTAGGCACACTTAAGTAAGTTGCTACAATGTTGTTAAGTGCAATCATGACAATCAGTGCATACATTCACATTGTGGCATCTGGAAGGAGAATACACACAATGGGCATGTTATCTTGAATGTTGCATAACTGATAACTGGTACAATAGTGCAAAATATTAAATAGCATGAAAATCACAAAGAGCTCAGGTATCACGTTTGAGTCTTTTCTTTGGGTGCAAGCTTTTATGTTACAAACATTTTTTATAAAAGTAGTGCAATTTTAATGCAAGATGAGGCTCAACAATAACTTGAGTCCTGTTTCCTGGAAATGTTTAAAATTGTAGAATCCTCTGGAAACTGATAAGTCAATTTGTAATCCACAGGGTATAAAATGTCATATAAGAGCACCAGGCTATCAAGTAACCTGAGAAAGGGGATAAAACCCTGAACTTGGACCTGGATTGGTGCGTCGCCTTCCGCGGGGACACTTGGCTTGGCGGAAGGATATGCGGCACCAGTAGGTGGCTGTATCGGTGAAGGCCTAGGCCTGGTGGCGGTTGCTGGGGTCGCAGGACGTGGTGCAGGGGCAGACACGGACCGGGCCGGGGCCTTAGGGAGCACGGCAGCTCCTACCTGTAGTTTCGGCCGGTTCCGGTGCCTCCTGGTTGCCATCTGTGGGTGTCATCTGTAGTGCAGGCTCGTCCATGGCTGGTGCAGCGACGTCCTCCGCAGGACTGTTGGCACCATCAGGAATGGGAAAGGGGTACTCCAACCCCACCTCTGGCCCCCGCATACCAACCCCATCTAAACCCCTTTAATAACGACACTGACACCGTTCAACTTTTCAACCCTTTATTTTGTTGGGAGGTAATCGGCCACAGCTTTATTCAAACGGCAAACCGTAACTTTGAACCGTGCTCTCCGCCAGCCGCTGGTCTCCCAGCGGACGGATTCGCCCATTTTTTCTCCAACACCTTTAAGCTGAAATAACTTGCCGCCAGCTGTGACTTAAGAAAATTCCAACGAGGCGCAATGCCCATAAAAACCACTTCCATTAACCACGTAGAAAACCCCGTCAAAAGAGGCCCCACACTACCAACTCACAAGGGAGGGAGGGAGGGCAAATCGCTTCCGCACAAAGAGGAAGAGGAGAGGCGGGACAGCGGCATATAAGCCCTCCTAGCCGCCCGCCTCCTCTCCCAACCGGATCAGCATGTTAACCCCTAACTGCCCACACAAAACGGGTGCCAGTGGGAAAACCGAACTAAGGGGGATAAGAACAAGGGGGGGGGGGACCACCAGTCCCTGCCCACCCTCCCTAAGCTGTCGGGTGGCCACCAGAACAGGCACAGCGTCAGAACCAATCTGGATTGGTGCGTCGCCTTCCGCGGGGACACTTGGCTTGGCAGAAGGATATGCGGCGTCCGGGAACTTGATCGAGTCCTGTTCTGTCTTTGCAGGGACCGGGATGTCATCAGCGGCCTTCTCCAGAACTTCGGGGATGCTGGCCAAGGTAGGTGGCGCAGGTTCTTTGGTGGCGGAGGTATCCACAGCCTCCGGGCCGGTTCCAAAGATAGAGGGCCCGCGTCGCTTTAGTAGCTGGGCGACCTGGATCTCCAGCGGGTACTCTGGGTAGACGAGCTCTCCTCCAATCGCCATCTGGTTCCACTTGGGACGTGGATATGCCATTGCTGCCTCTTCGAATAAGCGAACTGCCAGATCTGAGGGTGGAGCCCAGAGGGAGGAGTCAGCACTCCCTTGGCTCACAATAGAAAGTTCACTGGGGGCAGTCTTTAGTTTTCCCGCTTCCAGGGGGGCGTATTCGACATCTTCGAGCTCCTGGAGGGGCGTTACTAGGTTTTCCCGCTTCTGGGCATGAAGAAGAAGCGCCATTTTAACAAATATGGCGAATTTCACAATGACGAATTAACCCTTTGAATGCTGGAGCGCACGTTTAGCGCTTTCTGGCACAGCAATACCGCAATAAAGTCACTTTTCAGGGTCATTGCACAAGTGGCAGCGCTTGCAGTACTGTAAACCATGCGATCCGGTCCGTTTTAACACACAATTGGATCCGGTTCTGTTGGACAGGGGTGGCACACAATTCAATCCGATCCCGTTACCAGTGACGCCAAAACATCCAGTGAGCCGTTTTGGGACTAAAATTACAAAAGAAGGAAGGGTTGTCCCTTCAAGGGAGAATGGTGCAACCGCACCTCTCACCAGGGTACTGCTAGGAAACGTATTGTATGAAAATTAAAGGGGCAGTAACGTTCTAAAATTTATAAATTTTAATGGTACGAATAAAAAACACACATAAACCCCTTACAAACAAAAACAGACAGACACACGCGGGACCCCACTTACGCGTGAGCCGCTGGATAAGCGGATTGCGGTGGATGAGGCCCCTCGGGCCGACCCTTATTGAAATGGTGTGAACCCCAAGGATCAAGGGGAATCACACTGGGTGGTAAGAATAAACAGAAATGTCCTGTGTTCCAAGGTAAGGACACCAGGATAAGGCCTAATATAGGTAAGAAGACAAGGGTGGATCTTACCGGAACCAAGTCGATAGGCACGTTTATTCAACAGGCTCAGGAGGTCACTGGAAATGATGGTCCTTTCTCAGCGCCTTGGGCGGTGTCCTTCGGAACTGGGTTATCTTGAACAGGGTCATGCGTTTGTGGAGTACCGCAGGGAATAAGTCTGTCCCTGTTGCACCCTACTTGGCCTAATATGACCCTGATACCCTAACACGGGATCCGTGCCCCGCAAGGGGTGGTCCCGTCCGGAACCTCACCCTGGTCTAAGGTCCCTGTAAGACCCTGCCGGGGTAATGAGGAGGACACCTAGTACAGTGAAAAATAGAAAACCGTGGGTACCAAAGGTTGGGTATGTTCACCTGTCCCTGGTGTGTTTACACTAGGGTTAGCCTCAACTGCAGATAGTATATAGAATAATGATAGGCAGTTGGGGTAAAAAACGCAGACTAGCTCTAACCACTGATTGATGTGCGGTGAGGTAACTAAGTACCCAGAATGCGTATGGCAAAAAGTCCAGGTGTACATGCAGCCTGGGATGCGTATGGCAACCTTCTGGCTGGACCCGCATCAGACAGTTTATGTGAGGCCGGGTCTGTGGCGTCTGCCTGTTAATGGGTAAAAATAGCCCTAAAAGGGAAACTAGGAACACAAAAGCTCATAGGTTTATGTTCTCATTTAAATATAGTCCGATGGCGGATGCCATCCGTAAAACCATATACCAGAATTGGGACATATTAAGCGGTGACGAATCCTTGAAAGACTTGGCACAGAACAAACCTATTATTGCACTTAGGCGAAGCCAGACCTTGAAAGATAGGTTGGTCAGAAGCAGACATTCAGAAACAAGACCAGACACATGGTTGAGGGAATATGTACCTAAAGGCAATCGCAAATGCGAAAATTGTTCATTTTTCCGTTATAACCCCCAGTATAGGGTGGTATGCTTTGGAGGGTTGCAGCATAGGGTTAACCACTTAATTACCTGTCGTAGTAGGTTTCTAGTGTACCTGATAATGTGCCCTTGTGGTCGCTTCTATATAGGAAAAACCATTAGACCGCTACTTGAGAGGATAAGAGAACATTTTGGATCAATGACGTCGGGTAGGGGATGTCCGCGTCTAATTAAGCGACCCTAAGGTATTGACATTCTCAGGCCTAGAGATCGTCCCCTTTCTTCCCACAGGGGGAGATAGACATACTCAGCTTTTACGAAAAGAAGACAGTTGGATCATAAAAGCCAGGGCCCTAGCTCCTCCGGGTCTGAATGACCGTAATGATTTAAGTGTTTTTTTATAGCTCTTGTTGATTGCTGCACTTTAATATTAGACTATTGTCTTGTATGTTTTATATGTATTCCTTGTAGCGCTGCCTTTGTGCATGTTTGTTAAGGCGGTGCTTATGTATAAAAGTGACGTATTTGACGTCACCACGTTAGAAGGCCTGAAGAAGCGTAATCTACGCGAAATGGCCGTCGCATCATGGTGCCTGTGTGGCGTCCTGCACATTGACTGTCTGCCAGTATGTCTTTTGTACCTTAATAAAGCAAAGATTGGACTTTTATGGTGAGTGCCGTCTCTTATCTTCTTACCTTGTGCGGATTTGTCTGTGTTGAGAATGAGCACCACCGAACCCCATTACGAGTCCCGGTGTCACAGCTGTAAAGGGGAGCGTCCTCCCGCAACTAGAAGGAAGCCTGGAGCAGTGCCGTCCTGTCTATTTGTCTTCTTGTGTTTATCAATAGAGATATCCCGAACTATTCGCAGATGAACATTGCTTGTTCGCGTTCGCCGCGGCGGGCGAACATATGCGATGTTCGGTCCGCCCCCTATTCGTCATCATTGATCAAACTTTGACCCTGTACCTCCCAGTCAGCAGACACATTCCAGCCAATCAGCAGCAGACCCTCCCTCCCAGACCCTCCCACCTCCAGGACAGCATCCATTTTAGATTCATTCGGAAGCTGCAGTCACAGTGAGAGGAGGGACAGTGCTGCTGCTGCTGCTGATTTAATAGGGAAATAGATAGCTAGGCCAGTGTATTCAGTGTCCACTGCAGTCCTGAAAGACTCATCTGATCTCTGCTGTAAGGACAGCACCCCAAAAAGCCCTTTTTTTCTCCTCTGTAATCTAATTGCAGTTGCCTGTCAGGCTCACAGCGTATACTGTGTCCACTTGCCCAGTGCCACCACTCATATCTGGTGTTACACACAGTAGCTTGCATTTAAAAAACAAAAACAAAACTTTTTTGACTGTAATATAATTGCAGTTAGTTGCCTGCAAGCGTGTGTGTCAGGCCTACAGCGTGTACTGTGCCAACCTCTGCCAGTGCCACTCATATCTGGCGTCACACACAGTAGCTTGCATTTAAAAAAACAAAAAACAATTTTGACTGTAATATAATAGCAGTTAGTTGTCTGCAAGCGTATGTGTTAGTCCTACAGCTTCTACTCTGCCAACGTCTGCCAGTGCACAGTGCCACTCATATCTGGTGTCACAGTAGCTTGCACGCATAGTACATCTAAACTAATCTAAAAAAAATGACAGGCAGGGGCAGGCCACCCCGCAGGGGCCGTCGTGGTCGTGGTGCTGTGATTTCCTCTGGCTCTAGAATAATGCCCAGTGTTCAGAGGCCACATACCCTGAACTCGAAAAGTTCTGAGGACATAGTTGACTGGCTAACACAGGACACCCAATCTTCTACAGCTTCTGCTCGGAACCTTGACGCAGCATCCTCCTCCAGCTCAGCTTCGGGCACCTCTCAAGTTACCACTCGCCCGCCTGCCGCCACCACCAACACTAGCACCACAGCCACCACAGCCACCACAGCCGCTTCACCTGATCTGTCAGAGGAGTTATTTACACATCAGTTGGAAGAAATTAGTGATGCACAACCATTATTGCCAGGGGATGTAGATAACAGGGATATGTCTCAGTCAGGCAGCATTACACACATGGACGTACAGTGTGATGATGATGATGATGTTGTACCCACTGCTGCTTCCTTTGCTGAGGTGTCAGATACAAGTGAAGCGGTTGATGATGACGATGTGTCCGTTGATGCCACGTGGGTGCCCGCTCGAAAAGAAGAAGAAGAGGGGGAAAGTTCAGATGGGGAGACAGAGAGAAGGAGGAGACAAGTTGGAAGCAGGGGGAGGTCGTCGCAAGGAGCTAGTGGCACAGTCAGACAGCATGTATCGGCACCCGGGGTCAGCCAGACAGCACAACAATCAACGCATGCTGTTGCCACCACCAGAATGCCGTCATTGCAAAGCTCAGCAGTGTGACATTTTTTTTGTGTGTATGCCTCTGACAACAGCGATGCCATTTGCAACCTGTGCCAAAAGAAACTGAGTCGTGGGAAGTCCAACACCCACCTAGGTACAACTGCTTTGCGAAGGCACATGATCTCACATCACAAACACCTATGGGATCAACACATGAGTAAAAGCAGCACACAAACTCAAAGCCACCATCCTCCTCCTGGTCCAGCATCTTCAGCCACGTCAACCACTGCTGTCCTCCTTGCCCCCTCTCAACCACCCGCCACTCCGCCTCTCGCCTTGAGCAGTTCCTGCTCATCTGCCCACAGTCAGGTGTCTGTCAAGGACAAGTTTGAGCGTAAGAAGCCAATGTCACAAAGTCACCCCCTTGCCCGGCGTCTGACAGCTGGCTTGTCGGAACTCTTAGCCCGCCAGCTTTTACCATACAAGCTGGTGGAGTCTGAGGCCTTCAAAAAATTTGTAGCTATTGGGACACCGCAGTGGAAGGTACCCGGCTGAAATTTCTTTTCACAAAAGGCAATCCCCAACCTGTACTCTATTGTGCAAAAGGAAGTCATGGCATGTCTGGCACACAGTGTTGGGGCAAGGGTCCATCTGACCACTGATACCTGGTCTGCAAAGCACGGTCAGGGCAGGTATATCACCTACACTGTGCATTGTGTAAACCTGCTGATGGCTGCCAAGCATGGAATGCGTGGCTCTGCAGAGGAGTTGGTGACACCGCCACGACTTGCAGGCAGGCCTACTGCCACCTCCTCTACTCCTCCTACTCCATCCTCTTCGCTAACCTCCTCGGCTGAGTCCTCTTCTGCTGCTGCGTCTTGCTCCACATCAACTGCACCCAGGGGCGTAGCTAAAAGCTCATGGGCCCTGGTGCAAGGGTTCTGCTCGGGCCCCCCTTCCCTCAGTGCTTTGTGGCCAGGGAAGCACATAGACTTCGTGCTGCCTTAGGCAAAAATTGAAACGGCACCTTGACCTTACCCCTTCCCACCAGCCGAGGTGTAACTTGACCAGCATGCACTTTTTATTAGGCCTCATGCACACGGACTTTTTTTTTGCGGTCCGCAAAAACGGTTTCCGTTGTTCCGTGATCCGTGTCCGTTTTTTCTTCCGTGGGTCTTCCTTGATTTTTGGAGGATCCACGGACATGAAAAATGAAAAGAAAATCTAAGTCAAGTTTGCCTTTGAAATGATAGGAAAAAACGGACATGGATAACGGACACGGATCACGAACGCGGATGACAATCTTGTGCGCATCCGTGATTTTTCACGAACCCATTGACTTGAATAGGTCCGTGAACCGTTGTCCGTGAAAAAAATAGGACAGGTCATATTTTTTTCACGGACTGGAAACACGGATCACGGACGCGGATGCCAAACGGTGCATTTTCCGATTTTTCCACGGACCCATTGAAAGTCAATGGGTCAGCGGAAAAAACGGAACAACGGCAGCGGATGCACACAACGGTCGTGTGCATGAGGCCTAATACAGGATGTCTTCTTATGTGGCACAAGGGTCTTTGGGCCCCTCAGGCTCCTGGGCCCGGTAGCGACTGCTACCCTGCACCCCCTATAGCTACGCCCCTGAATGCACCCCCCAGATCCCCAGGGGCTATTCCACATCCCGGATACGACAGTATCACGCCATCTTGGGGTTGACTTGCCTGAAAGCAGAGAGTCACACCGGACCAGCACTCCTGTCCGCCCTGAACGCAAAGGTTGATCAGTGGCTGACTCCGCACCAACTGGAGATCGGCAAAGTGGTGTGTGACAACGGAAGCAATTTGTTGGCGGCATTGAATTTGGGCAAGTTGACACATGTGCCGTGCATGGCACATGTGTGTAATCTGATCGTACAACGCTTTGTGTCTAAGTACCCAGGCTTACAGGACGTCATCAAGCAGCCAAGGAAGGTGTGTGGCCATTTCAGGCGTTCCTACACGGCCATGGCACACTTTTCCGATATTCAGCAGCGAAACAACATGCCAGTGAGGCGCTTGATTTGCGACAGCCTGACACGTTGGAATTCAACACTCCTAATGTTCGACCGCCTGCTCCAACAAGAAAAAGCCGTCAATGAGTATTTGTATGACCGGGGTGCTAGGACAGCCTCTGCGGAGCTGGGAATTTTTTTGCCACATTACTGGACGCTCATGTGCAATGCCTCATGCATCCTTTTGAGGAGGTGACAAACCTAATCAGTCGCACCGAAGGCACCATCAGCGGCATCATCCCATTTGTTTTCTTCCTGGAGCGTGCCCTGCAAAGAGTGCTGGATCAGGCTGTAGATGAGCGTGAAGAGGAAGAGGAAGAGTTGTGGTCACCATCACCAACAGAAGCAGCCTTATCAGCATCGCTTGCTGAACCTGCGGCAACGCTGGAAGAGGAGTCTGAGGAAGAGGAGTCAGAGGAGGAATGTGGCTTTGAGGAGGAGGAAGACCAACCACAGCAGGCATCCCAGGGTGCTCGTTGTCACTTATCTGGTACCCGTGGTGTTGTACGTGGCTGGGGGGAAGAACAGACCTTCAGTGAGATCAGTGAGGACGAGGAACGGGACATGAGTAGCTCGGCATCCAACCTTGTGCAAATGTGGTCTTTCATGCTGTCGTGCCTGTTGAGGGACCCTCGTATAAAAAGGCTGAAGGAGAACGACCTGTACTGGGTGGCCACGCTACTAGACCCCCGGTATAAGCAGAAAGTGCCTGAAATGTTACCGAATTACCGGAAGTCGGAAAGGATGCAGCAGTTCCAAAATAAATTAAAAAGTATGCTTTACACAGCTTATAAGGGGGATGTCACAGAACAACGGGAATCTAACAGGGGAAGAGGTGAAAGTAATCCTCCTCCTACCACGACCACGGCGGCAAGGACAGGACGCTTTGCAGACGTGTTGTTGATGGAGGACATGCAGAGCTTTTTAAGTCATACACATCGCCACAGCCCTTCGGGGTCCACCCTCAGAGAACAACTCGACCGACAGGTGGCAGACTACCTCGCCTTAACTGCAGATATCGACACTCTGAGGAGCAATGAACCCCTTGACTACTGGGTGTGCAGGCTTGACCTGTGGCCTGAGCTATCCCAATTTGCGATAGAACTTCTGACCTGCCCCGCTTCAAGTGTCCTGTCAGAAAGGACCTTCAGTGCAGCAGAAGGTATTGTCACTGAGAAGAGAAGTCGCCTCGGTCAAAAAAGTGTTGATTACCTCACCTTCATTAAGATGAATGAGGCATGGATCCCGAAGGGACTGACAGTGGGTGATACATTAGACTAAAAAAGCCTGATGAGATGAGCTGCCTTGGGCTAAAAATGGTCCACATGCTGCTGTATTTTATCTCTGAATGCCGGATGACTTGCGTGACTTATCCGCCACCAACTAGGGTTCAAGCCGCAATGATTTAGGGCACTTTCTGCCTGGGAAACATCAATTTTTCAGGCCACTGCAACAGCAGCAACAATACCTAATTTTTCTGGCCTCTGGTGCTGCACTGTGGCTGCAAAAACAAAACAACAAAAAAGGCACATACATGTGTCAATTCCCCTTTGTGATCCTTACCTTGTTGTGGTGAAGGGGCTTGCGTATCACAATGAAGCGATCATCACCTCTATGAGTGTGTTGGCAATGGCAATGTTGGCACACCCCAGATGATGAAGTCGTTGCTTCATTGTGAACAGACCAAAAGTGATCGGCTGGATAATTTTGCATATAAAAAACATTAATTTTCTTTGTGATCATCTAAGGTGATCATTAAAGCCTACTAGGCCAACAAAATAGCAGGAGGCAGCATTTCACCAACATGGTGGAGCAGTATGTGTGCACACGCCTGCATGTACTGAATGATGGGTCTGCCCCCTTCAACTTCTGGGTCTCCAAATTGGGCACAAGGCCTGAGCTTGCCCTTTACGCCTTGGAGGTGCTGGCCTGCCCTGCAGCCGGTGTATTGTCGGAAACGTGTGTTTATCATGGCAGGAGGGGGTTATCAAAGAGAAGCGCAGCCGCCTGTCCACAGCCAATGTGGACAAGCTCACGTTCATTAAAATGAACCAGGCATGGATCCCACAGGACTTGTCCGTACCTTGTGCAGAATAGACATGTATACCGGCCTCACCCAGCCATTGTTGTACTGCAGCGCACTTAAAAAAAAAAAAAAAGCCAGTGTTGGCTACCTCCTCCACCGCCGCTTGCACCTACACCGCTACGTCCACCGTCTACTCAACCTCCTACTCCATATGGACCTCCTCCTTCTAGATCAAGATTATTATTTTTTATTTTTAAGTATTTTATGTTATTTGAAGTCATTTCCCTATCCACATTTGTTTGCAGGGCACTTGCCATGCTCTTAACCACATTGCCATTTGCAGCCCTCTAGCCCTTTCCATGACATTTTTACAGCAATTTTAGTGCTCCAAAGTTCAGGTCCCCATTGACTTCAATGGGGTTTGGGTTCGGGGTCAAGTTCGGGTCCCGAACTCAAATTTTTTTGTGAAGTTTGGCTGAATCCGTCCAACCTGAACATCCAGGTGTCCGCTCAACTCACCTGCTTCAAGCCACTGTTCTGATGCTGCCACCGGTCTGATACCACACACCTGCTGCCTCTGCTGCTATCTTCTCCTACTGCCACCCACCACCGTGTGTTGTTACTGCCACTTCTGTTGCCACCTCACCACTCTGTGACTATACCACTTTGGTGACTTCTCATGCAAATGCCACCCTCCCCACTCTGTGACTGGGCAACTATGTTGACTCTGCGACACACGGGCCACGGGCAAGGGGTTCCTTTTAGTAAATGTTGGTATAGGTCTTTGTCGTGATGCCAGTTGCATTGAAGCAACAGGGGCGGAGTGCCCCTTTTTGTAGAAGGTGGTTGGTACCCAGGATAGAGTGGTGTAGGGTGGCCTAATGTCCCTTAGTGGTGTTGCACTTGTCATGGTGCTCCTACCTGGATACACTGGAACCCCAGCGTGGCTGTCCATTGCAGAAAAAGGGTTAGTTGATTAAGGGGATGATGAAATAAATGTAGTCCAGACCTTGTGATGAACTTGACAACAGCTTTAATTCAATAAACTTTCAACAGGCAGCAATCTTCCAACTTTATCTTGGTCACCAGCAAGCTTTGGCATAAATTCTGGCAGGCAAACACACTCAGCTCTGCTACATCTGCTACTCTCTGCTTTGCTGTGCTGACAGGTTAAAATAGGAACTTTTTATTTTCTGTATGCTGCAACTTAGCTTTATCATCTGGTCTGTCTCTAGCTTCCTTTATCCAGAGGACCTGTCTCCCCCTGGCTTCTGAGGCTTGTAGATTGGGACTCCAGGTCCAGCAGAGCTGATGGTGCTCTAGCTGGCTTAGGCAGGACTCGCCCAGCCGGGACGAGCTCCCTGCTGCACAACCTCCCTTGGCAGGGGGTAAACTAGACACTGACCTTCACTAACTAAATGCCTCCGTCTCTAGAGAGGGCTAGAATGGAAAAGGGGTTCCATTCTAGGCAAACTAGCTCTGCCAATTCTGCCGCCATCTGCTGGTGAACCAGGCATATTACATGTTATCCTCACAGTTGCATAGAAATAAATATACACATTTTGCAGCATCAGGAAATAAATGCATAGATGATGTTATATTCACCATAGAAGATAGTGGAGAGGTGTAAACGGTGGTAATGCACCTCTGGGGCGTTAAAACTCCTCATGCGGTTGCCACCCTCACCACTTTGTGACGGGCTACTATATTGACTCCTCATGCGGTTGCCACCCTTCCCACTCTGTGACGGGCCACTATATTGACTCCTCATGGGGTTGCCACCCTCACCACTTTGTGACGGGCCACTATATTGACTCCTCATGCGGTTGCCACCCTTCCCACTCTGTGACGGGCCACTATATTGACTTCTCATGCGGTTGCCACCCTTCCCACTCTGTGATGGGCCACTATATGGACTCCTCATGCGGTTGCCACCCTCACCACTTTGTGATGGGCCACTATATTGACTCCTCATGCGGTTGCCACCCTTCCCACTCTGTGACGGGCCACTATATGGACTCCTCATGCGGTTGCCACCCTCACCACTTTGTGATGGGCCACTATATTGACTCCTCATGCGGTTGCCACCCTTCCCACTCTGTGACGGGCCACTATATGGACTCCTCATGCGGTTGCCACCCTCCCCACTTTGTGATGGGCCACTATATTGACTCCTCATGCGGTTGCCACCCTTCCCACTCTATGACGGGTTTGCTCATTTCTAGTTCATGTGTATTTAATTGTTCATCCCAGTGGTTTAATGGCCATAATCTACCTGACAGACTCCCTGTAAGTCCTCCCTGCCAATGAGTAATTCCTGGAGTATAATCTCCCTAATCAGGAGGAAGCTGTATTGGATTATTACCTGGACTAATACTCCTTATTACGATCACTGTGTATTATAGCATTGCATATTGTGTGATGAGCACTTGGTGCACACGGCAGGATGAGCAGATTTCTTCTCAATTCTCTCGGGGATTTTTGCCATTTTCATAATTTAATAAAATAAGAGCCTGAAATAAGGAGAAGAAGAGAATTATTAGAGAAGAGAATCTGGAATTATCCTGGTGACGTTCCTCTGCACCTGGAGCTCTGTGCTGATGGTCTCTATATAGTGCGGCCGGAGAGCTGAGCATCTGCCGAGCTGTCACTGAAAGCATGAAATCCCATCTGTCTGTGTGCAAGGATCTATCTCTGGTGGATGCAGCAGCTTCTGTCTGTACCGTTATATTCTGGGTCATTGTCCTGAGTGCATCATGTTGTGGAGACAGAAGAGCGGAGCCATCATCATCATCATCATCACAATGTCACCTTACATTCAATATCTCTGACTCTTATAATAAATATTATAATAGAGGAGACATCATTATCGGAGGACTGTTCTCTGTGCTGATGCGCACTCCTATAAAACCCAGTTTTAAAGACTGTGGAGAAAGATATGGACTTCCCGTGTAAGTACTTTACCCCCCCCCCCCCCCCCCCATATATCTTCTTATCTCAGTGGTACGTCTATACTGTATATTCATCTTCTTACAGTGTTAGATCTACCAGGAGATATTTCAGAGTGTAGAAAACTGTGATGTCTTTGAGAATTTGGTTGTCTATGTTTGATTCTTGTGGGATGTTGCTGCTGGTGCGGCCGTAAGTCTAACCAGGGCAGAGGGGATGTATTCCTACTGCTGTACTGCGCTGGACCGGACAAGTATGGTACAGCTCCGGGACACATGGGGGTTTGGTTCTACAGATCTCTACAGAGGAAGCTGCGGCCAGCGGGACATTTCCCTGCAGTGGTTGCATGTAGTGAATACATTATAATATGACTGTGTGATACCGCATTGTCTATAGTGACCACTGTAGACGTGATAACTGACCAGGAACATGTGTGTGCTGCTTTCACAGGCCTCTTCTCAGGAGCTATGCTGCTTTTGTGGCTTTTTACTTTGCTGTTCACAACATTAATAAGGATCCAGAACTTCTCCCGAATATCACTCTGGGTTGTTATCTGATTGAAGCTTCTGGAAGTGAGATGGGATCTGTACAAAGCGTCCTACGGATTCTGTCTGGTGTGCTTATAGACGTTCCAAACTATTCCTGTAGGAAACATGAGGCAGTTGCTGCCTTTCTGGGATATCCTTTTGAAATGGAACACATTTTACATATGTATGGCTACAGCAAGGTGAGTCTGACCTGAGGCTGGTGGGAGTGGTGAATTAAAGCTCTACAAACCAATAAAAAAAAAATATTTTGGCCAGAAAAAATAGCAAATAAGAGATTAACACAATTCTTGAAATTAGTTTAACCCTTTCATGACCAAGGGTCATTGATGCCCCAATGTCCAGGTCAAAATTTACAAATCTGACATGCGTCACTTTATGTGGTAATAGCTTTGGAACACTTTTACTTATCCACGCCATTCTGAGACTGTTTTCTCGTGACACATTGTACTTCATGACAGTCATAAATTTGAGTCAATATATATCACCTTTATTTATGAAAAAATCCCATATTTACCAAAAAATTTTAAAAATTGGCAATTTTCTAAACTTCAATTTCTCTGCTTCTAAAACAGAAAGTGATACCTCATAAAATATTTATTACATAACATTCTCCATATGTCTACTTTATGTTGGCATCATTTTGGAAATGTTATTTTATTTTTTTAGGACATTACAAGGCTTAGAAGTTTAGAAGCAATTATTAAAATTTTTAAGAAAATTTCCAAAACCCACTTTTTAAGGACTAGTTCAGGTCTGAAGTCACTTTGTGGGGCTTACATAGTGTATACCCCCATAAATGACCCAATTGTGGAAACTACACCCCTCAAGTTACTTAAAACCAATTTTACAAACGTTATTAACCCTTTAGGTGTTCCACAAGAATTAAAGGAAAATGGAGATGAAATTTCTAGATTTCACTTTTTTAGCAGATTTTCTATTTTATTACATTTTTTTCTTTAACACATTAAGGGTTAACAGCCAAACAAAACTCAATATTTATTACTCTGATTCTGCGGTTTACAGAAACACCCCACATGTGGCCGTAAACTGCTGTACGGGCGCACGGCAGGGCGCAGAAGGAAAGGAATGCCATACGGTTTTTGGAAGGCAGATTTTGCTGGATTGGTTTTCTGAACACCATATGTTTTTTATTTTTTTACCGATCGTCTTGTGCAGGGGCTCATTTTTTGCAGAAAGAGTTGAGGTTTTTATTGGTACCATTTTTGGGTACATAGGATTTTTTGATCATTCATTATTACACTTTATGGGACAAGGTGGCCAAAAATTGGCTGTTTTGGAACAGTTTTTTTTTTTTTTTTACAGCGTTCATCTGAGGGGTTAGGTCATGTGACAGTTTTATAGAGCAGATCATTACGGACGTGGCAATACCCAATATGTATACCTTTTCTTATTTATTTAAGTTTTACACAATAATAGCATTTCTGAAACCCAAAAAATGATGTTTTAGTGTCTCCATAGTCTGAGAGCCATAGCTTTTTATTTTTTGGGCGATTGTCTTAAATATGGGCTAATTTTTTGCGGGATTAGGTAACGGTTTGATTGGTACTATTTTGGGGTATATACGCCTTTTTTGATCACTTGGTGTTGCACTTTTTGTGATGTAAGGTGACAAAAATGGCTTATTTTTTTACACCGTTTTTATTTTTTATGGTGTTTATTGGACGGTGTTGATGATGTGATATATTTATAGAGATGGTCATTACGGACGCGGTGACACCTAATATGTGTGTTTTTTTTTTTGTTTGTTTTTTTATAGGAAAAGGAAATTTATTTTTTACATTTTTATTTATTTATTTTTACTTTTATTATTTTCACTTTTTTTTTTTATCAGTTCCCTCTTGGATCTTGAAGATCCAGTAGGGCTGATGGTTGTACTATACTTTGCAATGCTCTTGCATTGCAAAGTATAATACAATCAGATGCCTGTAGGTGGCAGCACTGGACGCCTATACCATGGCAACCGGACGCCTTTGCAAAGCGTCCGGTTGCCATCGCAACCATCGGGCGCTGCGATCGCAGCAGCCCTGATGGTTAAGAGAGAGGGAGCCCTCTCCCTCTATTAACCCTATGGATGCCGCTACTGCGGCATCTATGGGGTTACAGCAGTGTCAGCATAGAGCTGACACACGCTGCTGATGGCGGCGGCTCAGGAATGGAGCCGCCGCCATCACACACAGATGGGGGACCGCATCGGGGGCAGGGGACGGGGCATCGCTGGAAACTGGGGAGAGGGGGGCAGCATTTCACTACTTACAGGAAGGGGCTGCAGGAAGAGGCGGACCGCATCGGGAGGAAGTAGCAGGAGAAGATGATGGACAAGAAGGGGGCGCAGGTCGGGGCAGGAGGGGGCGGACCGCATCGGGGGCAGGACAAGAACGGGGCACAGATCGGGGGCTTCAATGGGGCACGGGGGCTTCAGGACACATTACCGATTTCAGGCTCTGATCTGCTGACCGCAGATCAGAGCCTGAAACCGGCATTTTTTTCACTGCCGCGATCCGATTGGTTAGTCTGCACAGACTAACCAATCGGATCGATTGCCGGCAAGGGGCCACTCTGATTGGTCCCTTGCCGGCATTACTGCACTGTATGCTGTCCGTGACAGCATACAGGGCAGGGGCAGAAGCTTTAATCCAAGCGCTTTGCAGCGCTTGGATTAAAGAGCTGCCAGAACGTATATATACGTGGTAGCTGCACGGGGTATGTGCAGCTATCACGTATATATACAGATTGCAGTCGTGAAGGGGTTAAGGTCCGATTTTATCAATCAGAAATAAAAAGTTGGTAAATAAATTCAACCTCAATAGAAAATGTTCCAATTGGCCTAAACATTTATGAATGAGAGGGGGACGTGGTCGTTGGCACATGGGGTGGGCTGCAGTTCATCTGAGCTCCGGTGCTATCATCCTTATTAGCGGCTCACAGCATTTCTCAGCAATTCAGGCCACCTGCAGCAAATTGGACTTGCTCCTGGGACCCAGCGGAGATGGCCAGAACAAAATAGAAGATGGTGTCTTCAAATCTCACCAAGTGCTACCCGGTGCTCTTCAAGATGTCGGCAGCAGCGTCCTGAGGTCCTCTGGTGATCCACCAGCTCTCTCCCCAGCAGCATTGTCGCTGTGCCCTATATCTAGACCTCCTTCTGAACACTCTGTCCCCTTGCCAATCCTCACAGGAGCTCAACATGGAGCTGGCAGTTCCTCTCCTTTGGGTCATCCATCCATTCAAGGTACAGAGGGTCTTTGCCACAACAGTACTTGGGAGGAGCGGGGCTTCACGGCCAAGGAAGCTGTTTAGAGGGTGATGGAGGGACTCATGTGGCACCATTACAGTCCTGTCAGCGCCCAGTAGAGACATATGAAGACGGAGAACATCCTGTCACGAGGCCTTGTTGAAAGCTGTAATGGGTGATTTGAGGAAGTCCCTACATGCCGATTTAAAAGAAATGTTAACCCCTTTGCAAAAGGACATTACTGAAATAGGTCACAGGACCTCTCATTTG
This sequence comes from Bufo gargarizans, assembly GCF_014858855.1. Taxonomy (NCBI): domain Eukaryota; kingdom Metazoa; phylum Chordata; class Amphibia; order Anura; family Bufonidae; genus Bufo; species Bufo gargarizans. The sequence continues at coordinate 35,386,582 of NC_058080.1, forward strand.
GAAAACAAAATGGCTGAGTTTGATAAAGCTCATAACAAGCTAGTTGATACCACAAATGATAAGGATGAGGAGATAGCCGCTCTAAGGGCAAAAGTAACAAATTTGGAAGACGTTTCCCACCGAAACAACGTCCAATTTTGCGGCATTCCTGATGCATTAAGCAAGAGAACTTCCATGACTTTAGTTGATTTATTTACAGTTCTGTTGCCTGGGGTTTCATAAAATGAGCAGTTCATAGATCGGGCGCAAAGAATCCCGAAACCTAAATTCCTGCCTGCTGATGTTCCTAGGGATGGGCTGGCACGTATCACTTTCTATCATGTTAAACAGAACTTAATGGCTCAAAATAACCCGCTGTTACCTGACAGGTTCCAGTCTGTATCTCTATACCGATCTCTCTGCTGTCCCGTGGCGTAGCGTGGGTTACCCCTTTTTACAAATAATGCAGTAGATGTCATCTGCAGTCCTATGTAACACCACAGATAACACAGGGATAACTCTTTGAGTACAGATCATGTAGTAGATGGGTGTGAGGCCCCAGAATTCAGGACACATACAGTCCTGAAGTCCGGGGCCGGGCTGAGGCAGTGTGGCCCAAAGTCTATATCCACCCCCCCAAACAGATATTTGGATGGACATAACATACATTGATATGAAATATACAGGAGAATACCGCACCATACCTGTTACATCCAGTGACCTCTCCTGTGATGTAGACTTTCCTCAGCATCTTCATTCGTAGATAGGACCGTCATGATAACTTCTTTCAGCCGCGTCTCATCTCTGTAGAGTTTCACATAATTTTTTGGGGGATTTCTCACTTTACTATCATCCTAAGATAACAGACCTCCCCTCCCCGCAGTGCCCATAACTATAATGCCCTCTGTATAATTATAATATATACTGGCCCCTCTATGTTATTATTATTTCCTCCTCTGTATTATTATTATTAATATTATAATGGCCCCCTCTGTAGTATTATAGTAATAATTATGCCCCCCCTTCAGCCCCTCCAGCATACAGTCCCATGTAAGATACAACCTTCCCCCTGCCTTCAGCCCCTCCAGCATACAGTCCCATGTAAGACACATCACTTCCCTGCCTTCAGACCCTCCAGCATACAGTCCTATGTAAGGTAGATCACTCTCCTGTCTTCAGCCCCTCCAGCATACAGTCCTATGTAAGGTAGATCACTCTCCTGCCTTAAGCCCCTCCAGCATAGTCTCATGTAAAATACATCACTCCCCATCTTCAGCCCCTCCAACATACAGTCCTATGTAAATAATATCACACTCCCTCTCTTTGCCGTCTGCCTTCAGCCCCTCCAGCATACAGTACCATGTAAGATACATCACACCCCTGCCTTCCAGCCCTTCTTGCACAGTCCCATGTAAAATGCATCACTCATCCTGCCTTCAGCCCCTCCAGCATACAGTCCTATGTAAAATACATCACTCCTTCTGCCTTCAGCCCCTCAAGCACACAGTCCAATGTAAAATACATCACTCCCCTGCCTTCAGCTCCTCTAGCATACAGTCCCATGTAAGATACAACCCTCCTCTGCCTTCAGCCCCTCCAGCATACAGTCCGATGTAAGAGACATCACTTCCCTGCCTTAGCCACTCCAGCATACAGTCCCATGTAAAATAATATCACCCCCTGCCTTCAGCCTCTCCAGCATAGTCTCATGTAAAATACATCACTCCCCACCTTCAGCCCCTCCAACATACAGTCCTATGTAAATAATATCACACTCCCTCTCTTTGCCGTCTGCCTTCAGCCCCTCCAGCATACAGTACCATGTAAGATACATCACACCCCTGCCTTCCAGCCCTTCTTGCACAGTCCCATGTAAAATGCATCACTCATCCTGCCTTCAGCCCCTCCAGCATACAGTCCTATGTAAAATACATCACTCCTTCTGCCTTCAGCCCCTCAAGCACACAGTCCAATGTAAAATACATCACTCCCCTGCCTTCAGCTCCTCTAGCATACAGTCCCATGTAAGATACAACCCTCCTCTGCCTTCAGCCCCTCCAGCATACAGTCCGATGTAAGAGACATCACTTCCCTGCCTTAGCCACTCCAGCATACAGTCCCATGTAAAATAATATCACCCCCCTGCCTTCAGCCTCTCCAGCATACAGTCCCATGTAAATAATATCACCCCCACTACCCTCTCTTCAGACCCCTCTAACATACAGTCTCCAGTACAAAGATGATTCCTTCTCCCTTCAGCCCCTGCAAAAAGCCCCCCAAGTAAAAATAATAGTCACTATTCTCCTCCACATACTTACCTGCAGACTCTGCTCCTGCTCTGTAGAATTTCCCGCACATCTGTAGGCCCCGCCCCCTGGATGACGAGACTCTGCCTCTTCCTCTGACATCATACCTCCCAGGATCAACTACATTCTAGACACTACTCGCTCTACTGCCTCATAGGCTTTAGGCCACTAGCCTGAAGCCTATGAGGAAGAACGGAGGGGACGGGAGCCATAGGCTCCCATGACCCTCATTGAAGTGTTTGCTGCCTGGCGCTCCCTGCAATTTTGCACACGGGGCAACGCCCCCCCCCCCCCCCACGCTACGCCCCTGATGCTGTCACCTTGGCTAAAAGATGGAAATTTCAAGATGCCACAAGAATCCTACGCTCACATAAAATACTCTATAGGTGGGGCTTTCCGGCCAAGCTGCTTATCTCTAGGAATGGAGGAAAAGTTGTGGCAGCGAATCCAGCAGAAGCCATTACTTTACTATCCAGTTGGCACCTGATGCCCTTTAAGGGTTGTCGGATTTCTTCTAAGTCTCTATCTCCAATCCGCATGGAAGAAGAATGGTCAGAGGTCCTGCAGATGTCCCTGGCACCTGAAGTGCTTGCACATGGGTGATATTCTCACTTTTGCTATCATTTAGGCTCGATCGGCTCTGGTCGAGTGTTTATGTAACACCCCAGAGTGGTGTCACCACTCCTGCACCCAGCTACTATCTCTAATGGTGTAATATAATGTCATCTTGTGTATTTATTCCTTCACAATGTGCATTCCTAACAACTGTTTGTTTCATGTAATGTGCCTGGTTCACCAGCAGGTGGCAGCAAACACGGCAGAGCTACTGTTAGGTAGAATGGAACTTTCTATTCCATTCTAAACCCCCTTGATGAAGAAGTGAGCGAGTCCTACTTCCTGCAGATAGGGTGGAGACCAGTGAGAGCTAGTTTAGTGTACCCCCAGCTTGGGGAAGGTGTGGAGGGCACGTCTCTGTTGGACATGCCCATGCCAGCCAGAGCACCTTAAGCTCTGATGGCCATGGAAGTCAAAGCTTGAAGTCTCAGGGACCAGGAGGAAAGTTCCCTGGCATAATCTATAGATAGACCACAGAAAGGAAAGTGCAGAATACAGAAGAAGCTAAGTCATTCAGTCTGTCAGTACAGCAGAGCCAGAGAGTAACAGCTATAGCAGAGTGGAGTTTGCCTGCCAGTTTTAATGCTAAAGCCTGCTGGGACCAAGACAAAGTTTGGAGACTGTTTCTGATGAACGTTTATTCAAGTAAAGCTGCTGTTCAACTTTATACAAGGCCTGGACTCAACTAATTCTTCAAATCCCTCAATAATTTTCCCTATTTATTGATTCGGAGCCAAAGCCTGGGGTCCAGCCGTGTGCAGGTAGGAGCACCGTGACACACATAAAGGGACATTTTAGGCTGCACTACACCACTCGGCATTCCTACACACGGGTCGCGTTATATATAGGGCCCTAGGGGGAGGTGCCCGTTGCATTTACACCCCCTCTTGGTGAGGCTATGTTATATCTATTTAAGGTGTACCGCAACTGAGTTTGATGTGGACTGATACACGGTTACATAGTTTTTTTTGGTTCTGATTTGTTTTGTTTTGTTTTGCTTTCCTTTTTGTAACTACATGCTGTACTGAATTTACTGCTCCATGAAAATATGTTTAGTGCTCTCATTAAGGCCTCATGCACACGACCGTTGTTTCATTCCGTGTCCGGTGTTCCGTTTTTCGTGATTTTCTGCAGACCCATTGACTTTCAATGGGTCAGTTGAAAACTCGGCTAATGCACCGTTTGTCATCCGCGTCCGTGATCCGTGGTTCCAGTCCGTCCAAAAAATATAACCTGTCCTATTTTTTTCACGGAAAATGATTCGTGGACCCATTCAAGTCAATGGGACCGTGAAAAAAGGCGGAGGCACACAAGATTGTCATCCGCGTCCGTGTCCGTTTTTTTCCTATCATTTGCATGGCAAACTTGACTTTAATTTTTTTTTTTACTTTCCTTCATGTCTAGAGATCCTCCAAAAATAAAGGAAGACACACGGAAACAAAAACGGAAACGGATCACAGAACAACGGAAGCACATTTTGCGGAACGGAACACAACAATGGTCGTGTGCATGAGGCCTTAGAGAAACAAAATAAGAGTATTGCAGGTTTGATATTTTTTAATGGCTAAAGAAAAATAGAAGTAATGATGTTACATAGCGAGCTTTCGAGACATCACCAGTCCCTTCATCAGGCGTACTACAAGAATATATGAAGAAACAGCAATATATATACAACTAGAAAAGCTACAATTTCTGGGGAAATTGTGTGAAGTGTTCTTGCCTCCACCAGTAGCTTACAACTGGAGTGGGCGGAGTAAATGGGTGGAGTGGCTTGAGTAACTGTTGTGTGGTTGGATTGGCTGGAGTAACTGTGGAAAGGTTGCACCTAAAAGTCGGGGTGGTTGCACCTAAGGGTCGGGGTGGGTGCACCTAATAGTTGGGGTGGTTGCACCTAAGGGTCGGAGTGGGTGCACCTAAGGGTCGGGGTGGGTGCACCTAAAAGTTGGGGTGGTTGCACCTAAGTGTCGGAGTGGTTGCACCTAAGGGTCGGAGTGGGTGCACCTAAGGGTCGGGGTGGTTGCACCTAAAAGTCGGGGTGGTTGCACCTAAGGGTCGGGTGGGTGCACCTAATCGTTGGGGTGGTTGCACCTAAGGGTCGGACCCCATGACTAAGTGACCCAAGTTTGGTGACTTTAGTTTCAAATCTGTGCGACTGCGAGCAATTTGAAAATTTTCCCTGTCAAAGTCAATGGGAAAAACTTGGACTGCTTAGCCGTGGACATTTTTAGTGGCAGCAGGGGTAGCTGAACGGTCTGATATAAGATTTGTGTAGGTGGCCTGAAAGTGAGGGAGTGGTCGCAGGTTAGAAGTCATGTCCTGATTTTTCAGCTTTTGCAGCTCCCACTCTAGCTTTGCCATTCATTCCTATGGGACAACTTTCGCCACAAGAACCACGATATTCCGTGAACCATTTGGCGAAACGTTCCACAAAGTAATAGAAATCCGATCGGGAACAATCTGCACGTTTTGGTAAATTTTTGTCTATGTAGTGTAAAAACTGTGGGAGGAGTTAGGGTGGCAAATTTGGCTATAATAATAAGAATAATAACTAGAAAAGGTACAATTTCTGGGGAAATTGTGTGAAGTGTTCTTGCCTCCACCAGTAGCTTACAACTGGAGTGGGCGGAGTAACTGGGTGGAGTGGCTTGAGTAAGTGTTGTGTGGTTGGATTGGCTGGAGTAACTGTGGATAGGTTGCACCTAAAAGTCGGGGTGGTTGCACCTAAGGGTCGGGTGGGTGCACCTAATTGTTGGGGTGGTTGCACCTAAGGGTCGGAGTAGGTGCACCTAAGGGTCGGGGTGGGTGCACCTAATCGTTGGGGTAGGTGCACCTAAGGGTCGGAGTGGTTGCACCTAAGTGTCGCAGTGGTTGCACCTAAGGGTCGGGATGGTTGCACCTAAAAGTCGGGGTGGTTGCACCTAAGGGTCGGGTGGGTGCACCTAATCGTTGGGGTGGTTGCACCTAAGGGTCGGAGTGGGTGCACCTAAGGGTCGGGGTGGGTGCACCTAATCGTTGGGGTGGGTGCACCTAATGAAAGGTTTCTTATTGAAGTCAATAGGGAAAATCTGATTGGTTGTTTGTGGCTCCGCCCACTTTTTAGCGTCCCCAAAATGAGATATACATTGGCACAGTCCTCCAGTGACCAACTGTGCCAAGTTTCAGAACCCTGCCATTAACAGTCTAAGAGCAGCGGCAGTTTGAATTTTTCCCATTTAAACAAATGGCTGAAATGTGATTGGCCGTTGTAGACTCCGCCCACTTTAAACCATTTGAATTCTAGTCCCCTATTAACCGAATATGTTAAGTTTAACAACCCTGCCATTAACAATGTTGAAATGGCAGCAATTTAAAATTTTCTCATTGAAGTCAATAGGGAAAATCTGATTGGTTGTTTGTAGCTCCGCCCACTTTTTAATGTCCCCAAAATGTGACAGAAATTTTCAGGTTGACCCCATGACTAAGTGACCCAAGTTTGGTGAGTTTCATTTTTGCATTTTTCCAATAAAACTCTATGGGGAAAAAAAAGTGGTTTTCGGGGGCCCGCCCCAGGGGCCCGGAGGGTGGGATCGGTTAACAAAGCACAAGCAAGATCCTCGGGTATGTGCCGACCAAGAGTGCAAAGTTCGGTATTGATACTCCTAAATCTGTGGGAGGGGTAGCAATTTGAACGTCTCATTGTAGTCAATGGGGAGAATTTGATTGGTTCTGTGTGGCCCACTCTAGCTTTGCCATTCATTCCTATGGGACAACTTTCGCCACAAGAACCACGATATTCCGTGAACCATTCGGCGAAACGTTCCACAAAGTAATAGCAATCCGATCAGGAACAATCTGCACGTTTTGGTAAATTTTTGTCTATGTAGTGTAAAAACTGTGGGAGGAGTTAGGGTGGCAAATTTGGCTATAATAATAATAACTAGAAAAGGTACAATTTCTGGGGAAATTGTGTGATGTGTTCTTGCCTCCACCAGTAGCTTACAACTGGAGTGGGCAGAGTAACTGGGTGGAGTGTAGACTCCGCCCACTTTTATAAATTTTGACCTTTGTCTCATACTAACCCACCCTGCCGAGTTTGGGTGCTGTGAGAATGACAGCTGTTTAAAGGTTTCTTATTGAAGTCAATAGGGAAAATCTGATTGGTTGTTTGTGGCTCCGCCCACTTTTTAGCGTCCCCAAAATGAGATATACATTGGCACAGTCCTCCAGTGACCAACTGTGCCAAGTTTCAGAACCCTGCCATTAACAGTCTAAGAGCAGCGGCAGTTTGAATTTTTCCCATTTAAACAAATGGATGAAATTTGATTGGCCGTTGTAGACCCCACCCACTTTTTAATTTTTTTTGACCCCAGTCACCCAATGACCTACGGTGCCAAGTTTGGGTATTCTGGCTTAAATATTGTGAGAATGACAGCAATTTAAAGGTTTCTCATTGAAGTCAATAGGGAAAATCTGATTTGTTGTTGTTGGCTCCGCCCACTTTTTCAATTTTTGAAGCCAAAGTAATCTATGACCTGATTTCAGAGATTTGAAGCCCCTGACATCAAAAATGGCCGCATTTTTCAATTTTCTGCATTTTTTTATTTTTCCATTGAAATCAATCAAAGAAATCTGATTGGTTGATTTTGGCCCCGCCCACTTTTCTGAATTTTAATCCTAATCCTAAATTGTCCAACTGTACCAAGTTTGGGGATCCTGCCATTAACAGTCTAAGAGCAGCGGCAGTTTTAAATTTTCCCATTAAAACATATAGCTGAAATTTGATTGGCCGTTGTAGACTCCGCCCACTTTAAACCATTTGAATTCTAGTCACCTATTAACCGAATATATTAAGTTTAACAACCCTGCCATTAACAATGTTGAAATGGCAGCAATTTAAAATTTTCTCATTGAAGACAATAGGGAAAATCTGATTGGTGGTTTGTAGCTCCGCCCACTTTTTAATGTCCCCAAAATGTGACAGACATTTTCAGGTTGACCCCATGACTAAGTGACCCAAGTTTGGTGAATTTCACTCCGAAGCTGTATGAGTGACAAACGTTTGCATTTTTCCAATAAAACTCTATGGGAGAAAAAAAGAGGTTTTCGGGGGCCCGCCCCAGGGGCCCGGAGGGTGGGATCGGTTAACAAAGCACAAGCAAGATCCTCGGGTATGTGCCGACCAAGGGTGCAAAGTTCGGTATTGATACTCCTAAATCTGTGGGAGGAGTAGCAATTTGAACGTCTCATTGTAGTCAATGGGGAGAATTTGATTGGTTCTGTGTGGCCCCGCCCACATTTTCGGGTCTCCGAAATGTTCTAACAAATTGCGCGTTGACCCCATGACTAAGTGACCCAAGTTTGGTGACTTTAGTTTAAAATCTGTGCGACTGGGAGCGATTTGAAAATTGTCCCTGTCAAAGTCAATGGGAAAAACGTGGATTTTGGGGGCCCTGTCCCAGGGGCCCGGAGGGTGGGATCGGGTAACAAAGCACAAGCAAGGTACTCGGGTGGGTGCCGACCAAGTCTGCAAAGTTTGGAATTTGTACTCCTAAAAATGTCGGAGGAGTAGCAATTTGAAGCTCTCATTAAAGTCAATGGGGAGATTTTGATTGGTTCTGTGTGGCCCCGCCCACTTTTTGGGGTCCCCGAAATGAGCGCAAAATTTTCGGGTTGACTCCATGACCCAAGTTTGGTGACTTTAGTGTCAAAGATTGGCGAGTGGGAGCGATTTGAAAATGTACCCTGTCAAAGTCTATGGGAAAAAAGGGGGCTTCCGGGGCCCGCCACGGGGGCCCCGGGGGTGGGATCGCTCCACAAAGTAATAGCAATCCGATCGGGAACAATCTGCACGTTTTGGTAAATTTTTGTCTATGTAGTGTAAAAGCTGTGGGAGGAGTTAGGGTGGCAAATTTGGCTATAATAAGAATAAGAATAAGAATATATATGTGAGATAACAATCGTTAATTTCTAACGATAATTTGTTTTCCCTTAGTCCTAACAGCAGCACAGATGGGGGGTTAACCGCCCCTGTGGACTGGTAGGACCGGCGGAATTTTAATGAGCCCAAGAACCAATAAACGATCTTCAGCTCCCTGAAAGGGAGGAGATCACCCCCCAGCCCACCGTGTCTTTAACAAGTATGATGTAAGTTAGGGAGGGATATTTGTGTGCTGCTGTTAGGACTAAGGGAAAACAAATTATCGTTAGAAATTAACGATTCCCTTACGTCCTACCAGCAGCACAGATGGGGAGATAGCAAGATAAAACCCCTAGGGAGGGTCCTCATGCCTGGCAGAAGTAAGAACTGTCTGCCCGAAAGCCGAAAACTCTGCCATCCTAGCATCTATCCTATAATGGGAGATGAAGGTTGACTCAGAGCTCCAGGAGGCCGCCTTACAGATCAACTCTAAGGGGAGAAGGCTTCTTTCCGCAACCGAGGTGGAGACCGCCCTAGTAGAATGGGCTCTCACAAACTCGGGAGGATCTAAGGTTTGGGAGACAAAAGCTTCCTTAATGGCCTCCTTGCCTCTTGGTCCTGGATTTTCGCTGATCCGGATCCTTGGGGGAAGCCATGGTCTGTAATTGGAAACAAAAAAGACAGGTCATAACACCAACAAAAAAATTGGAGGTGGAGAAACGAGACCTTAAGGGGGCCCACCAGCACTAGAGAAATATAGAGCTGCAGAAGGAACACACAAACCCACGGTCAAGTAATATATAAGGATATTACAAGGCACAGGGAACTCTGGAGCTAGCTTGTCAAAGCAATGCAACCAGAGCACTGAATGACAGGCTCTGGGCGCTTAAAAGGAAGAAGCCCCGCCCCCTGGGCGGGTCCCAAATCGTAAATATCCTAAGATATAAGAGGGCTAACAAAACCAGCTCAGCCTGCTCTGGATAGCTTCCCCGGGTCATCCTGGATCACAGGATATCTATCGGTAAATAATTCTTTAAAAAAGGGTGAGGATAGGACCTCAGCCGCGCTGCGGAAAAAACCGGAAGTGACGTAGCGCAGCTAGTGCGCGTCACTTCCGGAAGATGGCGGCGCCCATAGCGCCACGCGTGTGTGGCGATGGGGGAACGGGAGACCAGGAGAAAACTGAAAAGAAGAGGGGAGGGGGACACCCCGCTCCCCGAGGTCCCCAGGTATAGCAAATCGCCGCGATCCGCCTGAAAATAAAGGCAAAAGAGAGAGCCATGTAAAAAACCGGGGTGATCCTTTACATTAGAAAGAAAAAAAGGATCCCCTAACTCTCAGCTCCAAAGGGGAGCGATACGCCAGTCCAACCTGTCCAAAGGACAGAAAAAAACACGGTGGGCTGGGGGGTGATCTCCTCCCTTTCAGGGAGCTGAAGATCGTTTATTGGTTCTTGGGCTCATTAAAATTCCGCCGGTCCTACCAGTCCACTGGGGCGGTTAACCCCCCATCTGTGCTGCTGGTAGGACGTAAGGGAATATGTGGTCCTGCTATGCAACAACACTTAATAAGAGCAGAGACATGGGGGGGGGGTGAATGGACATTTGAAAAATAACAGAACAACAAAGATCTTGAGAATGAGTCCTTAATTATCTTACAGATAAGGGGTGTGAAAGTTTTATGGTCTCTAAATTGGTGTTATCTCAGAGACCTGGTGCCCTGACTATGTCTATAGAAGACTCTTTAGATCTTGTAGGGTGTCTTAAATCCCGGGGACAAATTCAGTCCAGTATTCAAAGTGTCAAGCAGTGTTATAAATTTTTATTCCCAAATTCTTCTAGCTCTTTGGGATTTGAAGTTACCTTTTAATATGAGAACTTTCATGTGTTCTTCATTGTGTCCTGGGCTACAGAAATGCTTAGCCAAAGGAAAGTGTAGCTTCTTCTCTTTAATTGTCTGGCGGTGGGACCTCATCCTTGCATTGAGTTTCTGTCCTGTTTCTCCAACGTAGAGGCCTCCAACAGGACATTTATTGCAGAGAATCAGATAAATAACATTAGATGTAGATAGAACATGTGAATGTCCCAAGGATCTTATAGTCCTGCTGTGTGTTGGGGATCAGGATCTTATCTGTTGTCATTATATGGGAACAGGTTTTGCATCTTCTTATATTACAGGGATGGGTTCCTTTTTCTGTGGTACATGGCCTTGAACTTGATCTGATCAGAATGTTCCTTAGATTTGGAGGTTGTCGGTAAGCTAGTAAGGGGCGATCTGGGAAGAATGTTTTTAGTCGTTCATCCTTACGTACGACATGATGTAATTTTTGGGCAGTTTTTCTCAATACCTCTTGTTGTGGGTTGTAGGTCACAGCCAGAGGTACACGCTGGTTCTGTTTTTTTTCATTGTATTGGAGAAGTTGACTTCTGGGGATCTTGGTGGCTCTTGTGATCTGATCTTTAATTGAAGCAGGATGATAGCCCTGGTGTAAAAATTTAATTTTCAGATATTGTAAATGCTCATTCCTGTATGATGGGCTGGAACAGATTCGGTTATATCTGATGGTTTGACTATAGATGAGGGACTTTTTAATATGTTTGGGGTGGAGGCTGTCCAATTTGAGGTGTGTGGGCCGATCAATAGGATTTTGATACAGGGATGTCTGTATTGAGCCGTCTTGAAGTTTTATGGTGGTGTCCAAAAAGCTGACTTCTGTGTGTGAATAGTTGAGGGTCAGGTTTATGGTGGGATGGAATTTGTTGAATTGTTTATAAAATTTTATCAGTTCATGTTCAGAGTCAGTCCAGATTATTGAGATGTAGAGTTGAGCGGAAACCTGGATGTTTGGGTTTGACGGGTTCGGCTGAACTTCGCAAAAAAGTTCGAGTTTGGGACCTGAACTTGATCCGAACTTGAACCCGAACCCCATTGAAGTCAATGGGGACCCGAACTTTAGAGCACTAAAATGGCTCTAAAAAAGTAATGGAAAGGGCTAGAGGGCTGCAAATGCCAGCAAAATGTGGTTAAGAGCATGGCAAGTGCTCTGTAAACAAATGTGGATAGGGAAATGACTTCAAATAACATAAAATATGTAAAAATAAAAAATAATAATCTTGATCTAGAAGGAGGAGGTCCATATGGAGTAGGAGGTTGAGGAGACGGTGGATGTGGCGGTGTAGGTGGAAGCGGTGGAGGAGGAGGAGGAGGAGGAGGAGGAGGTAGCCAACACTGGTTCATGTTTTTTTTTTTTTTTTCAAATTTGGGTAGACCCCAAAACATTGGAAAATATAAAAAATAAAACAAAGAGAAAGTGCGCTGGAGTACAACAATGGCTGGGTGAGGCCAGTATACATGTCTATTCTGCACGAGGTACGGACAAGTCCTGTGGGATCCCTGCCTGGTTTATTTTAATGAACGTGAGCTTGTCCACATTGGCTGTGGACAGGCGGCTGCACTTGTCTGTGATAACCCCCTCCTGCTGTGCTAAACACACGTACAGAACACACACTGGCTGCAGGGCAGGCCAGCACCTCCAAGGTGTAAAGGGCAAGTTCAGACCATGTGCCCAATTTGGAGACCCAGAAGTAGAAGGGGGCAGACCCATCAGTCAGTAAGTGTAGGCGTGTGCACACATACTGCTCCACCATGTCGCACGTCCCTGAGATGTCCACGATCCAATTGGATATCTTCCCTGTCAACTTTCTATGTTCTTTTATGCGCCTACCATGGTGATCACGGGTAACGGGGAATCAGGGTTCCATGCCGGAGAGGGAACCTGAGAAAGGGAAACCACATCAAAGGGAGGTCAATGGCTGAAATCTGATTGGGTGGAAATGTGGGACAAGTTATTGAAGCAGAAGTATCCAAGGAAGGCAGGAGGCGCCCAGCAATTACCCACTCCCGACTCGGAGAGGTAGTGACGATAAATAACAATAGAGGACTCTTAAGATGCCCTGTTATTGGAATGAGTAATAGAAAATTATAGAGAATGTCACTGTGGTATTTTGGATTAGGAAACGTTATACAGGAGAGGCCCTGCTGCCGCTTTGTTGACTGTAGATAACTTCTGCCTGATCGCACGTCCCCGACACGGCCTTGATCCAATTGGATATCTTACCTATCAACTTCCGATGTTCTTTTATGCGCCTACCATGGTGATCACAGGTAATGGGGAATCAGGGTTCCATGCTGGAGAGGGAGCTTGAGAAAGGGATAACACATCCAAGGGAGTTCAAGTTCTGAAATGTGATCGAGCAGAAATGTGGGACAAGTTATTGCAGCAGAAGCATCCAAGTAAAGGAGCGGGCGCGCAGCAATTTCCCACTCCCAACTCGGGGAGGTAGTGACGATAAATAATAATACAGGACTCTTAAGATGCCTTGTTATTGGAATGATTAATAAAAAATTACAGGGAATGTCACTGCGGTATTTTGGATTAGGAAACGTTATACAGGAGAGGCCCTGCTGCAGGCGGAAATGTGGGACAAGTTATTAAATTAAATTCAGCACATGTGCCAGGCAAGGGATGTGCGTCAGACCGGCTAGGCCCAGAGCTGCTACGAGATTTCGCCCATTATCGCACACCACCAGGCCGGAGACTGCAGCAGAAGAGGAAGCAGGAGGAGCCAGAGACCTTTCTTGGTTTTTGAGGTGTCTACTCTGTGACGAGGGTACCCCAAGTAGAGTCCCCTTTTTAAATACACACACACTCACAGGCCTAGAGGCCCCCTTTATTCTGCTTTAAAAGATAAATATTCCCTTGCTTGGAGCTGTGTCCTAGTAATTGAAAATGACACTTTCCCATCATAAAGATAAGGATGGGAGCTTCAAAAGCACCCCTGCCGAGGCTCATCGTAAAATACTGGATCCTGGGATAACATTAGCCAGACATTCTGACTACAGTCCCAGCAGGGGACCAGAGAGAGATGAGAAAGCGGCCTATTGAACCTTTGAGGGACTCAAACATAGTCATTTTGTTATATCTCTGGTCGTAGGCATATTCTGCACTGGCTAAGGCCGGATTCAACCTTCGTGGACCAGTGCGATCATAGAGATATCAAACAGAATGTTCTTGTGCCCTTGGAAGGCTGAAAAGCCAGCTATAAGCTGTCCTGGAGAACCACAAGCCTCAGCAGAGTCAAGTTTGGTCTTATTAGACTCGTAAAATCATAAGGGTCATTAATACCTGAATGTCATAGCTGTATTTAGTGGTTCCACAGAATTGTGGGTTAAGCCAGAATAAGGACATTCTGGGCTGACCTTAGCTGGGTCATAAACCTTGCTGACACCTCCTCGACCCTGCCCTACGTTCATACCATTGGTGGGCAGAACTGCTGGCACCTGCTGTTTTAGAACTGTTATAAGATGCTGTCAGGGGTTTGTATGTCAACCCTGCCTTGCCTTAACACCTGGATTTGTATCGCATTCTGAATGTCAGTGCTCAGGGTCCACTGATATTATACCAATCGGATTGCACAATGGCTTCAAGGACTGAAACAGAGGAACCTAAGTATACTTTTCATTCATTATCCCTTTATTTCGTGAATTACTATTACTTTGAATTATTATTATGTAGAATAGTAGAGCCCTCCAACAGGACATCTGTAAATGTATATATGCACTGTTTTTCCTTTCACCTTTTATTAAAAGATTGAAAAATCTTAGTTGCTAAGTCTTCTGTGTTCTAAGCAAAGGAATTAACGAATCCTGTCTCTGAAGAGAGTAACGTTACCATTTTGTGTGAGAAAGGTCATTTTGATTGTTGCTTGGCTGAACTATTGCAATTGGTCAGCAAGCGGTAGCTGGTTCATTCCCTGCTCTGCGTAAGGGCGAGTGACCGGTAGTCGGTTCGTGTGCCGTTAAAACACGTGGTGGCAGTATACCGAATTGTATCTATAATGGCTTAACCAGAAGTTCACCACCCCTTGTCACGTGCGGTATCCGTCTGCATACAGGTACTTTCGTGACATACTCCACTGCAGCTCCCTGGCCGTGCTTACTGGTCCACATATCAGAGGTTATGTGCACCTTGCCACAGATGGCGTTGCGCAGTGCACTCCTGATTTTGTCCGCCACTTGGTTGTGCAGGGAAGGGATGGCTCACCTGGAAAAGTAGTGGCAGCTGGGAACCACGCACTGTGGGACAGCTACCGCCATCAGGTTTTTAAACTGTCCGTCTCCAGCAGACTGAATGACAGCATTTCCAAGGCCAGGAATTTTGAAATGCTGGCAATCAGGGCCAGGGATCGCGGGTGGGTGGGGGGGTACTTCCTCTTTCTCTCCAGTGTTTTGGAGATGGACAGCTGAACGCTTCCATGGGACAGTGTGGAGATGCTTGGGACGGTGACGGACATTGTGGCGTTGCTGCCACATCCTCTGTTTGCGGGATGGCAGGTGCCACTTTCACTCCAGAGGTGGAGGAAGAGACCTTTCTTGGTTTTTGAGGTGTCTACTCCACTGCATTTTGTGCTTTGCACTTAGATGCCTGGTGTAAAGGGGGAATATTAATCACCAATATTATGCGAATATCGATAATTAATATTCCTAAATAGGAGGAGCCGTCTATTGATGACTCCCCCTATTTATACCTTTATATAACAATAACACAATACTTTCGCTATGCTTTACACTAATCAACTACACTATCTGCCTGTGCCTTACTAACTCACTACCGCTAACAAGTACACGCTACACAAAGGGTACAAATATTACGGTATTTATTATCGCCTGACGCACACGATATATAGTAAATACACAGCACTACACAAATACAGTACTCAACTACACTACACGTTCCCAAATTCCACCCATAAACTATCTATACAATTCACACATACAAGTATATTCACAGCCCACCCACCTGGTTCTATATACTATCCCTATGGGGTACGACGAGGGTTAACTATTAAAGGGACACTGACAGGCCCAAAAAGCATATTTAGGTATATATATGACAGTACAGGTCATATAAAGTGTATTAGAATCATCTAAGTATCCCCCCTGTCCACCTCATAAATACAGGGAGTGCAGAATTATTAGGCAAGTTGTATTTTTGAGGATTAATTTTATTATTGAACAACAACCATGTTCTCAATGAACCCAAAAAACTCATTAATATCAAAGCTGAATATTTTTGGAAGTAGTTTTTAGTTTGTTTTTAGTTTTAGCTATTTTAGGGGGATATCTGTGTGTGCAGGTGACTATTACTGTGCATAATTATTAGGCAACTTAACAAAAAACAAATATATACCCATTTCAATTATTTATTTTTACCAGTGAAACCAATATAACATCTCAACATTCACAAATATACATTTCTGACATTCAAAAATAAAACAAAAACAAATCAGTGACCAATATAGCCACCTTTCTTTGCAAGGACACTCAAAAGCCTGCCATCCATGGATTCTGTCAGTGTTTTGATCTGTTCACCATCAACATTGCAGCAACCACAGCCTCCTAGACACTGTTCAGAGAGGTGGACTGTTTCCCCTCCTTGTAAATCTCACATTTGATGATGGACCACAGGTTCTCAATGGGGTTCAGATCAGGTGAACAAGGAGGCCATGTCATTAGATTTTCTTCTTTTATACCCTTTCTTGCCAGCCACGCTGTGGAGTACTTGGATGCGTGTGATGGAGCATTGTCCTGCATGAAAATCATGTTTTTCTTACCTTGCAGACTTCTTCCTGTACCACTGCTTGAAGAAGGTGTCTTCCAGAAACTGGCAGTAGGACTGGGAGTTGAGCTTGACTCCATCCTCAACCCGAAAAGGCCCCACAAGCTCATCTTTGATGATACCAGCCCAAACCAGTACTCCACCTCCACCTTGCTGGCGTCTGAGTCGGACTGGAGCTCTCTGCCCTTTACCAATCCAGCCATCTGGCCCATCAAGACTCACTCTCATTTCATCAGTCCATAAAACCTTAGAAAAATCAGTCTTGAGATATTTCTTGGCCCAGTCTTGACGTTTCAGCTTGTGTGTCTTGTTCAGTGGTGGTCGTCTTTCAGCCTTTCTTACCTTGGCCATGTCTCTGAGTATTGCACACCTTGTGCTTTTGGGCACTCCAGTGATGTTGCAGCTCTGAAATATGGCCAAACTGGTGGCAAGTGGCATCTTGGCAGCTGCACGCTTGACTTTTCTCAGTTCATGGGCAGTTATTTTGCGCCTTGGTTTTTCCACACGCTTCTTGCGACCCTGTTGACTATTTTGAATGAAACGCTTGATTGTTCGATGATCGCGCTTCAGAAGTAGAGTTGAGCGAACACCTGGATGTTCGGGTTCGAGAAGTTCGGCCGAACATCCCGGAAATGTTCGGGTTCGGGATCCGAACCCGATCCGAACTTCGTCCCGAACCCGAACCCCATTGAAGTCAATGGGGACCCGAACTTTTCGGCACTAAAAAGGCTGTAAAACAGCCCAGGAAAGAGCTAGAGGGCTGCAAAAGGCAGCAACATGTAGGTAAATCCCCTGCAAACAAATGTGGATAGGGAAATGAATTAAAATAAAAATTAAATAAATAAAAATTAACCAAAATCAATTGGAGAGAGGTTCCATAGCAGAGAATCTGGCTTCCCGTCACCCACCACTGGAACAGTCCATTCTCAGATATTTAGGCCCCGGCACCCAGGCAGAGGAGAGAGGTCCCGTAACAGAGAATCTGTCTTCATGTCAGCAGAGAATTAGTCTGCATGTCATAGCAGAGAATGAGGCTTCACGTCAGCCACCACTGCAACAGTCCATTGGCATATATTTAGGCCTAGCACACAGGCAGAGCAGAGAGGTCCCGTAACAGACAATCTGGCTTCATGTCAGCAGAGAATCAGTCTGCATGTCATAGCAGAGAATGAGGCTTCACGTCACCCACCACTGCAACAGTCCATTGGCATATATTTAGGCCTAGCACACAGGCAGAGCAGAGAGGTCCCGTAACAGACAATCTGGCTTCATGTCAGCAGAGAATCAGTCTGCATGTCATAGCAGAGAATGAGGCTTCACGTCAGCCACCACTGCAACAGTCCATTGGCATATATTTAGGCCCAGCACCCAGGCAGAGGAGAGAGGTCCCGTAACAGACAATCTGGCTTCATGTCAGCAGAGAATTAGTCTGCATGTCATAGCAGAGAATCAGGCTTCACGTCAGCCACCACTGCAACAGTCCATTGTCATAAATTTAGGCCCAGCACCCAGGCAGAGGAGAGAGGTCCCGTAACAGACAATCTGGCTTCATGTCAGCAGAGAATTAGTCTGCATGTCATAGCAGAGAATCAGGCTTCATGTCAGCCAGCACTGCAACAGTCCATTGGCATATATTTAGGCCTAGCACACAGGCAGAGCAGAGAGGTCCCGTAACAGACAATCTGGCTTCATGACAGCAGAGAATCAGTCTGCATGTCATAGCAGAGAATCAGGCTTCACGTCAGCCACCACTGCAACAGTCCATTGTCATAAATTTAGGCCCAGAACCCAGGCAGAGGAGAAAGGTCCCGTAACAGACAATCTGGCTTCATGTCAGCAGAGAATCAGTCTTCATATCATAGCAGAGAATCAGGCTTCACGTCACCCACCACTGCAACAGTCAATTTTCATAAATTTAGGCCCAGAACCCAGGCAGAGGAGAAAGGTCCCGTAACAGACAATCTGGCTTCATGTCAGCAGAGAATCAGTCTTCATATCATAGCAGAGAATCAGGCTTCACGTCACCCACCACTGCAACAGTCAATTGTCATAAATTTAGGCCCAGCACCCAGGCAGAGGAGAGAGCTCCCGTAACAGAGGATCTGGCTTCATGTCAGCAGAGAATCAGTCTGCATGTCATAGCAGAGAATGAGGCTTCACGTCACCCACCACTGCAACAGTCCATTGGCATATATTTAGGCCTAGCACACAGGCAGAGGAGAGGTTCATTCAACTTTGGGTAGCCTCGCAATATAATGGTAAAATGAAAATAAAAATAGGATTGAATGAGGAAGTGCCCTGGAGTCCAATAATATATGGTTATGGGGAGGTAGTTAATGTCTAATCTGGACAAGGGACGGACAGGTCCTGTGGGATCCATGCCTGGTTCATTTTTATGAACGTCAGCTTGTCCACATTGGCTGTAGACAGGCGGCTGCGTTTGTCTGTAATGACGCCCCCTGCCGTGCTGAATACACGTTCAGACAAAACGCTGGCTGCCGGGCAGGCCAGCACCTCCAAGGCATAAAAGGCTAGCTCTGGCCACGTGGACAATTTAGAGACCCAGAAGTTGAATGGGGCCGAACCATCAGTCAGTACGTGGAGGGGTGTGCACACGTACTGTTCCACCATGTTAGTGAAATGTTGCCTCCTGCTAACACGTTGCGTATCAGGTGGTGGTGCAGTTAGCTGTGGCGTGTTGACAAAAGTTTTCCACATCTCTGCCATGCTAACCCTGCCCTCAGAGGAGCTGGCCGTGACACAGCTGCCTTGGCGACCTCTTGCTCCTCCTCTGCCTTGGCCTTGGGCTTCCACTTGTTCCCCTGTGACATTTGGGAATGCTCTCAGTAGCGTGTCTACCAACGTGCGCTTGTACTCGCGCATCTTCCTATCACGCTCCAGTGCAGGAAGTAAGGTGGGCACATTGTCTTTGTAGCGTGGATCCAGCAGGGTGGCAACCCAGTAGTCCGCACAGGTTAAAATGTGGGCAACTCTGCTGTCGTTGCGCAGGCACTGCAGCATGTAGTCGCTCATGTGTGCCAGGCTGCCCAGGGATAAGGACAAGCTGTCCTCTGTGGGAGGCGTATCGTCATCGTCCTGCCTTTCCCCCCAGCCACGCACCAGTGATGGACCCGAGCTGCGTTGGGTGCCACCCCGCTGTGACCATGCTTCATCCTCATCCTCCTCCACCTCCTCCTCATCCTCGTCCTCCTCGTCCTCCAGTAGTGGGCCCTGGCTGGCCACATTTGTACCTGGCCTCTGCTGTTGCCAAAAACCTCCCTCTGAGTCACTTCGAAGAGACTGGCCTGAAAGTGCTAAAAATGACCCCTCTTCCTCCTCCTCCTCCTCCTCCTCCTGGGCCACCTCCTCTTCCATCATCGCCCTAAGTGTTTTCTCAAGGAGACATAGAAGTGGTATTGTAACGCTGATAACGGTGTCATCGCCACTGGCCATGTTGGTGGAGTACTCGAAACAGCGCAACAGGGCACACAGGTCTCGCATGGAGGCCCAGTCATTGGTGGTGAAGTGGTGCTGTTCTGTAGTGCGACTGACCCGTGCGTGCTGCAGCTGAAACTCCACTATGGCCTGCTGCTGCTCGCACAGTCTGTCCAGCATGTGCAAGGTGGAGTTCCACCTGGTGGGCACGTCGCATATGAGGCGGTGAGCGGGAAGGCCGAAGTTACGCTGTAGCGCAGACAGGCGAGCAGCAGCAGGATGTGAACGCCGGAAGCGCGAACAGACGGCCCGCACTTTATGCAGCAGCTCTGACATGTCGGGGTAGTTGTGAATGAACTTCTGCACCACCAAATTCAGCACATGCGCCAAGCAAGGGATGTGCGTCAAATTGGCTAGTCCCAGAGCTGCAACGAGATTTCGCCCATTATCACACACCACCAGGCCGGGCTTGAGGCTCACCGGCAGCAACCACTCGTCGGTCTGTTGTTCTATACCCCGCCACAACTCCTGTGCGGTGTGGGGCCTGTCCCCCAAACATATGAGTTTCAGAATGGCCTGCTGACGTTTACCCCGGGCTGTGCTGAAGTTGGTGGTGAAGGTGTGTGGCTGACTGGATGAGCAGGTGGAAGAAGAGGAGGAGGAAGCCGAGAAGGAGGAGGTGGCAACAGGAGGCAAAGAATGTTGCCCTGCGATCCTTGGCGGCGGAAGGACGTGCGCCAAACAGCTCTCCGCCTGGGGCCCAGCTGCCACTACATTTACCCAGTGTGCAGTTAGGGAGATATAGCGTCCCTGGCCGTGCTTACTGGTCCACGTATCTGTGGTTAGGTGGACCTTGCTACAGATGGCGTTGCGCAGTGCACACTTGATTTTATGGGATACTTGGTTGTGCAGGGAAGGCACGGCTCTCTTGGAGAAGTAGTGCCGGCTGGGAACAACATACTGTGGGACAGCAAGCGACATGAGCTGTTTGAAGCTGTCTGTGTCCACCAGCCTAAATGACAGCATTTCATAGGCCAGTAGTTTAGAAATGCTGGCATTCAGGGCCAGGGATCGAGGGTGGCTAGGTGGGAATTTACGCTTTCTATCAAATGTTTGTGAGATGGAGAGCTGAACGCTGGCGTGTGACATGGTTGAGACGCTTGGTGACGGAGGTGGTGGTGGTGGTGGTGTTGGTGGTACATCCCCTGTTTGCTGGGCGGCAGGTGCCAACGTTCCTCCAGAGGCGGAGGAAGAGGCCGAGGCGGCAGCAGCAGAATAGGCCGAGGCGGCAGCAGCAGAAGAGGTAGCAGGGGGAGCCTGAGTGACTTCCTTGGTTTTAAGGTGTTTACTCCACTGCAGTTCATGCTTTGCATGCAGGTGCCTGGTCATGCAGGTTGTGCTCAGGTTCAGAACGTTAATGCCTCGCTTCAGGCTCTGATGGCACAGCGTGCAAACCACTCGGGTCTTGTCGTCAGCACATTGTTTGAAGAAGTGCCATGCCAGGGAACTCCTTGAAGCTGCCTTTGGGGTGCTCGGTCCCAGATGGCGGCGGTCAGTAGCAGGCGGAGTCTCTTGGCGGCGGGTGTTCTGCTTTTGCCCACTGCTCCCTCTTTTGCTACGCTGTTGGCTCGGTCTCACCACTGCCTCTTCCTCCGAACTGTGAAAGTCAGTGGCACGACCTTCATTCCATGTGGGGTCTAGGACCTCATCGTCCCCTGCATCGTCTTCCACCCAGTCTTGATCCCTGACCTCCTGTTCAGTCTGCACACTGCAGAAAGACGCAGCAGTTGGCACCTGTGTTTCGTCATCATCAGAGACATGCTGAGGTGGTATTCCCATGTCCTCATCATCAGGAAACATAAGTGGTTGTGCGTCAGTGCATTCTATGTCTTTCACCGCTGGGGAAGGGCTAGGTGGATGCCCTTGGGAAACCCTGCCAGCGGAGTCTTCAAACAGCATAAGAGACTGCTGCATAACTTGAGGCTGAGACAGTTTCCCTGGTATGCATGGGGGTGATGTGACAGACTGATGGGGTTGGTTTTCAGGCGCCATCTGTGCGCTTTCTGCAGAAGACTGGGTGGGAGATAATGTGAACGTGCTGGATCCACTGTCGGCCACCCAATTGACTAATGCCTGTACCTGCTCAGGCCTTACCATCCTTAGAACGGCATTGGGCCCCACCATATATCGCTGTAAATTCTGGCGGCTACTGGGACCTGAGGTAGTTGGTACACTAGGACGTGTGGATGTGGCAGAACGGCCACGTCCTCTCCCAGCACCAGAGGGTCCACTAACACCACCACGACCATGTCCACGTCCGCGTCCCTTACTAGATGTTTTTCTCATTGTTATGGTTCACCACAACAACAAATATATTATTTGGCCCAATGTATTGTATTCAAATTCAGCGGGATATAAATTTGAGGCCTAGTATTTAGGCGCTGGGTGACCGGTATGGATTTAGTGACAGAATTAGACTTGGAAATGCACAGAAGCGTGTGTGTGTGAAGTTATTCTGAATGACCCAATGTGCACCTTGAATATTATATACCCTTTTAGGGATAGATTTCAAATAGCTCTGATATAGCAGAAACCACTAAATTATGAAATTGCTAAATTGGGAATTGTACTTCAACCCAGAACAAAAAATGTGCTTTGACGGACACTAAATATCTTGCCCAGCAACAACAGTACAACGGTGGGTAACGAGAGATTTAGAGGGAATTAAATTTGAGGCCTAGTATTTAGGCGCTGGGTCACCGGTATGGATTTAGTGACAGAATTAGACTTGGAAATACACAGTAGCGGGTGTGTGTGAAGTTATTCTGAATGACCCTATGTGCACCTTCAATATTATATACCCTTTTAGGGATAGATTTCAAATAGCTCTGATATAGCAGAAACCACTAAATTATGAAATTGCTAAATTGGGAATTGTACTTCAACCCAGAACAAAAAATGTGCTTTGACGGACACTAAATATCTTGCCCAGCAACAACAGTACAGCGGTGGGTAACGAGAGATTTAGAGGGAATTAAATTTGAGGCCTAGTATTTAGGCGCTGGGTCACCGGTATGGATTTAGTGACAGAATTAGACTTGGAAATGCACAGAAGCGTGTGTGTGAAGTTATTCTGAATGACCCAATGTGCACCTTCAATATTATATACCCTTTTTGGGATAGATTTCAAATAGCTCTGATATAGCAGGAACCACTAAATTATGAAATTGCTAAATTGGGAATTGTACTTCAACCCAGAACAAAAAATGTGCTTTGACGGGCACTAAATAACTTTCCCAGCTACAACAGGACAACGGTAACGAGAGATTTAGAGGGATTTAAATTTGAGGCCTAGTATTTAGGCGCTGGGTGACAGGTATGGGTTTAGTGACAGAATTAGACTTGGAAATACACAGTAGCGGGTGTGTGTGAAGTTATTCTGAATGACCCTATGTGCACCTTCAATATTATATACCCTTTTAGGGATAGATTTCAAATAGCTCTGATATAGCAGAAACCACTAAATTATGAAATTGCTAAATTGGGAATTGTACTTCAACCCAGAACAAAAAATGTGCTTTGACGGACACTAAATATCTTGCCCAGCAACAACAGTACACCGGTGGGTAACGAGAGATTTAGAGGGAATTAAATTTGAGGCCTAGTATTTAGGCGCTGGGTCACCGGTATGGATTTAGTGACAGAATTAGACTTGGAAATACACAGTAGCGGGTGTGTGTGAAGTTATTCTGAATGACCCTATGTGCACCTTCAATATTATATACCCTTTTTGGGATAGATTTCAAATAGCTCTGATATAGCAGGAACCACTAAATTATGAAATTGCTAAATTGGGAATTGTACTTCAACCCAGAACAAAAAATGTGCTTTGACGGGCACTAAATAACTTTCCCAGCTACAACAGGACAACGGTAACGAGAGATTTAGAGGGATTTAAATTTGAGGCCTAGTATTTAGGCGCTGGGTGACAGGTATGGGTTTAGTGACAGAATTAGACTTGGAAATACACAGTAGCGGGTGTGTGTGAAGTTATTCTGAATGACCCTATGTGCACCTTCAATATTATATACCCTTTTTGGGATAGATTTCAAATAGCTCTGATATAGCAGAAACCACTAAATTATGAAATTGCTAAATTGGGAATTGTACTTCAACCCAGAACAAAAAATGTGCTTTGACGGACACTAAATATCTTGCCCAGCAACAACAGTACAGCGGTGGGTAACGAGAGATTTAGAGGGAATTAAATTTGAGGCCTAGTATTTAGGCGCTGGGTCACCGGTATGGATTTAGTGACAGAATTAGACTTGGAAATACACAGTAGCGGGTGTGTGTGAAGTTACTCTGAATGACCCTATGTGCACCTTCAATATTATATACCCTTTTTGGGATAGATTTCAAAGAGCTCTGATATAGCAGGAACCACTAAATTATGAAATTGCTAAATTGGGAATTGTATTTCAACCCAGAACAAGAAATGTGCTTGAACGGACACTAAATAACTCGCCCAGCTACAGCACTAGGGACAGATTTAGCTGGATATAAATTTGAGGCCTAGTATTTAGGCGCTGGGTGACAGGTATGGGTTTAGTGACAGAATTAGACTTGGAAATACACAGTAGCGGGTGTGTGTGAAGTTATTCTGAATGACCCTATGTGCACCTTCAATATTATATACCCTTTTAGGGATAGATTTCAAATAGCTCTGATATAGCAGAAACCACTAAATTATGAAATTGCTAAATTGGGAATTGTACTTCAACCCAGAACAAAAAATGTGCTTTGACGGACACTAAATATCTTGCCCAGCAACAACAGTACAGCGGTGGGTAACGAGAGATTTAGAGGGAATTAAATTTGAGGCCTAGTATTTAGGCGCTGGGTCACCGGTATGGATTTAGTGACAGAATTAGACTTGGAAATACACAGTAGCGGGTGTGTGTGAAGTTATTCTGAATGACCCTATGTGCACCTTCAATATTATATACCCTTTTTGGGATAGATTTCAAATAGCTCTGATATAGCAGGAACCACTAAATTATGAAATTGCTAAATTGGGAATTGTACTTCAACCCAGAACAAAAAATGTGCTTTGACGGGCACTAAATAACTTTCCCAGCTACAACAGGACAACGGTAACGAGAGATTTAGAGGGATTTAAATTTGAGGCCTAGTATTTAGGCGCTGGGTGACAGGTATGGGTTTAGTGACAGAATTAGACTTGGAAATACACAGTAGCGGGTGTGTGTGAAGTTATTCTGAATGACCCTATGTGCACCTTCAATATTATATACCCTTTTTGGGATAGATTTCAAATAGCTCTGATATAGCAGAAACCACTAAATTATGAAATTGCTAAATTGGGAATTGTACTTCAACCCAGAACAAAAAATGTGCTTTGACGGACACTAAATATCTTGCCCAGCAACAACAGTACAGCGGTGGGTAACGAGAGATTTAGAGGGAATTAAATTTGAGGCCTAGTATTTAGGCGCTGGGTCACCGGTATGGATTTAGTGACAGAATTAGACTTGGAAATACACAGTAGCGGGTGTGTGTGAAGTTACTCTGAATGACCCTATGTGCACCTTCAATATTATATACCCTTTTTGGGATAGATTTCAAAGAGCTCTGATATAGCAGGAACCACTAAATTATGAAATTGCTAAATTGGGAATTGTATTTCAACCCAGAACAAGAAATGTGCTTGAACGGACACTAAATAACTCGCCCAGCTACAGCACTAGGGACAGATTTAGCTGGATATAAATTTGAGGCCTAGTATTTAGGCGCTGGGTGACCGGTATGGATTTAGTGACAGAATTAGACTGGGATATGGCCAAAAAATGAACAGACTATTGCTGGTTAAATGCACTTGGTGTGACAGCTTCACCCTGATGTAGGCTTTAGCCAAAAAACAACCACACCATTGAGGGTTAAATGCACTTGGTGACAGGCGCAGCTTGCCCCTGATTTTGTATATGGCCAAAAAATGAACAGACTATTGCTGGTTAAATGCACTTGGTGTGACAGCTTCACCCTGATGTAGGCTTTAGCCAAAAAACAACCACACCATTGAGGGTTAAATGCACTTGGTGACAGGCGCAGCTTGCCCCTGATTTTGTATATGGCCAAAAAATGAACAGACTATTGCTGGTTAAATGCACTTGGTGTGACAGCTTCACCCTGATGTAGGCTTTAGCCAAAAAACAACCACACCATTGAGGGTTAAATGCACTTGGTGACAGGCGCAGCTTGCCCCTGATTTTGTATATGGCCAAAAAATGAACAGACTATTGCTGGTTAAATGCACTTGGTGTCACAGCTTTACCCTGATGTAGGCTTTAGCCAAAAAACAACCACACCATTGAGGGTTAAATGCACTTGGTCGCAGCTTGTGCTGGCGCACCACAAGACACAAAATGGCCGCCGATCACCCCAGAAAAATGAGACTGACAAACGGTCTGTGCAGCCTAAAAACAGTGAGCAATTGAGGATCAGCAGCTCAATGATCCACAGCTGCAGATCGATCAGTTAATCAAGTCCTTTGGAGGAGTTAATCTGCCTAATCTCGCCCTACTGTCGCAGCCGCAACCTCTCCCTACGCTAATCAGAGCAGAGTGACGGGCGGCGCTATGTGACTCCAGCTTAAATAGAGGCTGGGTCACATGGTGCTCTGGCCAATCACAGCCATGCCAATAGTAGGCATGGCTGTGATGGCCTCTTGGGGCAAGTAGTATGACGCTTGTTGATTGGCTGCTTTGCAGCCTTTCAAAAAGCGCCAAGAAAGCGTCACAAAAGCGCGAAGAAAGCGACGAACACCGAACCCGAACCCGGACTTTTACGAAAATGTCCGGGTTCGGGTCCGTGTCACGGACACCCCAAAATTCGGTACGAACCCGAACTATACAGTTCGGGTTCGCTCATCCCTATTCAGAAGCTTTGCAATTTTAAGAGTGCTGCATCCCTCTGCAAGATATCTCACTATTTTTGACTTTTCTGAGCCTGTCAAGTCCTTCTTTTGACCCATTTTGCCAAAGAAAAGGAAGTTGCCTAATAATTATGCACACCTGATATAGGGTGTTGATGTCATTAGACCACACCCCTTCTCATTACAGAGATGCACATCACCTAATATGCTTAATTGGTAGTAGGCTGTCGAGCCTATACAGCTTGGAGTAAGACAACATGCATAAAGAGGATGATGTGGTCAAAATACTCATTTGCCTAATAATTCTGCACGTAGTGTACAGTAAACTGAAGTTTTATAACCTGCTTTCATCGTGTTCAATCTGCCCAAGGGGCGGTGTTTCATCTCAACTTGCGCCCAGCCAGCCTCGCCACAACTGCCGTTTGAAGCGCCGCCCAGCTAATCAATATTCACTTTGATGGGCGGCTACTAGTGTCCCCGGCCATCTTCAGCGCATGCGCCCAGCACCATCACTGGCCGGGATCGCATCGCGCCTGCGCACAGTCTGATTCCCAGAGGCTGATGCAGCCTCTGCTTAATGCGCATGCGCCGGGCACAGCAGCGCTTTAGAGTAGCCACCCAGCAAAGTGAATATTGATGAGCTGGGCGGCGCTTCAAACGGCAGTTGGGAGCGGCTGGCTGGGCGCAAGTGGATATGAAGCACCGCCCCTTGGGCAGATTGAACACGATGAAAGCAGGTTATAAAACTTCTTTTTACTGTATTTATAAGGTGGACGGGGGGGATACTTAGATGATTCTAATACACTTTATATGACCTGTACTGTCATATATATACCTAAATATGCTTTTTGGGCCTGTCAGTGTCCCATTAAATATTACAGGGTAGTAAGGGTATCAGGGCAGGGACTAGGGTAAATCAGGGCAATAGGGTTACAAGGGGCTGTATGGGGTCAGGAATTTAAAGGGTAAAACGTTGGTGGGATAGTGGTAGGGATCAAGGGTATAATAAGGGGGTAGGGGATCAGGGGTTGCCAGGGGTTAACAGGGTAAATCAGGGGGGGCTAACTGTAAGGGTTAACCAGGGATATAGAGGGTTATAGGGTTGAGTTATAGGGTTATGTGGAGAAGTGGGGGTTCGTTGGTGGGATAGTGGGGTTAATGGGGGTTCGTTGGTGGGATAGTTGGGTTAAGGTAATGGGGGGTCGTTGGTGGGGTTAATGTAGTGGGGTTAATAGTGGGGAGGGATACTTAGTCCTTCCAGCTCGTTGCCTAGTGGATGCTCGTCGTCCTGTGGGGATGATCCTTCAGGGAGGGTGGGCGGCCGGCTCTCTTTCACCTTAGTGCATGGCCTGCCGGACTTATATGTCCGGCCGCCCGCACTCCGTACCGACCACACAGCGGCGCGCACCACTGTGAAGGACACGTGGGCCGGCGCGGTGAGATGACGTCACCGCACCTGCCCGCGTGTCCCTGCACGCGCGCCGCAGGGCCGCGTGCACTTGCTGACAGGCGGGAGATCCTTTGATCTCCCACCTGTAGCTCTCGGCATTCCGGACATCGCAATGGTAATTGCGATGCCGGAATGCACATAATAGAGGGAGCGGAGGTATCTCCTCTCTCTCTCTATTATGCTTAATTATCTCCAGCAGGGCTGCAGATAATTAGAACAAAAGGATTCAAATTCTTGTCCGGTCATCCTGGCGCCTTCACCCAGATTACATCAATGTGAATGCTTGGGGCACATTCACATTGATGCATCTGGGTCCATGTAGGGGGGGGGGATTTATATTATATGGGGCTATATATGATAAGGGGGCATTATATGATTCAGGGGGCATATATAAGGGGGCATTATATGGGGCATATATATATATATTTATCTGATAAGGGGGCACATTATATTAAGGGGGCACATTATATGAATTCCCACAGGGGCATGAATGAGCCCCTGGGGAATATCAGAGGCGGATGGGCGCAGGTGCTGGGCACATCTGCGCACATCGCCCTCTGAGGGGATTATGCACCGCTAATACATATATATATATATATATATATATATATATATGCATGCCCCAGTAGGCATGCATATATATCTATGCATACCTGCCACCCTTCCTCAACAATCCCCCTGTTGTCGGAAATACGACAATATCTTGGGGGGAAGGGTGGAGGCATCTTTTGCCCCCCTCAACCCCATCCTCGGTGATGATCCAGGAAAACCAGAGTGCACCCTGTCTCTTAGGTACCTAGACATCATCTAACCCAACGACTTCCTCCGACCTGCCCTTCACCGTAACCGACTCCTCCATCCACAGGATACACCGTCGTCTTCTTTTCCCAGGAACTCTCTTCTGCCTTGATTGTTACGATGTCAGCCCCTCCTACTGTCATCTCTTTCTGTACTTCCGGAGTGGCTTGACCCTCGCAGTCTTTGACTGGTCTTTCTCTCACTCTTCCGGTGTCAGTCACTCCTGATAAGTTTAGAATGACCACACCCTCGCCGTCTCTCGGCATTGCTGCCGATCTTCAGGTGTCGTCCACGCTCAAGGAATCTGGAGTGGGTCCACCCTTGCAGTCTCAGTCTCCATTCTGCGCCAACTCTCCTTAAGCATGTCTTGTTCCATCTTGATCGAAGGATGGGTGCGGTTCTCCCATGGACAGCTGAATCGGTCTTTACAAGGCAGGTCAGATATATATATTTTTCTTCAATAGAGGTGATGTCACGGTACCTAAATTCTAACTACGGGAATATCTCCGTTACACTACACATCCAGGTTTTCCCTTATGATCCTTACCGTTCAGGGGTCAAAGTGGCAAATGGCAACCAGAGGGGGCCTGTCCCTATCGTGCCCTAATCTTATTCCCATTCACACCACCTATTTACACAATAACCCCCAACCCCCCCTAAACCCAAGAGTTCAGTCCAAATGTCCTGTCCTTTGGGTGATTAGGCCTCAGGACTTCTTGTGAAGTCAAGTCCTGAGCCTTCGGCGGTTGACTTCGTGAAGTGCCGTCTGGTTCTGGTTTAGTTGGTCCGTTAGTCTCTTGACTCTCCGATACATCCACCATAGCCCAAGGTACATGAGTCCAACCAGAACCAGAAGCACTATCACCGGGTGTATCAATAAATTGAAAAATGACGTTGCCTTAGGACTGTATCCGAAAAGACTCTCCCACCGCGAAACCTTTGAGTCCTTGTCCAATGCTGTGGCAACCGCGATAATCTTTGTTCGGTCATGGGTGAGTTGAATGGAGGCTTGCTTCTCCGACTCCCGAAGACGTTGTATGATCTCTTCCTCTTGGCTGAAATCCATCAGGAGATGTCTAAGTTCTTTGCCGAAGCCAAGAGGAATCTTCTGAAGTCTTACAGGAACATCAGGGCGGATGTCAAATCTTTCCTCTGGGGTAATCGGGGTTCTTCCCTGCTGCTCTACGACGTTCAAACCTAAGATGGGACTAAGGGTGCAGTACGCTCCGGGGCGAAGTGTTCCTCGTTCGGTGCAGTTAAGCCCCAAAATTGCATACGATGGATCACTCCCTTGGTACCAACACCAATACCCCTGCCCCAAATATTTCAAAGAGGATGAGGGCATTGGGTTGGCCTTCATCTCACAGGACCCCTCGGTGTTCCAACACTGGTGTCTGAGCATCCGCTCCCGACTACCCTGACAGAGGATGGCATTCTCCCTTATCCGACATCCCTCAGTATCGAACAAAGAGGGATGGCCCTCCTCATAGGTTAGGATGCCCGAGGGGAGCTGGGGATGAAGCACCGTCTGGTTGTTAATCACCGTTCCTAGATTGATGACACTGTATCCTTGTCTGATGCGACCGGATACAGGTGCCAGGGACGAAGCAGTGCAGGTTAAATTTTGACATCCATGCCACTGAACCACCCACCAGTTGGTGTGATTAATGGCAAAAGGAGAAATCAGTGGACTTATTCGCTGACGGAGGTTGAATGGGAAGTGGCCGTTGTGAAGTGCCGTGACAATATGTTTAAGGTTGTCCGAGAGTTCACTTTGGACCTGCGTACACGCCAGAACAAACTGAGCCCGATCCTGCTCCTCCAAAAGACCCACAACTAACCTCCTAAACTTCTCACGTATAGCAGAAGATAGAGAGGTAGTGGCATCAATGTGCGAGTGTTGTAAACCCTCTAAGACGTGGTCTACATCAATCTGGGTCTTGAATCCTTCCCCGGCGTGTCGCGCAACCTCCCCAAGCTTACTTCTCAGGACTTCCATATCCATAGTGTTCAGGGCACCCACTCCCAAAGCACCTCCGCCAAGTCCCATAGCCACCAGGTCTCTCCTCCCCCTGTTCTTCCTGAGTCGAGAGTCGTCTTTCCTGACCTCTTGCCCCGCCTCTATCCAACCTCTTACCATGTCAATTTGGTTCCTAACGAACTCCTCACACCTGTGATCCCAGTGATCAACTCGGAAGTCATCTACGGAAATTCTCCAGGTAAACAGGATGAATTTTGCATCCGTGATGATCTTCCAGGGGGATGACAGTTGAGGAGCTACAGGGTCTGCCAATTGATGGATAGGGGTGGTGCAAGAGTCCGAATGTGGTCTTACTGGTTGGAGACCTTCTGTTTCGTAGGAGACCCTTACTACCGTAACACAGACCCGTCCCCGTCCTTTGAATGGATACCATTGTTTGTCTTCTCCAGCCTGTAACACTAGTTTCCCTACGGGTTTGGTTTGGGACAGATAGACCCATTGAGTAAAGGTCCAGCACCCTTCATCAGCTGCCTCGCAAAAAGGCCACTTGAATGAACCATCTATATTGATGTCAAAGTTAATGTCCCTGCCCCTGGGGTTTGTCCAATCGGAAGACACATACCTACCCCGGTATTCCTCAGTCATAGGGGTACCATCCATCCATCCATCCACTGTAGGGGTGTCCACCCCATTGCACACTAAATCCCACCTCCAGGGATTAGTGTCCAACATCACCATCTGGGTATCCTGTTCCCAGTGGGCATAGGTGACGAAATAGTATCCCGTCACCTCAGGAACGCAGTTGTCTCTCATGATCGTGATCATGAAAGACCGTATGGATGGAGACCCCTTTAACTGTGCATACCTTGGGTCCTTGGCATCGGTCCGTACCTTTAAAACTGTGGCTTGATACAAACCCTCCAGCTTTACCGGACCACTCTGATCATTCCAAATGGCCTGATCAGAGTCACTGCAGTTTAACTTTAACATCATTATGCTGGTTCGCAAGTAATCTGTGGATACATGTCCCTGTACATAACTGGATTCCCTGGTGATAATCTGGGAATCCCTCAACATACAATAAGCCTTCAGGGTGCCTTTTACCGGAATGGGCCTATCAAAATATATCCTAACCCTCAACCCGTCTCTGCTATCCTTCCCTAGGATATACCAACCGATGTACTCTGCCCCAGTGACATCTTCAGGACTCAGCAAACCCTCCTTTGTACACAACACTGTGGTAGTGTTGGCTCTCACTTGCTGGTAAGGGTGCAAGTGTGGATTCCTAGACACCCATCTTAAGGATTTGATAGGTACAGGGTCCAAGTCCTGAAAATGCCTGTATTTCTTAAGACAGAGGGCGTGCAAGTCATGTTGTATGGCAGACACATTCTCCACCGGGGTATAATGCTGAATTACACTGTTGGCAAAACCCTCTCTCTGGAAACCATACAGATACCATTGACCTGGTGTAAAGGTAACGTTCTCGTATGGTTCCAGGATTTTGCCACCCAAACATTCCACCATTAAAAGGCCGGGTCCATCAAGTGATATGCTGGCCATACCAATATTAGTCCCCAGGTCCTCCCCTGAAGAGGCTGAGCCCGCCATCAACATGCTTACCACCAGTGTCACAAGCTGGATACGTATCCCATTCAGAGGATGCCTAGCTCTTCCCTGGCAGTGTGGTCCCATGTAGTGTCTCCCTCTTGTGTTCTGCAATGAGATGGAATGTGTTAAGTGTATTGGATTCACACTCGACCCACCAAGCCCTCCCCCCCCCTCACCCAACTCGGAACGGTATGCATTATTGAGTTGGGGAGGCTCGGGTGGCTTTGGCCTGGTCGATGTGAATCCAAAAAACTTCCTGGCGTCTACGGGATTTCTTCTTGCTTGTGATAGGCCTTTGTACCATCAGCATGGTGTCCCCCATCACTTCAAGGACCTTGTACGGTCCTTCCCAGTTTGCGTCCCATGGGCCGACCCGACGAAAGACTTTCACCATTACCATTTCTCCTACAGAGGGCATAGGTGTTTCCCCCTGTAGATACGGTTTGTGTAACTGTATGGCTGCATGAGGCAGTAACTCCTTCAGGTTCTGCTGAACCTGTTGAAGAAACAAGTCTCTGGCGATGGCGTTCTTCGTGGGCTCCGACACTTGGGGTTAGTTTGGTAGACATAGGGGCATCTTATGTCCGGTCATGAGTTCAAATGGGGAGATACCGGTACTAGAGGTCTCTGTGGCTCGGATACCCATTAGCACAGCTGGAAGGGAGGTTACCCAAGAGGAACCTTTTTCCAGCAGTGCCTTGGAAAGCCCGCTGACTGAGGGTGGTAAGGGACATGAAACCTTTGCTTTATGTCTAGGAGACCACAAAGCGCTTTCATGACCTTACCCGTGAAATGAGTCCCTCTGTCGGATTCTATCAATCTGAGGATCCCCCATCGTGACAGAACTTGTTCCCAGAGAACACGGGCAGTGGTGGAGGCTGAATCATTGACCGTAGGGATGGCTTCTACCCACTTCGAGAAGACATCCACTACCACCAGGGCGTAACGACAGTTACAACTCCCAGTTGGCAAAGGGCCGATGAAATCAATTTGGATAGCGGACCATGGACAATCAGCAGGAGGAACCCGCTGTAACACTGGCTTCAGGGCAGACGCCCTTGGGTTAACCTGAGCACACACCAGGCACTGTTGCGTAACCTCCTCTACTGTGTTGGACATTCCGGGCCAGTACAATTTGTCTCTCAGGAGAGGCAAGAGCTTATTCCGGCCAAGATGTCCAAACATTCAACCGCGTCAGCTCTGCTTGCAGATGCTGTGGAACCACCAGGAGAGGAAGCGACTGTGTACCGGTGTCGTAACACAGGAACCCCTGTTGTAAGGACCAGGGATGCTGTGGTACTTGGATGTGTGTCATTAGAAGAGGATCCTTAGCTTGTTCCTCCTCGAATGACACCGGGCTGTCACTCAGATGGGTATGCGCTGCAATCCGGTATGCGGGCAGTGGCTCAGTGCCTGGTTCCCTAAATGTCCCAAACACTGCTGCTAGTTTTGCCAGTTCGTCTGCCTGGTTGTTACCTGCTGTCAAAGGTTCGTCCCCTTTTTGATGCGCCGGGATTTTGATGATGGCTGCTTCCGCCACGTGTGCCATTCCCCACTCCCACAGCTCCTTCAGGACTGACACATGAGCCAGAGGTTTGTTTTGGCTGTCCACAAATCCTCTTCTCTTCCAAACGTCCAGGTGCAATGTGAGGGAGCGAACTACATATGCGCTGTCGCTATATATAGTTCGTTTCCCTGGAGGGTGAAGAAGCAGAGCCTCTTTAACAGCCTCCAGCTCTGCCCGCTGTGCTGACATGTGACCTGGTAACCGGACAAGACTCTGGGTACCAGTGGTCTCATCCAGCACAGCAAAAGCTGTGACATATTCCCCATCCAGATAGAACCGAGAGCCATCAACAAAGATGACTCTGTCATCTGGATGCTTGTCAGTCCTGAACATCTGTGGAGAGTCGTCCATTACTGGTTGGCCACAGTCATGTTCAGTTCCAGTCAGGTTCAGCAACTGGGACAGAACATACTTGGCCTTGTGGTCCACCTGCAGATTCCGGCCGCTGAGATCCATGATCCATCTCCCGAATCTCTGTTGGGAGACTCCAGGGAGAGTATCATGGAGCAAAAGGGTCAACGATGAATGTGGAGTCTGCAAAGTGAGGGTCCGGAAGCCAACAATATGCTCTGTGGTCTTAACAGCATAGTGTATAACTGCCAATTGCTTGGCGCATTCATCGAACCCTCGTTCGACGGGCGAAAGCAGCCTGGAGAAATATCCCAGCGGTCTGGTCTCGTAACCTACTTTCTGTACAAGGACCGCTGAGATAGACTCCATTTCCCCATCTGAATGTGGAGTGGCCAACACAAGCACCGAGGAGAGGTCCCTTTTCAGGGTTGAAAAGGCCTCCTCCTGCGCATCTGACCACCCTTTGATTGAGGGTTCCTCTCCTCGAAGGAGTTCGTAGAGAGGTTTCGCTTTGGCCGCAAAATCCTCTATGAACTCCCTCATGAAGTTGGCAACCCCCAGGAATTTTCTAAAATCCTGAAGGGTGCCAGGCCTGGGTAACTTTACCATGGCTTCCACACGGGCCGTCATGATTCCTTTGGTTCCACAGGAAATTTGGACCCCAAGGAAAGTTACCTCCGCTTTAGCCAAATTTGCCTTATGGGGACTCAGTTTAAGTCCTGACTTTGCCAGGAGTCCCAGCAGCTCTTTCAACCTCCATGGTTTCTGTATGCAAAAGCAGGTCATCCACGTATTGTACGAGGCATTCCGGCCGTGAGAACACACTCAGCACAGCCGCCAATGCCTGATGGAAATACGTGGGGCTGCTATGGAACCCCTGGGGCAGTACAGCAAACATGTACTGTTTGTCCCCCACCGTGAAAGCAAATTTGTACCGACACGACTCAGTGACTTCGATGGAGAAGAACCCGTTGGCAACATCGATGGTCGAGAATACGCGGCTTTTGCCACTTATTCTGGCCATGATGTCGGGAGTTTGGGCCACCACTGGGGCTGACATTGGGGTGTATTTGTTAAGGACACGGAGGTCTATGGTCAGCCTCCATGCGTTCGTGTCCTTTTTCTTAACTGGCCAGAGGGCATTGTTGCACTTTGAGTTGCCCTCAATGACCACACCCCTAGTCTTCAATTCAAGGACAGTGTCCATAATTGAATGGGTGGCCTCTGGTGGAAATCAATATTGGCGTTGAGGTGGAGTGTCAGGACCCTGTATGTCTACCAAAACGCCAATCAATCTGCCACAGTCATTCTTACTTTGGGCCCACAGATCAGGGTGCTTGTATACAATAGGCTCAAGGTCTGGATTGTGTGAGACCTCAGGCCACTTGTGCTCCAGCACATCAGTAGAGTTATCTACTGCTGGCAAAGGTGGTCCCAGACACTGGCGTTGAATGACAAACACCTTGGCTTGTCTGGGACCCTTCCACACAATGCAATTTGCCAGATCCAGGATCCACCCATTTTGTGTCATTACATCGGTTCCGATAATGTTATCAGTACCGGGGTAATACCACATGGGTATCCTGAGGGTAGTGCACCTGGTAATCTGAATGATTACCTCATCAATTCTGTGGGCCTTCACCCCCCCCTTGTTTGTGATCAAATCCGATCACCACACACTGAGGGCTGTTGGGGAGTAGATCATGTTTGATATTGGTAATGGAAATTTCCGCCCCAGTATCAAGCATGATTTCCGTTTCTTTATCTTTTATCGTGGCTTTTATATGGGGTCTCCCTGAAGGATCCAGTATGATTGGACATACTGGTGCCAATTCTTCAGGGACCCCTAATCCTCAGTCGATATCCACCAGACTCCCAGTAGGTATTTGTGTGGTACATACTGCCACTCTTGCGCTCTGTTCCTGATCCTTAGGTGTGGAATCTCTTGATTCCACGCCCCCTGGGACATTCATGACCGCCAAGCATTTTGGTGCTTGACCTGATGAATGTCCCAGATTCATATCAACCTGTTCCCCCACAGGCCTGGCAAAATATGCTTGACCTGATGAATGTCCCAGATTCATATTAACCTGTTCCCCCACAGGCCTGGCAAAATTAGGTTTCATCCTGAAACCGTTATTATTGCCATTTTTCTCCGAATTTGTCCAGTTATCTTTAACCACTGTGGACAATTTCTTTTTATGTGCCCCTCTTGTAAGCACAGGAAACAACTAAAGTTTCCTGCCCTTTCCAACGGTGGGGCGAACAGTTGATGCATACCTCGTGTGTTGTACCCGTTCGTCTTGCGACCTACAGTATACAGGCACACGCTTCCTCACTTTCACAGACTTCTTACTGAGCAGTATGTCTTGTCTACACTGCTCAATAATCATGGCTGCGTCCGTGAGGGATGGCTCCCTAGCTGCACTCAGCCGGATTGCAGTATCAAGATATGGGAACTTTTCCACTAACATGCGCACCATGCCTTGTGGAATCCCAATACCCTGATCTTTGGTAACCCTCCTGTACATTGCTTCAAACCGACTACACAATGATAAGGGTTCATCATGTATAGTAGGTTTGAACTTTGACAGGACCTCTGGAGTGACATCCCAATGACCCGTGGCCAGTCTCGTGAGTATGGAGAGGCGCTCCTCCTTATCATGAAACTGGCCATTCGTGGGTTGCATCCTCCCCGTTACCTCATACCTTTGATTAAGGTGTGTTGGTAACCATAATCTGAACAGCTCCATGCGATATTCCGGAGCCACTGAATATTTGTTACAGTGACCTTCGAAAATATCGCATGAAGCGAACGGATCTACATGGGGATCATATTTCGGGATCTCCTTGCAGATCCGTAACAGGAAGTTTATCCTTTCCATACTGGAATGGTTAGGATACACCTCTTCCTGTTTCTCCGGACGTGTTGGAGGATTGGAAGCGGAATATACCCCTCCACTTTCCTCTCCCCAACCATTGTCCTGTTCCTGGTAACGGTTGCTACTCCTATTCTCCCCGGGTGACGGGGTGAATCGTAGCGACCACTCCACCTGTCCCCTAGTGTCTACCACTGCGGATGTATGATCCATCGAAGACCTTGGCGCTGTCGCCGCTGTCTCCCCCTGTGCCGTTCCCGAAACACAAACTTGTTTCGTGGGCACCATACCGTTGGTACTAGGCCTGGACAAATTGGAGATTGCCCGCTGCAAGTCTGCAATGGTTTGCGTCTTTGCAGCCAGGTCCTCCCTCATCTGAACAATCAGGGCATCCGTAGATACCGTATTGTTCCTGTACTGATTAATCTCAGTGTACAGCCAGAGTAGCTCTCTGTCTATGTCAGAGAAGAGACTGTCCTTATCCGAGAGTCTCGACTCTAACACACAGATTTCTCTGCCCCTCTCGACTGTACACTGGGCCTCTTCTTGTAATTGAGCCTCTAGTGTGTGAATTCTTCTAAAGTTATCAACACAACAATTGCAGTGGAAGTTTGCTTTGTCCGCAACCTCCCCTGCCTTTCTTGTGCTGGCAAGTGTCTCTGTGTGTTCCGCTTTCCAAATGGTATCCTCATAGGAAAGAGGTAATGGGGGGTCGTTGGTGGGGTTAATGTAGTGGGGTTAATAGTGGGGAGGGATACTTAGTCCTTCCAGCTCGTTGCCTAGGGGATGCTCGTCGTCCTGTGGGGATGATCCTTCAGGGAGGGTGGGCGGCCGGCTCTCTTTCACCTTAGTGCAGGGCCTGCCGAACTTATATGTCCGGCCGCCCGCACTCCGTACCGACCACACAGCGGTGCGCAAGCGCGCACCACTGTGAAGGACATGTGGGCCGGCGCGGTGAGATGACGTCACCGCGCCTGCCCGCGCGTCCCTGCACGCGCGCCGCAGGGGCGCATGCACTTGCTGACAGGCGGGAGATCCTTTGATCTCCCGCCTGTAGCTCTCGGCATTCCGGACATCGCAATGGTAATTGCGATGCCGGAATGCACATAATAGAGGGAGCGGAGGTATCTCCTCTCTCTCTATTATGCTTAATTATCTCCAGCAGGGCTGCAGATAATTAGAACAAAAGGATTCAAATTCTTTAGAATTTGAATCCTTTTGAGTTCACCAGAATGACCGGACCTTGTCCGGTCATCCTGGCGCCTTCGCCCAGATTACATCAATGTGAATGCTTGGGGCACATTCACATTAATGCATCTGGGTCCATGTAGGGGGGGGGATTTATATGATATGGGGCTATATATGATAAGGGGGCATTATATGATTCAGGGGGCATATATAAGGGGGCATTATATGGGGCATATATATATATATATTCATATGATAAGGGGGCACATTATATTAAGGGGGCACATTATATGAATTCCCACAGGGGCATGAATGAGCCCCTGGGGAATATCAGAGGCGGATGGGTGCAGGTGCTGGGCACATCTGCACACATCGCCCTCTGAGGGGATTATGCACCGCTAATACATATATATATAAATATATAATCGAAGAAATAGGACTGCACTCCAGATATTGACGAAAAAATCAAGTGGTTTTATTCACCCATATTATGGCAAATCTTGGGTGAATAAAACCACTTGATTTTTTCGTCAATATCTGGAGTGCAGTCCTATTTCTTCGATTATATTATTGGGGACTGCCGTTATCCCCCTTGGATTTTGCACCCATTTTTTAGGTTGGTGCTCCCGCTGGATTTTCTTTTTCTATATATATATATATATATATATATGCATGCCCCAGTAGGCATGCATATATATATATGCATACCTGCCACCCTTCCTCAACACCTGGTCATTCAGGTTGTGCTCAGGTTTAGAACGTTTATGCCTCGCTTGAGGCTCTGATGGCACAGCGTGGAAACCACTCGGGTCTTGTTGTCAGCACATTGTCTGAAGAACTGCCATGCCAGGGAACTCCTTGGAGCTGGCTTTGGTGTGCTCGGTCCCTTGCTGCGGTGGGCAGTAGCAGGCGTACTGTCTAGGGGACGGCTGCTCCGCTTTTGCTCCCTGCTCCCTCTTTTGCTGTGCTGGTGGCTCTGTGCGACCACCGCCTCTTCCTCCGAACTACACAGGTCACTCGCATGACCTTGATTCCATGTGGGGTCGAGGACCTCATCGTCCTCCACATCATCTTCCACCCAGTCTTCACCCCTGCCCTCCTTGTCAGTCTGCACACTGCAGAAAGCCCCAGCAGTTGGCACCTGTATTTCTTCATCATCCTCCCATGTACTCATCCCGGTGCACTCAATCTCTCCCACTTCTGGGGCAGGGCTAGGTGGATGGCCCTGGGAAAGACTGCTAGCGGAGTCGTCAAGAAGCAGAAGAGACTGCTGCATGACTTGGGGCTCAGACTGCTTGGCTGATTTGCAAGGGGGTGAGGTGAAAGACTGATGGACATCGGCTGCAGGTGTCAACTCTGGTCTTTCAGCAGGAGACTGGGTGGGAGACAATGTGAAGGAACTGGAGGCACTGTCAGCAACCCAATCTACTATCGCCTGTACTTGTTCTGGCCTCACCATTTTGTAGAGCTGCATTCAAGCCTAATAAATAACGCTGAAGGCTCTGTCGCCTACTCGCACCTGAGAAACGTGTTTTATTTGTGCGTGTAGCAGGCACAGATCGACTACATCCCTGCAACAGGAGCTCCACCAGCAGCACCACGACCAGGGCCACGTCCCTTATTGGACGCTCTCCTTATTTTTTGCGCTCACCCACCGAAGTAACAGACATTTTTACTAAATTTAGTTCCCTGTCAGCAATGCAGAGCAGGGGTTTTTGTTTTTTCAACGGCAAAAATGGGTTAATGTCACCCACCAACGGAGCAGACTGTTCTTAGAAATTTTCGGTCCCTGTCACCTATGCAGAGCAGAGCAGGGGTTTTTCAACTGCAAAAATGGGTTAATGTCACCCACCAATGGAGCAGACGGTTTTTAGAAATTTTAGGTCCCTGTCACCTATGCAGAGCAGGGGTTTTTCAACTGCAAAAATTGGTTAATGTCACCCACCAATGGAACAGACAAATTTTTTTAAATTATTTCCCTGTCTGCTATGTAGAGCAGGGGTATAAATATGTCAACCCCTGAACTCACAGACGGATTACCTATATTATTGTCGCTGGCACATATGCAGGTGCAGGTGTACTTCACACAAAAATTGTTTTTGTCGCCCACCTAACACACGGATTAACCCCCTAATCTGTAACATCCTCCGTAGACATTTTCCAGTGATAGGTTTTGATGAAGGGTGGGGGGAAAAAGCAGCGGCAGGCATCAGATGCATTGCAAAAAAAGCACCAACTATAGGACAGAAAGTCAGTCCTAGCCTGTTTATGGAAAGCGCAAGGTGTGAACCGCTATGGCTAACCACGAAGGGAAACTTCAAATGTGGAAGTAAAAAATGTATTTGTTGCATGCACATGTCACTAGGTAAAGCTATTGTATCCACATCAAATGGCAGTGTACATAAAATGCGGCAATATATTAACTGTAATACGGAATATGTCGTTTATGTAATTACATGTCGTGTTTGCGCGTTGCAATATGTGGGATGTACAATCAATCAGCTCAAGGTGAGAATCCGTAAACACCTGAGCGACATCCCCCATGTTTCAGCAGCCACATCACACTTTGCGATAGTGACCAGGGGCGATATCTCTGCGTTTTGTGTGCAAGGTGTTGAAAGAGTCACGACTCCGATTAGAAGGAGACCGTAGACAAAAATTATACAGTCACGAAACATACTGGATGTTTAACCTTGGGACATGTATGCCTAAAGGATTGAATAGGAAGCATGACCTAACCTTACAATACAAATGACGTGGTTTTCTGAAGCTGGGAATCACTTCCCCACCTGATTGGAGGTGTTTTCTCCCGGTGATTAGTAGGTCAGGAACACCTGACATTGCTCCGGGACATAGAAACTGACCAATCAGACAGGAGAGGTGGTTCTCCATT
Organism: Bufo gargarizans; assembly: GCF_014858855.1. Taxonomy (NCBI): domain Eukaryota; kingdom Metazoa; phylum Chordata; class Amphibia; order Anura; family Bufonidae; genus Bufo; species Bufo gargarizans. Next base: position 35,428,161 of record NC_058080.1, read on the forward strand.
GTGTATTAGAAGGAGATTTTAAGTTTGTATATTTGTCTTGATGAAGGGCTAAGATGTAACAGCCCGAAACGCGTCACAGCATACTACTCTGCTTTTTATGTCTGTTTTTAAAAAAAGTGGAATAAAGAAGCCTTTTATTGTGAAGAGCTGGAATCTTTGTTCTTTTTAACACACGGATTAAGTATTAAATTATTATTATTTATTTTAGATGTTGCATTGCACCCACCAAAAAATTGCTGTAGGAAGGTCAGCCACAGAATGAACAGACAGATGAATGATCTTTCTGTGTCCGGTTGTATTGGACACTGATTATATTTCACTATCAGATTTGCAGCACAGGCCGCAAAGGTACTTTATGGATTTTTTCCCCCACAATTAAACAGATGGATTTACTGAATTGATTACACTCACTGTCACAGGGCGCTGGCGGCGTGCTTCTCCCCTCCTGCGCTGCCGGCGTCCTGGGATGACACGGCGGCAGTCACGCTTTCTGTGTCCTTCTGTAGCGCCTTGCGGGGAGCCGCTTAGCGCCCTGGTTGCCGAGGTAATGGGGGGCGGAGCGCACCCGGCCGCACGCTTCCTCTCTGTGCGGCCGGCGTCCCCCGTTCCTATAGTTACACTCAAGGGGGCTGAGGGGGGAGGTCATGTGGCGCTGGCCACGTCACATGACCTCTGCTCCTCACTATATAAACAGGCAACCTGCTAGCCTCAGGTTGCCTGTGATTTATTGTCCAAGGCTAGTTGTTATTGTGTACCCAGTGCTATTTGGATTTTGACCCGTGCCCGTTTTTGACCTGCTACTGTTTGCTCCTAAGTTCCAGACGTGACCTCTTGGCTTGACCTTCGGGTTGTGACCTGACCTGTTCTTGTTCATTCCTCTGGTACTTATTTACTCTACAGGTATTTGACCTCGGCTTCTCCTGACTATTCGCTGCTTTCTCTCCCTTTGTAATTCGTTGCTCTCTTGGTATTGACTTGGTCCGTTCACTATCCGTTGTTTGTCTTGTCTGTCCTCCCAGCACGTATTATAAGCTGGAGACTGCCGTCCAGTTGTCCCCTGTCAGCACATATTATAAGCTGGAGACTGTCGTCCAGTTGTCCCCTGTCAGCACATATTATAAGCTAGAGACTGACGTCCAGTTGTCCCCTGTCATCAGGACTTGTGAGGCAAGTAGGCAGGGCCAGGGGTGAGGGTGGAGCGCAGTGGTCACTTACCTTCCCCCTGTGTGTGCGTGAACGTGACCGTGACAGCACAGGGGTACTTTACAGAAGGAACCTATATGTAGCCCAAACAAGGTTTTAGGGCTCACCCCTAATCAAAGTATAGAAAACCAACCAGAAGGAGTGAGACAAATCTATTGCAAATAAAACTAGTAATACTAGAATAGTCCAAAAATCACATCATTTATTCGAAAATCACAAGAGGACACATGATCAACACAGGTCCCAAAAGAACAATTACCAAAGGTTACGATTAGGGATGAGCGAACCCGAACTGTATAGTTCGGGTTCGTACCGAATTTTGGGGTGTCCGTGACACGGACCCGAACCCGGACATTTTCGTAAAAGTCCGGGTTCGGGTTCGGTGTTCGTCGCTTTCTTGGCGCTTTTGTGACGCTTTCTTGGCGCTTTTTGAAAGGCTGCAAAGCAGCCAATCAACAAGCGTCATACTACTTGCCCCAAGAGGCCGTCACAGCCATGCCTACTATTGGCATGGCTGTGATTGGCCAGAGCACCATGTGACCCAGCCTCTATTTAAGCTGGAGTCACATAGCGCCGCCCGTCACTCTGCTCTGAATAGCGTAGGGAGAGGTTGCGGCTGCGACAGGAGGGCGAGATTAGGCTGATTAACTCCTCCAAAGCACTTGATTAATTGATCGATCTGCAGCTGTGGATCATTGAGCTGCTGATACTCAATTGCTCACTGTTTTTAGGCTGCCCAGACCGTTTGTCAGTCACTTTATTCTGGGGTGATCGGTGGCCATTTTGTGTCTTGTGCGGTGCTGCGACCAAGTGCATCCAAGCTGCGACCAAGTGCATTTAACCCTCAATGGTGTGGTTGTTTTTTGGCTAAAGCCTACATCAGGGTGAAGCTGTCACACCAAGTGCATTTAACCAGCAATAGTCTGTTCATTTTTTGGCCATATACTACATCAGGGGCAAGCTGCGCCCGTCACCAAGTGCATTTAACCCTCAGTAGTGTGGTTGGTCAAGCTGTGACACCAAGTGCATTTAACCAGCAATAGTCTGTTCATTTTTTGGCCATATACTACATCAGGGGCAAGCTGCGCCCGTCACCAAGTGCATTTAACCAGCAATAGTGTGGTTATTTTTTGGCCATATCCCAGTCTAATTCTGTCACTAAACCCATACCTGTCACCCAGCGCCTAAATACTAGGCCTCAAATTTATATCCCTCTAAATATGTCGTTACCGCTGTACTGTTGTGGCTGGGCAAGTTATTTAGTGTCCGTCAAAGCACATTTTTTGTTCAGGGTTGAAATACAATTCCCAATTTAGCAATTTCATAATTTAGTGGTTTCTGCTATATCAGAGCTATTTGAAATCTATCCCTAAAAGGGTATATAATATTCAAGGTGCACATAGGGTCATTTAGAATAACTTCACACACACCCGCTACTGTGCATTTCCAAGTCTAATTCTGTTACTAAATCCATACCGGTCACCCAGCGCCTAAATACTAGGCCTCAAATTTATATCCCGCTGAATTTGAATACAATACATTGGGCCAAATAATATTTTTGTTGTTGTGGTGAACGATAACAATGAGGAAAACATCTAGTAAGGGACGCGGACGTGGACATGGTCGTGGTGGTGTTAGTGGACCCTCTGGTGCTGGGAGAGGACGTGGCCGTTCTGCCACAGCCACACGTCCTAGTGTACCAACTACCTCAGGTCCCAGTAGCCGCCAGAATTTACAGCGATATATGGTGGGGCCCAATGCCGTTCTAAGGATGGTAAGGCCTGAGCAGGTACAGGCATTAGTCAATTGGGTGGCCGACAGTGGATCCAGCACGTTCACATTATCTCCCACCCAGTCTTCTGCAGAAAGCGCACAGATGGCGCCTGAAAACCAACCCCATCAGTCTGTCACATCACCCCCATGCATACCAGGGAAACAGTCTCAGCCTCAAGTTATGCAGCAGTCTCTTATGCTGTTTGAAGACTCCGCTTGCAGGGTTTCTCAAGGGCATCCACCTAGCTCTTCCCCAGCGGTGGAAGACATAGAATGCACTGACGCACAACCACTTATGTTTCCTGATGATGAGGACATGGGAATACCACCTCAGCACGTCTCTGATGATGACGAAACACAGGTGCCAACTGCTGCGTCTTTCTGCAGTGTGCAGACTGAACAGGAGGTCAGGGATCAAGACTGGGTGGAAGACGATGCAGGGGACGATGAGGTCCTAGACCCCACATGGAATGAAGGTCGTGCCACTGACTTTCACAGTTCGGAGGAAGAGGCAGTGGTGAGACCGAGCCAACAGCGTAGCAAAAGAGGGAGCAGTGGGCAAAAGCAGAACACCCGCCGCCAAGAGACTCCGCCTGCTACTGACCGCCGCCATCTGGGACCGAGCACCCCAAAGGCAGCTTCAAGGAGTTCCCTGGCATGGCACTTCTTCAAACAATGTGCTGACGACAAGACCCGAGTGGTTTGCACTCTGTGCCATCAGAGCCTGAAGCGAGGCATTAACGTTCTGAACCTTAGCACAACCTGCATGACCAGGCACCTGCATGCAAAGCATGAACTGCAGTGGAGTAAACACCTTAAAACCAAGGAAGTCACTCAGGCTCCCCCTGCTACCTCTTCTGCTGCTGCCGCCTCGGCCTCTTCTGCTGCTGCCGCCTCGGCCTCTTCCTCCGCCTCTGGAGGAACGTTGGCACCTGCCGCCCAGCAAACAGGGGATGTACCACCAACACCACCACCACCTCCGTCACCAAGCATCTCAACCATGTCACACGGCAGCGTTCAGCTCTCCATCTCACAAACATTTGAGAGAAAGCGTAACTTCCCACCTAGCCACCCTCGATCCCTGGCCCTGAATGCCAGCATTTCTAAACTACTGGCCTATGAAATGCTGTCATTCAGGCTGGTGGACACAGACAGCTTCAAACAGCTCATGTCGCTTGCTGTCCCACAGTATGTTGTTCCCAGCCGCCACTACTTCTCCAAGAGAGCCGTGCCTTCCCTGCACAACCAAGTATCCGATAAAATCAAGTGTGCACTGCGCAACGCCATCTGTAGCAAGGTCCACCTAACCACAGATACGTGGACCAGTAAGCACGGCCAGGGACGCTATATCTCCCTAACTGCACACTGGGTAAATGTAGTGGCAGCTGGGCCCCAGGCGGAGAGCTGTTTAGCGCACGTCCTTCCGCCGCCAAGGATCGCAGGGCAACATTCTTTGCCTCCTGTTGCCACCTCCTCCTTCTCGGCTTCCTCCTCCTCTTCTTCCACCTGCTCATCCAGTCAGCCACACACCTTCACCACCAACTTCAGCACAGCCCGGGGTAAACGTCAGCAGGCCATTCTGAAACTCATATGTTTGGGGGACAGGCCCCACACCGCACAGGAGTTGTGGTGGGGTATAGAACAACAGACCGACGAGTGGTTGCTGCCGGTGAGCCTCAAGCCCTACTAACATGGTGGAACAGTACGTGTGCACACCCCTCCACGTACTGACTGATGGTTCGGCCCCATTCAACTACTGGGTCTCTAAATTGTCCACGTGGCCAGAGCCAGCCTTTTATGCCTTGGAGGTGCTGGCCTGCCCGGCGGCCAGCGTTTTGTCTGAACGTGTATTCAGCACGGCAGGGGGCGTCATTACAGACAAACGCAGCCGCCTGTCTACAGCCAATGTGGACAAGCTGACGTTCATAAAAATGAACCAGGCATGGATCCCACAGGACTTGTCCGTCCCTTGTGCAGATTAGACATTAACTACCTCCCCATAACCATATATTATTGGACTCCAGGGCACTTCCTCATTCAATCCTATTTTTATTTTCATTTTACCATTATATTGCGAGGCTACCGAAATTTGAATGAACCTCTCCTCTGTCTGGGTGTTGGGGCCTAAATATATGCCAATGGACTGTTGCAGTGGTGGCTGACGTGAAGCCTGATTCTCTGCTATGACATGCAGACTAATTCTCTGCTGACATGAAGCCAGATCCTCTGTTATGGGACCTCTCTCCTCTGTCTGGGTGCTGGGCCTAAATATATGACAATGGTCTGTTACAGTGGTGGCTGACGTGAAGCCTCATTCTCTGCTATGACATGCAGACTTATTCTCTGCTGACATGAAGCCAGATTCTCTGTTACGGGACCTCTCTCCTCTGCCTGGGTGCTGGGCCTAAATTTATGAAAATGGACTGTTGCAGTGGTGGCTGACGTGAAGCCTCATTCTCTGCTATGACATGAAGACTGATTCTCTGCTGACATGAAGCCAGATTGTCTGTTACGGGACCTCTCTCCTCTGCCTGTGTGCTAGGCCTAAATATATGCCAATGGACTGTTGCAGTGGTGGCTGACGTGAAGCCTGATTCTCTGCTATGATATGCAGACTGATTCTCTGCTGACATGAAGCCAGATTCTCTGTTACGGGACCTCCCTCCTCTGCCTGGGTGCTGGGCCTAAATATATGCCAATGGACTGTTCCAGTGGTGGGTGACGTGAAGCCTCATTCTCTGCTATGATATGCAGACTGATTCTCTGCTGACATGAAGCCAGAGTCTCTGTTACGGGACCTCTCTCCTCTGCCTGGGTGCTGGGCCTAAATATATGCCAATGGACTGTTGCAGTGGTGGCTGACGTGAAGCCTGATTCTTTGCTATGACATGCAGACTGATTCTCTGCTGACATGAAGCCAGATTGTCTGTTACGGGACCTCTCTCCTCTGCCTGGGTGCTGGGCCTAAATATCTGACAATGGACTGTTGCATTGGTGGCTGACGTGAAGCCTGATTCTCTGCTATGATATGAAGACTGATTCTCTGCTGACATGAAGCCAGATTGTCTGTTACGGGACCTCTCTCCTCTGCCTGTGTGCTTGGCCTAAATTTATGACAATGGACTGTTGCAGTGGTGGCTGACGTGAAGCCTCATTCTCTGCTATGACATGCAGACTGATTCTCTGCTGACATGAAGACAGATTCTCTGTTACGGGACCTCTCTCCTCTGCCTGGGTGCCGGGGCCTAAATATCTGAGAATGGACTGTTCCAGTGGTGGGTGACGTGAAACCAGATTCTCTGCTATGGGACCTCTCTCCAATTGATTTTGGTTAATTTTTATTTATTTAATTTTTATTTTAATTCATTTCCCTATCCACATTTGTTTGCAGGGGATTTACCTACATGTTGCTGCCTTTTGCAGCCCTCTAGCCCTTTCCTGGGCTGTTTTACAGCCTTTTTAGTACCGAAAAGTTCGGGTCCCCATTGACTTCAATGAGGTTCGGGTTCGGGACGAAGTTCGGATCGGGTTCGGATCCCGAACCCGAACATTTCCGGGAAGTTCGGCCGAACTTCTCGAACCCGAACATCCAGGTGTTCGCTCAACTCTATTAACAAGTTCTGATATCAGATAGATTCTTCCCTATTCTCTGCCTCACAGCAGCAGCATCCTCTCCCTACACTAGTAACAGCAGAGTGACGGGCGGCGCTACGTGACTCCAGCTTATATAGAGCCTGGGTCACATGCTGCTCTGGCCAATCACAGCCATGCCATTAGTAGGCGTGGCTGTGATGGCTTCTAAGGTCAGACAGTTAAACGCTTGTTCATTGGCTGCCCTGCAGCCTTTCAAAAAGCTCCAATAAATCGCCGAACAACGAACTCAAACCCAAACTTTTACTGAAAAGTTCGGGTTCGGGTCCGTGGTCAAAAAATCGTAAAGTCCGGTACGAACCCAAACTTTACAGTTCGGGTTCGCTCAACCCTATTAAGATGTTTTTTGGGGGGTGGGATACCAAAAAGTCATTTTCCAGTTTTGCCATGAAGAGATTTGCATATTGCGTTGCCATTTTAGCAGCGCAGGCCGCTAAGATACTTTCTGACCCCCCAAATTTTTTTTTTTCCACCCACAATAAAATGGATTTAACTGATTATATGTCACTATCACAAATGCAGCACAGGGGTACTTTACAGAAAAAAATTTGAATATGTCACCCCCTGGGTCCCTGAACTCACAGACGGTATTATTTTCCCTTCCCCTGGCACATATGCAGTGCAGATGCACATAAAAAATGGGTATATGTTACCCAGGGCCGTACTGGGACAAAAAATAGGCCCGGGCATTTTTGACTGAGCAGCCCAATCACATGACCCCCAACAGGCCCCACCCCCTTGCAGTCTAGGGGCAGAGCCAAAACCGGAAGCACAATTGAGGGGCAGGGCCAGCCACCAGTAAGATAGGAAGGCTTCAACCAACATACAAGCTTCTTTGGGGGGTCCCCAGGTGACATTAGGGGTCTTAGAGACCCCTAATGTCTACATAAAGAGGACCTGCCAGTGTCCCTGTGCTATCACAATGGGGGGGGGTTGTCATCCCCCTATGTGATAGCAATAACATTAAGTGTAAAAAAAAAAAGAAAAAAAAAGTCACATACAAAGAAATGTAAAAAACGACAATTGTGGTACACGTTACATATCGCCACGAACGTTGGAGTGCGAGCAATATTTTTAGGCCCATCAATCACTGACAGCACTAAACTGATGAGCGGTAAAAGCTTGTAAATCATCTCCTATGGCCAATTTTGGGTATTGTAATTTTTTGAGGTTTCGTGGGCGCGCACGCAATTTTAAGGCTTCACATGTTTGGTGTCTTTTTACCCGACGTAACCCCGACTCTTATATTTTACCAAAAAATTGGGTAATAATAATTGTTTTATAATTTAATATGGGGAAATTTTTCAAAATTGACGGTAGTTTTTCCTTACTATAGTAAAAAATAAATACCACCAATAGAAAGCTCTATCTGTCCCCAAAAATTACATCAAATTCATTTCAGTACAGCGATGCAGCCTAGCCAGTAAGGGGGTTTAACAGAGCCAATAACCCCGCACAGATGCCCCAGAGCCAATAACCCCGCACAGATGCCCCAGAGCCAATAACCCCGCACAGATGCCCCAGAGCCAATAACCCCGCACAGATGCCCCAGAGCCAATAACCACGCACAGATGCCCCAGAGCCATTAACCCCGCACAGATGCCCCAGAGCCATTAACCCCGCACAGATACCCCAGAGCTGCCATATACCCCTGCAAAGATACCCCTACCTTGATTTGTGAAGGGATGACTCCAGCCTCAAGCTCCTCAGAGTGTCTCTCAAGCTGCTGCTTTCAGTCAGGGGCCACAGTCAGACACTGCATGCAACTCGGTTCCCTGCCGACACTGGCGCTCAGACTGGCCTGTCCGTTCTTCTCCTGGGCAGTGTGACTGAAGCTGTCTGCCAGAATTCCGCATGCAAGCCCCCCATGCCCCACCTGCCAGTGCAGGCCCTAATGTAAATGAGCTCCTCCCTCTCATTGCGCTGCTCAGAGGCAGAGCAGACAGAAGTAAACGAGCGCCGGTCTGTCAGGTACTAGCGCAGTATGCATCAGCCTGCTCAGAAATGACTGGGCCCCATAGCAAAAAAAATTTATGGGCCCCCCCCTCCCGGATCTCCCATGTGTGTTTTGCGGATCCGCACAAAACACGGACACTGGCAATGTACGTTCCACATTTTGCGGTACGCACATCGCCGACACTATATAGAAAATGCCTTTTCTTGTCCACAATTGCGGACAAGAATAGGAAATGTTCTATTTTGTCGGGATCGCAATTGCGGATGCGGGCAGGACATAGTGTGTCCCCATAGAAATGAATGGGTCCGCAATTCCGTTCTGCAAAATGCGGAACAGAATTGATGACTTGTGAATGGACCCTTACCCCTACACCATGCAGTACAGAATGCATTATAAAATCCATACCCCATGCCATACAATATACAGTATAGTTCATACCCCATGCCGTACAATATACAGTATACCCCATGCCATACAATATACAGTATAGTTCATACCCCATGCCGTACAATATACAGTATAATCCATACACCATGCCGTACAATATACAGTATAGTTCATACACAATGCCGTACAATATACAGTATAGTTCATACACCATGCCATACAATATACAGTATAGTTCATACACCATGCCGTACAATATACAGTATAGTTCATACCCCATGCCGTACAATATACAGTATAGTTCATACACCATGCCATGCAATATACAGTATAGTTCATACACCATGCCATGCAATATACAGTATAGTTCATACACCATGCTGTACAAAGTATAATCCATACACCATGTTGTACAATATACAGTATAGTTCATACCCCATGCCGTACAATATACAGTATAGTTCATACACCATGCCATGCAATATACAGTATAGTTCATACACCATGCCATGCAATATACAGTATAGTTCATACACCATGCCGTACAATATACAGTATAGTTCATACACCATGCTGTACACAGTATAATCCATACACCATGCCGTACAATATACAGTATAGTTCATACACCATGCCATACAATATACAGTATAGTTCATACCCCATGCCGTACAATATACAGTATAGTTCATACCCCATGCCGTACAATATACAGTATAGTTCATACACCATGCCGTACAATATACAGTATAGTTCATACACCATGCCATGCAATATACAGTATAGTTCATACACCATGCCATGCAATATACAGTATAGTTCATACACCATGCTGTACACAGTATAATCCATACACCATGCCGTACAATATACAGTATAGTTCATACACAATGCCGTACAATATACAGTATAGTTCATACACCATGCTGTACAATATACAGTATAGTTCATACACCATGCCGTACAATATACAGTATAGTTCATACACCATGCCATACAATATACAGTATAGTTCATACACCATGCCGTACAATATACAGTATAGTTCATACACCATGCCGTACAATATACAGTATAATCCATACACCATGCTGTACACAGTATAATCCATACCCCATGCCATACAATATACAGTATAGTTCATACACCATGCCGTACAATATACAGTATAGTTCATACACCATGCCATACAATATACAGTATAGTTCATACACCATGCCATACAATATACAGTATAGTTCATACACCATGCCGTACAATATACAGTATAGTTCATACACCATGCCATACAATATACAGTATAGTTCATACACCATGCTGTACTCAGTATAATCCATACCCCATGCCGTACAATATACAGTATAGTTCATACACCATGCCGTATAATATACAGTATAGTTCATACACCATGCCGTACAATATACAGTATAGTTTACACCATGCTGTACACAGTATAATCCATACCCCATGCCGTACAATATACAGTATAGTTCATACACCATGCTGTACTCAGTATAATCCATACCCCATGCCGTACAATATACAGTATAGTTCATACACCATGCTGTACTCAGTATAATCCATACCCCATGCCGTACAATATACAGTATAGTTCATACACCATGCCGTACAATATACAGTATAGTTCATACACCATGCCGTACAATATACAGTATAGTTCATACACCATGTTGTACACAGTATAGTTCATACACCATGCCGTACAATATACAGTATAGTTCATACACCATGCCGTACAATATACAGTATAGTTCATACACCATGCTGTACAATATACAGTATAGTTCATACACCATGCTGTACACAGTATAATCCATACCCCATGCCGTACAATATACAGTATAGTTCATACACCATGCCGTACAATATACAGTATAGTTCATACACCATGCTGTACACAGTATAATCCATACCCCATGCCGTACAATATACAGTATAGTTCATACACCATGCCATACAATATACAGTATAGTTCATACACCATGCTGTACACAGTATAATCCATACCCCATGCCGTACAATATATACAATAACCCCACAGTGTAGGTGTTATACTGTATAGTGTACGGCATGGTGTATAGATTATACTGTATAGTGTACGGCTTGGTGTATGGATTATTCTGTATATTGTATGGATTATTCTGTATATTGTACCGCATGGTGCAGGGATTATACTGTAGTCATCTATAGTGCCAGGGGCGGACACAGACAGCAGAGGGCCCCTGTAAAAAAAAGTGGCCTGGGCCCCCCACCCCCATGCCAAATTCTCAAACCTAGCCTATTCTATTCTAACATTACATACAGCAATACAAAACACACAGGGTAAGGCTATTCTCACACCTGTGGCAGTACGATCCGGCCACCTAATCCGGCAGAAAATGCAAGGAATCGACTGGGCACAAAGCACAGCATGAAGCGGTTTATGTCCCGCTGATTCTCTGCATTTTTCCCAGATTGTGGCCGGATCTCTGCCGTACCCCATTATAGTTAGTGGGCCGGCGGGCATTCTGTCTGCATCCAGCAGTGCCGGATCCAGTGAATTCTCAGCTGGAACAGCCGCCAGGATCACTAACGCAGATGTGACAGTAGCCTCATACAGCGCCCCATACCTCTTATATCCAGTGAGGTCTCCTCTGATGTAGATGTTCTCTTTCTTCATCTTCTCCATTCCGACCAGACCACCGTGATAACTTCTTTCAGCCATCTCACGTCTCTCCAGAGTTTGACAGACATCTTAGTTTCCTACTTTTCCATCATCCCCCAATTAACATCCCATCATGCACCCCCAATACTGAGAAGCTGTGCTCCCCAAAACTATACTGCAAAAAGAACTGTGCTAAACCGATGCTGTGCCAGGGTGCCCCCAAAGTAATGGTGCTCCCAAAGTCCCAACAATAGTAATTATTTCTTTAGTGCATTTAGTAGTAATAGTGCTGCTACAGTGCCCCCAACAGTAATTGTGTCCCACAAGTAATAATACTCCCATAGTCCTCCAGTTGTAATAAAGTCCACCATAATGCCCCGATAGTAATAATTCTCTTTATAATGTGTGACAGTAGTACCCCCCCTTATAATGTGCACCAGTACAAAAAATGCCCCGTTGTGTGGCAGTAAAAAAAGAAATACCTCCTCTTAAGGCCCCCAGTAGAACCAATGTGTGCCCTCATGTGTGCCCCCAGTGTGCCCTCCATAAAGTGTGCCCCCAGTGTGCCCTCATGTGTTCCAATGACCCGTACTGTGTGCCACTACAAAAAACACTTAGTGCCACCAGTTGAGCTTAGGTGCCCATAGTGACCTTATAATTTGTGCCAGTATAAAATACTCCTATATAGTCCCCCCAGAAGATGCCCCGATAGTGCTCCTTCCCCGTCTCCATAGTGCCCTCCATAATGTGGCACTATAAATGCCCCTTTAGACTGCCCCACATAGATACCCCCATAATGCTCCTTTCCTCCCTTCCCCATAGTGGCATCAAAATGGGTGCCAGTATTAAATGCCCCTATATAATGCCCTCATAGTCCTCTTGTCTTCCACTTCTCCATAGTGCCCACCTATAATGCGTGACAGTATATAAGGCCCCTAGTAGATGCCCCCATAGTGCTACTTCCCCTCTTCTCCATAGTGCCCCTCCATAATGTGCCAGTATATAGGGCCCCCATAGTGCTTCCCCTCTTCTCCATAGTGCCCCCCCATGTTGTGGCAGTATATAGGGCCACCATAGTGCTTCCCCTCTTCTCCATAGTGCCCCCCCATGTTGTGATATAGGGCCACTGTGGCGAAACCAACCTCGCCCTGGGTTTTGGAGGGGCCTGGTTGCCAGCCTCTTGCCCCAGTATTATGGCCCATACTAACTTTGAAGGAGAAAACAGACCGGCCAATGCTTGCGGCCGGCCAAATGTGACTTCCATGGAATTCGGGAACCCCTACTCGGATCTGGGTGATTTTTGGATATGTTGTTCACCCAGATCAGAGCTATCCATGGATGTATACATTATGGGGATGTGGCTTTGAGGTGTTTTCTGTGTGTTGGGAAAAATGTGTGTGTTCTGTCTGGTAGTGATTAAGTTAGCCCATTATGCTTGGTAATTGTATTTTGTGGATTGCGTCTCAGACAATGCCAGTGTGTTAGTTAATTGCGTCTCAGACAATGCCAGTGTGTTAGTTAATTGCGTCTCAGACAATGCCAGTGTGTTAGTTAATTGCGTCTCAGACAATGCCAGTGTGTTAGTTAATTGCGTCAAAGACAACGCTCATTGTATTTTGTTGATTGCGTTACAGACAGAGGGAAGAGCTGTTCCTGGCTCCTGTGGTGGTTTTGGTGTAGAGCGTAGTATTTTCCATTAGTATTTTCTGTACTGATTTCTGAGATAAAGAATATGTCTCCACTGGGTGTTTATTTTTAGGTGGCATGTAGGAACTCTTGTTCCTCAGGCCCAGGTTATCAATGGATAGGGGTCCTGGTGGGGTGATTGTGTCCGGTTGTGGCAATGGAGTTTCTTCAAAGTGAGTTTTGAGTCTTAATGTTCGATAAATTCTTTGCAGTTTCTGCTCCAATGTAAAGGTATTTAGTTTAGGTATGGGGCAAAATGACAGTCCCTTTTGTAAGACCGATATCTGTTCAGGTAGTAGGGTAGTGGATGAAATGTTTATAACTAAATTGCCCTCCTTACCTGGGAGCATGTCTGCATTGTCTGCAATCGTACGTCTTGATCTTCTGCCACCCCTCCTGGTCTTCCACGTCTTGATCCGCCTCGTCGATTGCCTAAAAAACGGGACGAATATCTGTAGTTGCCGGATCTGTCGCTGTCGGAATTCGATGAGCCGGAGTAGTGCGAACTTCGATATCCCCTGAAGCCTTGATTTTGTTCAACCTGTAATCTTCTGCGTCACGTATAAACTTCTGCCGTTTATTCTGTTCTGTATTTTTCTTGAATTGTTGTAATTGTTTCTCGATTCTTTCTTTTGCTTTTATTAGGTCCTCATCAGGAGTGGTAGAGGTTAGCTGTGTCTCAGTGGTCTCAATATTTTTGGACAATTCTCTGATTGAGGTCTGTAGTTCTTCTATTGTTAAGAGAATGAGGTCGAAGGAGCACTTATTCAGTGTACTTTCATAGCGCTCGCAGAATTCCTTCTTGTCAGCAAAGAGTGTGGGTCTCAGACGTGATCTCAGGCCTCTTAGGGTACGATTATTTTTGTAGTATTCAGTCAGCGTACTACAATGCAATTCCCATCCAATGAGACGTCTACAGTCACGTTCGTATTCACAGATTTTCATCTCATGGTTTGGTATATGTAGAAATTCGTTAGGTAAGTGGACCCCGGATACGATGCTTTCAGCTGTATTTGTATCATATGAAAATACATTTATCATATTTGGACGTAGGTGCAGGTTTCTCGCAGTGATCGTAGAATTTGAAAAAGATGGAGAACCGCACTCTACTTGTTGCCATGCACATTAACCTCCTTTCCCTAGACTACAACCAGCGCTGTGCCCATAGTACATAACAGTGGAACGCAGCGCACACGAAACGTCACTATTGGAACGCACACGTTCGTCCCAGACGTCACGTGACTTCCGATCACGTGACCGGAACTACCATCAAGCCCATACATTCTTAAATAGCGGCAGTGCGATCAAGACGCCACGCATCCAGCGCCCTGCAAGCCCACACACCCGTCTGAACAGGTATTGCCAACACTAACTGGTTCTAATGAAACTTTTATTCCTTACAGGTTATTGACAATGTGCATTGGACCACTATAGAAGATTACAAAGCGGGCCGCTAGGGGTGAAAACCGTAATATGTATTAGATTGTTCATTTGATACTATTGATTTCCATAATGTAGATTTATGCCACGTTCTCAGAGTATACATTTGAGCATAGATGTGGCTTCAACTAACTTCAGAGGCTTATTACTTACCAGGTGGCAGTTAACATGATCTCAGTATGTATTTACTATTATGTAATAAGAATAACAAGAATTCCCTACCATGGACTCTGTGGACTTCAGATTCTATGTATATTTGTCGTATTTGTTATGTAGCACCTATCCCTAGGACTCACACAGTGTAAACATATATTCCTATATGTATCTAGCTCTATTGTTACAGTAGTTATAATCCTGCTCATGTCGATTATTGTGTTATAGATAAAACCGCAGATGAAGGTCCTGCGCGACCGAAACGTCCGGTTTAAGAATACTGTTCATAATATTAAGATATACATTGGGCAAACGGATGATACTGCTATATATGATTTGAATGAATAAATCCCCCTTTAAATTGCAAATATCGAAAATTGTGTGCCTCAATTTTACTTTATGTATATTGGCTGCTCGCAGCCCTTGACTGGCATCAGAACTCAACAAGTAGATTTTATAAATCCTTCTGGGAGAGAAGCCCCTGGATGAGTGGGTGACAGAACTGGAGAGCCTGGTATGGAAGGAGCTTTGGCTAGACAACGCCTACCAGGCACTCTGGTGGTATGTGATTCGGCACTCCCCCTGGATGGCTGAGCATGACAGACCCGAGGGTGAGGATTATGATGGGCCTGGCCTGTTGTTTGAGGCCTTCGCAGAACCGGAATTCGGAGATGCTGGAGAGTCCCGGTTCTGGGATATCTATGACTACTGGGAGGCTATGCATGATTGGGCTACAGCGAGAGGGGTGAGACAAGACCTGGCATCTCTAGTGACAAAGGAGTGGGAGCTGGAGCAGGACTACCAATACTTCTTCAGCTCAATTCGGTCCCAAGAAACACTGCCAGAGAGCTGGGTGGCCGTCCCAGACCTACAACCCTACAGCTGGGAAGACCCGACTGAAGTATCCCCTGCTTCAGTACCAGCTACAGAGGTAGGGGACCTCATATACTGGTCCTGGGGGGAAACCCATATGTCAGGTGGAGATGGGACCAAGATCTCTCCACCGGCCCTACAGGGATGCTGGGCAGTCGGCCCAGATCCCCAACGGCAGACAGAGTTTCAGGGAGTAGGGACAGTTGGTCCTGCTCCCCAGCGGCAGTATGTTTTGCAGGGAGAGGAGAGCATCGTCTCCATTCCCCAGCGGCAGTGTACCTTGTAGGGAGAGGAGACAATCGGTCTCTCTCCCCAAAACACAGGAGGACAGCACCCCTAACTCCGATGGGGCAGATGGGACCGCAGTCTCTGCACCAGGCCTACCGGGATGCTGGACGGCTGGTACGGATCCCCCACCAACCCCGCAGGAATGCCAGGAGGAGGAGGTAAGCGATCCCTCCTCTCCACAGCTGATCCGCAACAAGGTCTTGGAGGCAAGATTCCCAGACCCCATCCCAGCGGAAGAGCTGGCATCTGGGCAGAGCGCAGTTGGCCTCTGCCCTCCCCTATCCTCTTGTTTAGAGGCTGACTCCTCACAGGCTACCCCAGCAGAAGAGCTGGCATCTGGTCAGAGCGCAGTTGGCCTCTGCCCTCCCCTATCCTCTTCTCCAGAGCCAGACTTCTCACAGGCTACCCCAGCAGAAGAGCTGGCATCTGGTCAGAGCGCAGTTGGCCTCTCCCCTCCCCTATCCTCTTCTCCAGAGCCAGACTTCTCACAGGCTACCCCAACAGAAGAGCTGGCATCTGGTCAGAGCGCATTTGGCCTCTGCCTTCCCCTATCCTCTTCTCCAGAGCTGGACTTCCCACAGGCTACCCCAGCGGAAGAGCTGGCATATGGGCAGAGCACATTCGGCCTCTGCCCTCCCCTATCCTCTTCTCCAGAGGCCCACTGGCTACCCCAGCGGAAGAGCTGGCATCTGGGCAGAGCGCAGTCGGCCTCTGCCCTCCCCTATCCTCTTTTCCAGAGTCGGGCTTCCCACAGGCTACCCCAGCGGAAGAGCTGGCATCTGGGCAGAGCGCAGTTGGCCTCTGCCCACCAAGTACCTACAGCTCCAAGCTAGAGAACACCAATGAAGCAAAGAGTAGCAGATGCCCACTCAACAGCTGAGAACGTACAGAACAGAGCCAGGCCCCAAAATTCAACAGGTCCAGTATTTGGTTGTGGGTGGACTGCCAGACTAACTCAGGTACCGACCGGCGTGAGGTCAGGTATCTGGTTAATCTTCCCTGGGAGGGGGAGATGTGTGGCGAAACCAACCTCGCCACTGGGTTTTGGAGGGGCCTGGTTGCCAGCCTCTTGCCTCAGGATTATGGCCCATATACTAACTTTGAAGGAGAAGACAGACCGGCCGCACAGCTTAAATCTGTGGAACTGTTTTGCGCAGGAAAGCCATGCTTGCGGCCGGCCAAATGTGACTTCCATGGAATTCGGGAACCCCTGCTCGGATCTGGGTGATTTTTGGATATGTTGTTCACCCAGATCAGAGCTATCCATGGATGGATACATTATGGGGATGTGTGGGGCTTTGAGGTGTTTTCTGTGTGTTGGGAAAAATGTGTGTGTTCTGTCTGGTAGTGATTAAGTTAGCCCATTATGCTTGGTAATTGTATTTTGTGGATTGCGTCTCAGACAATGCCAGTGTGTTAGTAATTGCGTCTCAGACAATGCCAGTGTGTTAGTTAATTGCGTCAAAGACAATGCTCATTGTATTTTGTTGATTGCGTTACAGACAGAGGGAAGGGGGTTTTGTGTACAATTGCTGGGAAGGTTTCAATACTGTAAATGCATGTGATTGGCTAATATATAAACTGTCACAGTCTTCTACAAGGGCCCCAGGGGGAGTGTCCCTTGCTAGGAGACCTGCATAAAAGGTTGAAAAATAACCCATTAAAGAGTTGCTGTTTTACATTTATTAGAGCCTCGTCTCATGTGTGTGGGGATTGCTATACGCTGAAGATTTGCTATACTCCCCTGGCTATCACTACTAGCACTTGTAAGAGCTGTTCCTGGCTCCTGTGGTGGTTTTGGTGTAGAGCGGTGTTAAGGGGGAATATTAATCACCAATATTATGCGAATATCGATAATTAATATTCCTAAATAGGAGGAGCCGTCTAGTGATGACTCCGCCTATTTATGCCTTTATATAATAAATACACAATACTTTCGCTATACTTTACACTAATCACTATACTAACTGCATGCGCCTTACTCACTACCGCTAACAAGTATACACTACACAAAGGGTACAAATATAATGGTATTTAATACACCAAGCACGCAATACAGTAATTACACAACACTAAATACACAATCCTAAACTACACTACACAGTCCCAAGTCCTCCCCAACTTGTAACTACAATTGTAATAATACACATACATACACTTTACCAGCAGCCCACCCAATCCTGGCAATATACTATCCCTACGGGGAATAACCAGGGGTTATTACGGAACAGGGGATATGAGGGATCTACAATCCTGGGGGAACACAGGGGATATTAGGATTATAGGGGCAGGAGAGGTTAAGGGTAACCAAGGGTTATACAGGGGGTGACTTGGCTGCTTCCAGGGTACAGGCTCATCAGGGATTATTGCTGCAGCCAGGGTTAGGGGATGGGTGGTACTCAGCCATTTCCAGGAGCATGTGGCCGCATGTGGCCTGTCTTCCTTCAGGGAGCTGTTCCCATCCCCTATGTCTCTGATTGTTATCCAGATTCCAAGAGACCCCACCTCTGTCCGGTTTGGGGTTTTATAGCCCAAAAGCAGCCCCCTCCTCCTTCTTCAACAGGAGGGTGATGACATCATCGTGGGGTCGTGTGACGGAATGCTAGAGCTGAAACAAAGGACTTCCTGCCCAAGCTGTAGGCCCCCAGCTGCTACATAACATCACACACTCCCACGTCATAAACGAACCAGGCTGATCAATATATATATATATATATATATATATATATAGGTACACATATACATACTACCCAACCTGAGGGCACTTAGGTATATACATCCATATAGATGTTTGGGGCACATCTACATGCATGTCCATATACACAATATCATAAATGGGCAGAAATAAGCCCACCTGCATATGGATATATTATACATAGAGATGTATGCTGACAAGGGGGCATACATACATCTCCATGTATACACCCATACCACCTGGACCAGCCCATGCAAAAGGGCCAATATACATGCATATATGTAAAGGCATATATACATATATATATATATATTTTTTTATTTATTAAATATTTCTTTATTGTTATACAAAACACATTAAATATACAGTATCTGACCGTCCAACGGGTCGTACAATAATCATTCAAATTAACTTTTTACCCCTACCGCCCCCCCAACCCCCACCCCGCCCAAGTGCATCACTATTTATAATAACAATATAAGGTACTATATATAATAACAATATATGGGTATATTTATTTTTCCTTTCCCCTTCTTCCACCCTCCCCCCTTTTCCCCTTTACAAATATCCCTTTGTTACCATCGTCTCAAAAATATCCATCTATAGATTGGATAAAATGTACAACTTTTTATTTACAGCCGTCAGAAAAAGATGAAAAAAAAAGGAAAGGAAAAACATTCCATTCTTATCCTATACATACCCAACTATTTTTACTCTCCAATTTACCATCCCCCCAAAGACGTGGGGGAGGGGGAGACGTGCAAAAAAAAAAAAAAAAAAAAAACCCTATCTATCCAGCCCTAAAGTAACCAGCACTTCCATATTTCATCTGTAATTTTTCCTTTTCTACTATGGCCCTCCATCACCCGTTCTTCTTTAATCATGTCCTCTACTGCTTTTCTCCACTGCCGAACTGTTGGAGGGTCAACCCCTACCCATTTCTTGAGTATTAAGAGTCTAGCTTGAAATAAAACCTTACTAAGGACCATACTTAAATCTCTATTTAAACCCAGATGTTCGATTGCCCCCAGAACACACGTCGTCGGATCCTCTGATATTTGAACCTTCAAGATTCGATATATAGTATCTGTTATTTCTGTCCAATATCTAAACAATCTGGGACATCTCCAGAAGCAATGCATTAAGTCAGCTCTCTCTCCCCCACATTTTATACAATCATCCGAGGATCTAACGCCCATTCTTTTTAATATCCATGGGGATCTATGCAACCTATGAACCATAAAAAATTGTGAAATCTTATGTGAACCCCTATTTGAAACTCGAGAATAGTTCTTTAATGCATCGTTCCATTTTTCTTCCGTAAAAAATTCCAGTTCGTTCTCCCATTTTTTCCTAGCTAATATTGTGACCCGTTTCTTTTTTCCCCCCATCAGTATCTTATATCTTTTTGCCGTTATTCCTCTTCTTTCACCCAGATTAGTAAATTTGTGTAATATCTCAGATCTTTCCATCTTATATTTATCCTCTTGCATAACTAACCTCAATGCATTCCTAAGCTGAAAGTATTTGTATATGTCCTTATACGGTATACCAAACTCTCTGACCATTGTATTAAAGTCTTTCAATTTACCCTGTTCAAATATCTGGTTTAAGTATTTCATCCCCTTTTTCTCCCAGTCGATATACATTTTAATCCCCTGCAGTTCCCTAAGGTTAATATTTTTCCATATAGGTGTATATTGCAAAAACCCTTTAATCTCTAGTATTTTTTTAATCTCCACCCATATATATTCCATTAAGTTTAAAACTCTATTTCCTGTATTATTTCTCCCCAGTGTACCCGATTCCAACACCTCTAAAAAGTTCCATTCTTCTTTCCATCCCAGTCTATTTACTACCTGACTACCCACCAGCCCATCCAAACTACTCTTTATTTGACCATATTGTGTAATTATATAATAGAAAAACCAATTCGGAACTGCAAGTCCACCTTCTCTCACTGGGAGTTGAAGTATCTCTCTCTTTATTCTGGGAATCTTACCTTTCCAAAGAAAATCTCCCATTAACCTATCAAGCAATCTAAAGGTATCCTGCGACAACCTGACTGGGGCATTTTGAAGGACATACATATATATTTAAATCCAAACTTCCCTCAACAAGCGGCGTGCTTGGAGTCCTCGGGAAGCACTGGGAGCATCCATCAATGGAGGTACCCGGTCGGGGTGCTAGGAGATCCGTTAGAGCCACAATAGTGCTTCCCCTCTTCTCCATAGTGCCCCCGTATTGTGCCAGTATATAGGGCCCCATAGTGCTTCCCCTCTTCTCCAAAGTGCCCCCCGTATTGTGCCAATATATAGGGCCCCATAGTGCTTCCCCTTTTCTCCATAGTGCCCCCCCATATTGTGCCAGTATATAGGGCCCCATAGTGCTTCCCCTCTTCTCCATAGTGCCCCCCATATTGTGCCAGTATATAGGCCCCCCATATTGTGCCAGTATATATGGCCCCATAGTGCTTCCTCTCTTCTCTATAGTGCAGACCCCCCCATATTGTGCCAGTATATAGGGCCCCATAGTGCTTCCCCTCTTCTGCATAGTGTCCCCCCATATTGTGCCAGTATATAGGGCCCCATAGTGCCCCCCCCCATATTGTGCCAGTATATAGGGCCCCATAGTGCTTCCCCTCTTCTCCATAGTGCCCCCTCATGTTATGCCAGCATATAGGGCCCCATAGTGCTTCCTCTCTTATCCATAGTGCCCCCCCATATTGTGCCAGTATATAGGCCCCCCCATATTGTGCCAGTAATATATGGCCCCATAGTGCTTCCCCTCTTCTCCATAGTGCCAACCTCCCATATTGTGCCAGTATATAGGGCCCCATAGTGCTTCCCCTCTTCTCCATAGTGCCAACCCCCCATATTGTGCCAGTATATAGGGCCCCATAGTGCTTCCCCTCTTCTCCATAGTGCCAACCACCCATATTGTGCCAGTATATAGGGCCCCATAGTGCTTCCCCTCTTCTCCATAGTGCCCCCCATATTGTGCCAGTATATAGGGCCCCCCATTTTGTGCCAGTATATAGGGCCCCATAGTGCTTCCCCTCTTCTCCATAGTGCCCCCCATGTTGTGCCAGTATATAGGGCCCCATAGTGCTTCCCCTTTCTCAATAGTGCCCCCCCATATTGTGCCAGTATATAGGCCCCCCCATATTGTGCCAGTATATATGGCCCCATAGTGCTTCCCCTCTTCTCCATAGTGCCGACCCCCCCATATTGTGCCAGTATATAGGGCCCCATAGTGCTTCCCCTCTTCTGCATAGTGCCCCCCCATATTGTGCCAGTATATAGGGCCCCATAGTGCTTCCCCTCTTCTCCATAGTGCCCCCCCATATTGTGCCAGTATATAGGCCCCCCATATTGTGGCCAGTATATCTGGCCCCATAGTGCTTCCCCTCTTCTCCATAGTGCCGACCCCCCCATATTGTGCCAGTATATAGGGCCCCATAGTGCTTCCCCTCTTCTGCAGTGTCCCCCCCATATTGTGCCAGTATATAGGGCCCCATAGTGCCCCCCCATATTGTGCCAGTATATAGGGCCCCCACCCCCCTTCTTTCCACAGTATAGTATAAAATGAAATAATAAAAAAAAATTATATACTTACCTCCATGCTGCTGTCAGCGATGCGATGCAGGCCCCTTCCGGCCTGTGTCCCGCGCTGTACGGCTTGGGCGGCGAGATGATGTACTCGCTCCGCCTTCACCTGCCTCTGATAGGCTACACTAGCCTATCAGAGGAATGGGCAAGGGAGATGCCTCTCCATTCATCTGTATCGCTGTCCTGACCTGAGGACAGTCGGCGGCCCGGGCCCCCAGTGGCGTAAGGCCCCATAGCCATTGCCTGTCCGAACACAATCAGGCTAATGCTAAGCTGATTGTGTTCGGCCAGGCCCACCGGGCGGCCCGGCCCACCGGGCAAATACCCGGTCTGCCCTATGGACAGTCTGGCCCTGATGTTACCCAATGAACTACAAGAACAGGATTAAATGATTGTCCCTGGCACATCCTCAATACTATGCTTTTATCTAACTGCTTCTCAGCATAATTAACATCGCTTCTCAGTGCAATATAACGTATACCTACCCCTATGCTATATATTGTGCATGAGGCATTAGTATACAATTTGATCAAAAAGCATAGGCCCACTCACCGCGACAAGGTTGCCTCCCTGAATGGGACCGAAAACTAAATTTGGCGCAGCACTGCACGGCCACCACCAGCATCGCCCCAGCAGCAGCATCGCCCCAGCAGGCAGCAGGACCCAGAAGCCAAACTGCACCCTCCGCTGTCTGGCAACGCCACCTTGGCACTGGGCCCCACCTGACAACGGGGCACAGTGGAAGCACATGGCAAAGGTAAAAGAGGAGGAAGAGGTTGCCAACGCAGCTGGGGCACCGACAGCACCTCAGAAGGCAGGGTTAGCATGGCCAAAATGTGGAAAAGCTTTGTAAGCCGGCCACAACAACAAACACCACCAGCTGATATGGAACGTCTTAGGAGGAGGCAGCATTTCAGCAACATGGTGGAGCAGTATGTGTGCACATGCCTACACGTACTGAATGACGGGTCTGCCCCCTTCTACTTCTGGGTCTCCAAATTGGGCAAATGGCCTGAGCTTGCCCTTTACACCTTGGAGGTGCTGGCCTGCCCTGCAGCCAGTGTATTATCTGAACGTTTAGCACGGCAGGAGGCGACATCACAGACAAGCGCAGCCGCCTATCCACAGCCAACGTGGACAAGCTCACGGTCATTAAAATGAACCAGGCATGGATCCCTCAGGACTTGTCTGTACCTTGTGCAGAATAGACAAGTATACCGCCACTAAGCAGCCATTGTTGTACTGCAGCGCAATTGCTCATTGTTGTATTTTTGATATTTCACACTCTTTTTAGGTGTACCCTAATTTAAAAAAATAAAAAAAATTCAATTTTAACCAAAAACCAGTGTTGGCTACCTTGTCCTCCTCCACCGCTGCTTCTACCTACACTGCCACATCCACCGCCTCCTCAATCTCCTACTCCATATGGACCTCCACCTCATACATCAAGATAATTTTTTTTAATTTGTACGTATTTTATTTTATGTCATTTCAATAATTTGTCTGTAAAATTGTCGGGTAAAATTTACCAATTTTTGGCTGTGATATACCCCTGCTCTATCTAGTGGACTGGTAAACAAATATCACTAATTTGTCTGTTACATTGTAAGGTGAAATTCATAAATTTTTGGCTGTGATATACCCCTGCTCTACCTAGTGGACAGGTTAATAAATGTCACTAATTTGTCTGTTACATTGTCGGGTGAAATTCACAAATTTTTGGCTGTGATATACCCCTGCTCTACCTAGTAGACAAGTTAATAAATTTCACTAATTTGTCTGTTACATTGTCGGGTGAAATTCACCAATTTTTGGCTGTGATATACCCCTGCTCTACCTAGTAGACAAGTTAATAAATGTCACTAATTTGTCTGTTACATTGTCGGGTGAAATTCACCAATTTTTGGCTGTGATATACCCCTGCTCTACCTAGTAGACAAGTTAATAAATTTCACTAATTTGTCTGGTACATTGTCGGGTGAAAGTCACCAATTTTTGGCTGTGATATACCCCTGCTCTACCTAGATTGAGAATATGCTCACCACTGACCCTATGATGCCCCCATCCCAGAGAAGTTTTATTTTAGAGTCTATACAGTTTATTTTAAATTATAATTATTTTAACTTTCAGGACACCATTTACCAACAATTTAATGGGACAGCAATGGGTACTAAATTTGCGCCAGCTTATGCGAATATCTGTATGGGGGCCTTTGAGAAAGAACACGGTTTCCTCACTCACCCGAATATTAGGTTTTATAAGAGGTATATTGATGACTTGATCCTCATATGGGATGGAGACTCCGATACTTTGTGCATCATTTGTCGATAACATTAACATAAATACTTGGAACATCACATTTACCTTGGAACACCACTCTTTCAAGGCCACTTTTCTGGACTTGGACCTAGAGACTATCAATAACACTATTACTACCAGAACACATTTTAAAAAAGTGGACACAAACAGTTATCTTGTTTTCAAGAGTTGCCACCATAACAGATGGAAAAATAATATTCCATACAGCCAGATGAGACGGATCCGGAGAAATTGCTCGGATGATGGAGTGCTGAAAGAACAGCTTGCCATCGTCAAAAAAAGGTTTTTAGACAAAGGCTACCCTAGGAATTTATTAAGGGAGTCAGAAAATAGGGTCCTAAAAACAAGTCAAAAGGAGAGTTTGGCAGGGAAGGTGTATAAACAAAGTGAGCATACAATTGTGAATTTAACCTTATAACACGCTATAATTCTCAACATTCTGAGATTAGAAAGATCCTTAATAAGCATTGGACTATTCTCCTGAAAGACCCCATCATAGGTAAAACGATTCCTAAACTTTCAAATCTTACCTACAGAAAAGCCCGTACTATAAAAAATATTATAGCACCCTCTCATCCCAAATTGTCTGTCATGGTCTTACCTTCTCACTGTTCTCCTTCGTTTGACATGTGCTGGCGGCCATCTTGGTTTCTGGGTTTCTTGTAGCCTCCCACCCTGCGGCTTCTCCTTCCCACTGGGAGGAGCTGGATGCCTAGCTCATATATATAGGAGGTCTGTGGCTTCAGTTCCTTGCTTGGTCCTCCTGTGTTCACATGCTTCTAAGACTGCTGCTGCTTCTGGTTCCTGATCCTGGCCTCGTCTGACTACCCCGTTGGTTCCTGATCCTGGCTTCGTCTGACTACCCCGTTGGTTCCTGATCCTGGCTTCGTCTGACTACCCCGTTGGTTCCTGATCCTGGCTTCGTCTGACTACCCTGCTGGTTCCTGATCCAGGCTTCGTCTGACTACCCTTCTGGTTCCTGACCTCTGTCTACGCAAGACCCTGCTTCGGTTTAGCCATCCGTTTGGACTTTTGCTTACGGCTTGCTTTTCAATAAAGCCTTCTTATTTTCCACTTATCTCTTGTTGTACGTCTGGTTCATGGTTCCATGACATTAGGACCAAGCCATGAATTCTGACGGTACAGGGCCATCCTCGCTACCTACACTGGTTGCCAGACTTGATCAGCAGGATCACCTGTTGGGTCGGTTCGCTGTGGCGTTGCAAACCCTGCTTGAACGCACGGCTCATTTCGCTTCCGTTGCCGATGGGTCGGTTGTCGCTCCTGGGCCCGTTCCTACTGCCGCTCCGGTTGTTGCGCCAGAGTCTACCCCGACACCTGTTGCTGCGCCTGCGGTGTCTCGGGGTATGACCGGTTCTGCCCCCCTTCCACAGCGCTTTGGGGGAGAGCCAACTCAGTGCCGAGGTTTCCTTAACCAGGTGGGCATTTATTTCGAGTTGCTGCCACATGCCTTTCCTACTGAGAGATCAAAGGTGGGCTTCTTGATCTCGCTGCTCTCGGACAAGGCCTTGGCCTGGGCCAGCCCTTTATGGGAGAACAACAATCCGGTGGTTGCCGAGTTTTCCGGTTTTGTTGCTTCTCTTCGGAAGGTATTCGATGTGCCGGCTCGTGCTGCCTCTGCTGCGAAGCTCCTTATGTCCATCAGACAGGGTTCACGATCCGTAGCTGAATACGCCATTGAGTTTCGTACCCTGGCAGCAGAGGTGGGCTGGAATAATGAGGCTCTGGTCGCTGCTTTCTCTCATGGTCTTTCGGATGCCTTGAAGGATGAGGTTGCAGCTAAGGACCTACCAGTGGAGCTCGAGTCTCTTATTTCTTTCCTGATTTTGATTGACACCAGACTCAGGGAGAGACCTTCCTTTAAGGAGAGCCTGCGGAGGTCTTCTAACAGATTGGCGCCTACGTTTGCTGTCCCACCCGTGCCTCCCTCTCCTCCCACGCCTCCTGGGGATGACTTGTCTGGGGGTGAACCCATGCAGCTGGGGTTTGCTCGCCTGTCCGAGGGGGAGAGGGTACTCCGGAGACGCGAGGGCCGATGCATGTACTGTGGTCTCGGTGGGCATTTTCGGTTGGCATGTCCGAACCGTCCGGGAAACGCTCGCACCTGAGATCCTGTCGGGGGCAGATCTTGGGTGGAGTCTCCTCGTCCCCGGTTTCCCGTGTTGACAAACCACTGATCACTGTTGTCCTCTCCTGGGTCGGGGGCTCGGTGACGACCCAGGCGTTGGTGGACTCTGGTGCTGGTGGTTTGTTCATTGATAGTGTGTTCGCTGCCGCCAATTCCATTCCTCTGCAGCCTCGAGGTTCCCCACTGGCTCTTGAGGCGATAGACGGCAGACCCCTTCTGCCGCCACACGTGACTCATGAGACCCTTCCAGTGGGGATAGCCATTGGTGCCGTTCACAGAGAGTCGGTCTGTTTCCAGGTGATTTCGTCTCCACACTACTCGGTGGTCTTGGGGTACCCCTGGCTCCAGAAGCATAATCCGACTTTCGATTGGAGATCGGCCGAGATCCTCTCGTGGTCACCGCAGTGTGGGGCTAGTTGCATCCATGGGCCTGTCAAGTTGCTGTGTACTTCCTCGGACTCTCTGTTGCCTCCTGAATACGAAGAGTACCGGGATGTATTCGATAAGGTGCGCGCGGTTGCCCTACCTCCGCACCGCCCATACGATTGTGCCATAGAGTTACAATCTGGTGCCGTTCCTCCTCGTGGCAAAGTCTATCCACTGTCGGTAGCGGAGAATGAGGCCATGGAGGAGTACGTGAGGGAGGCGCTTTCACGCGGACACATCCGCAAATCCTCGTCCCCGGCAGGGGCTGGATTTTTCTTTGTGAAAAAGAAGGGCGGTGAGTTGAGGCCTTGCATCGATTACAGGGGTCTCAATCGCATCACGATCAAGAACGCTTACCCGATACCCTTGATTTCCGAGCTGTTCGATCGCCTCAAAGGGGCCACGGTCTTTACCAAACTCGACCTGAGGGCGGCATATAACCTGGTAAGGATCAAGGCGGGCGATGAGTGGAAGACCGCGTTTAACACCAGGACCGGTCATTATGAATCCTTGGTTATGCCCTTTGGGTTGTGCAATGCGCCCGCAGTCTTCCAGGAATTCATCAACGATGTTTTCCGTGACCTGTTGCAGCAGTGTGTGGTGGTCTATTTGGATGACATCTTGGTATATTCTGAATCCATGGAGGCCCACATTATGGATGTCAGACGAGTGTTGCAACGGTTACGAGAGAACAGGCTGTTCGGTAAGCTTGAGAAATGCGAATTTCACCGATCCCAGGTAACCTTCTTAGGTTACATCATTTCCGCTGAGGGGTTCTCCATGGATCCTGAGAAGGTTTCGGCTGTCTTACAGTGGCCCCAGCCCAGTGGTCTCCGTGCCCTGCAGCGCTTTTTGGGCTTCGCCAATTATTATCGGAAGTTCATCAGGGACTTTTCTATGCTAGCCAAGCCGCTCACGGATCTGACCAGGAAGGGCAGTAATTTCCAGGTCTGGCCGCTCGAGGCCATCCGAGCGTTTGAGGCTCTAAAGTCCGCCTTTGTGTCGGCTCCGATTTTGTCGCATCCCAACCCTGGGTTGCCCTTTGTCCTCGAGGTAGACGCGTCTGAGACGGGAGTAGGCGCCCTCCTGTCTCAGCGTAGAACACCAGAGGGTCCTCTGCTTCCTTGTGGGTTTTACTCCCGGAAACTGTCTTCCGCGGAGTGCAACTATCAGATTGGTGACAGGGAGTTATTGGCCATCGTGCAGGCCCTTAAAGAATGGAGGCACTTGCTCGAGGGTTCGGTGGTTCCGGTTCTCATCCTGACGGACCACAAGAATCTGACCTACCTTTCTGAGGCCAAGAGATTGACACCACGTCAGGCCAGATGGGCTCTGTTCTTGTCACGTTTTAATTACGTGGTCTCCTACCTACCCGGTTCCAAGAACATCAGAGCGGATGCCTTATCACGGCAGTACTCCGAGCTGTCCGGGGAGGAGTCGATTCCGACTTCGGTCATACCTCCGAATCAGATCCTGGCCGCCATTCGCACCAGCCTGACCTCTCCCCTGGGTGAGCAGATTTTGGCGGCTCAATCTGGTGCTCCCTCTGGGAGACCCAACGGCAGGTGTTTTGTGCCTGAGGAGTTGCGCATTCGGTTGTTGCGAACCTACCATAACTCCAAGGCCGCGGGGCATCCTGGAAAGAATCAGCTGTCCTGGGCTGTTTCACGTCTGTTCTGGTGGCCTTCTCTACGTTCCGACATCGCCGCATATGTAGCGGCATGCTCCGTTTGTGCCCAGAGTAAGTCCCCTCGGCACCTTCCGTTGGGCCTTTTGCAACCCATAGCCACCGGGGAGCGCCCATGGTCACACCTGGGGATGGATTTCATTGTGGACCTCCCTGCATCCCGAGGCCATACGGTCATTCTCATGATTGTGGATCGGTTTTCCAAAATGTGCCACTGTGTTCCTCTCAAGAAGTTACCCTCTGCACAAGAGTTGGCCACGATTTTCGCCAGGGAGGTCTTCCGGTTGCACGGTTTGCCCAAGGAGATTGTGTCGGATCGGGGAAGTCAGTTTGTGTCCAGGTTCTGGCGCGCCTTTTGCTCCCAGTTGGGGATTCATCTCTCTTTCTCCTCGGCCTACCACCCTCAGTCCAATGGGGCCGCAGAACGATCCAATCAGGCCTTGGAGCAATTCCTTCGTTGCTATGTCTCCGATCACCAAGACAATTGGGTTGACCTCCTGCCTTGGGCTGAGTTTGCCAGGAACACGGCAGTGAACTCTTCCTCTGGGACGTCTCCCTTCATGGCCAATTATGGGTTCCAACCTGCCGTGTTACCGGAGGTATTCTCTCCCCAGGATATTCCGGCTGTGGAGGATCACCTTTCCGTCCTACGTGCTTCTTGGGTACAGATCCAGAGGTCCCTTGAGGTCTCTGCGCAGCGCCAGAGACTCCAGGCTGATCGCAGACGAGCGCCCGCTCCTTCCTACCAGGTCGGAGACCGTGTATGGTTGTCCACCCGCAACCTCAACCTTCGAGTGCCCACTCCCAAGCTGGCGCCTCGCTTTGTTGGTCCCTTCCGAGTGCTTCGCAGGGTAAACCCGGTAGCCTATGCCCTTGCGCTTCCTCCTGGCATGCGGATCTCCAACGTGTTTCATGTCTCCCTGTTGAAGCCATTGGTGTGTAATCGTTTCACTTCCTCGGTTCCTCGGCCCCGTCCGGTCCAAGTGGGCAATCGTGAGGAATATGAGGTGAGCAATATCCTGGACTCACGCCTGGTCCGCGGTCGGTTGCAGTTTTTGGTCCATTGGCGTGGTTATGGTCCAGAGGAGCGTTCCTGGGTTCCCTCCGCAGATGTCCATGCTCCTGCTTTGCTCCGAGCCTTCCACGCACGCTTCCCTCAGAAACCGTTCCTTACTCCGCGGAGGAGGGGCCCTTGAGGGGGAGGTACTGTCATGGTCTTACCTTCTCACTGTTCTCCTTCGTTTGACATGTGCTGGCGGCCATCTTGGTTTCTGGGTTTCTTGTAGCCTCCCACCCTGCGGCTTCTCCTTCCCACTGGGAGGAGCTGGATGCCTAGCTCATATATATAGGAGGTCTGTGGCTTCAGTTCCTTGCTTGGTCCTCCTGTGTTCACATGCTTCTAAGACTGCTGCTGCTTCTGGTTCCTGATCCTGGCCTCGTCTGACTACCCCGTTGGTTCCTGATCCTGGCTTCGTCTGACTACCCCGTTGGTTCCTGATCCTGGCTTCGTCTGACTACCCCGTTGGTTCCTGATCCTGGCTTCGTCTGACTACCCTGCTGGTTCCTGATCCAGGCTTCGTCTGACTACCCTTCTGGTTCCTGACCTCTGTCTACGCAAGACCCTGCTTCGGTTTAGCCATCCGTTTGGACTTTTGCTTACGGCTTGCTTTTCAATAAAGCCTTCTTATTTTCCACTTATCTCTTGTTGTACGTCTGGTTCATGGTTCCATGACATTGTCCCAAGATCCCATTCCTCTTATACCCCAAATTACTAAAACTACGAGAGCACACTTAAAATTAGGCTCATCCAAATGTGGCATCAAAAGATGTGAATGTTGTGCCATTATTCGTTGTGTGAGACGAGTCCAATTACCATTACTCAGAGAACAGATTACACTGCGTCACGCTATGAACTGTGGCGCCTCAAATGTGATTCACCTTCTTCAATGCCCATGTGACCTTTTATATGTAGGTAGAACCACTCAGTGTTTAGGAGAACGGATGAATAACCATCGTTCAAACATACGACGGAAAGTAGCTACCCATAGTGTGTCCCTCCATTTTTCACTATCTCATAATGGGGATCCATCTTTATTAAGGGTCACCCCCTCGAATGGATCCCACATTCCTGTAGAAATGAAATGTTCTGGATTTTTAAACTTAACACTTTGACACCTTTTGGGCTGAATGAGTCTCTAGAGTACACAAATTACTTATTGCTATGCATTTCATTTATATATATTTACTTTTTTTATTTATTTTTTTATTCATGTTTATGAGTATACACCATACTACTTTATATTATCATGTACTATGTCTGGTGTTTTCTTGTGTATAGGATAACACGGATATGTATTTATTTTGGCTATGACTGTGATTGTATGAAAATTTTAGTTATGATTACTGGGATTTTTATTGAATTCTATGTTTCTATTTATGATCTTATTATAGTGTTAATTTTATTGTCAATGGATTCCCTCTCTTTTCCATGTATATATGTAAGTGCTCAATGGGTCTCTGTGTGTATGTTTTTATATATACAGATCAAAATGGAGTTTATAAAGACTCTTCCCTAATGTCCCCCCGTAAGTGTATTGACATCCTCTCTTAGTGCCCCTCAGTAATTTATTGGTATTACATATTATCTTTAGCTATAATGATCATAATTTATAGATCTTGTGGACAATTCCTTATTATTTATATATAGTTCATAGCTTTTTCCTACATATACATTTTGATCTAGCCCCTATATGCACATGTATTCATTTGTCCCTATATTTATCCTCTAACTTTTCTTAATTTCATACTGAGGTCCCGATCAAATGGTTAATGTATAGTCAATCCAATTCCCGAGCATGCTTTAGCTTTAGTTGAGCGCATGCGCGCTGTGGTTCTTGCGTTCCAGCGATGCAATCCTTTTTTCCATCGGACTGGAAGTTAGTCGACTTCCGGTTGTAGTGCGTTCCAAGTGATGCGTTCCACCTCGGCCTACCGGAAGTTGGCGCACTTCCGCTTTTACCGAGGAACGAACGCTCCTAATCCGAAACTGCCCTATTATTGATGTTTTATTTATTTATTGCTAAATGTAAAGATAAGCTTTATTACTGGCCACCGGAGTGGGAATTATATATATTGGCCAATATAGTTCCTGACATTCTATGCGTTCCACAATGGAACGTATCACTTCCGGTTGGTTCCCGAAATCGGAAGTGAATGGTTTTAGGCTGGAATTATGTATTATATATGTTTGTGTATTACTGTCAGTGTGTTATATACTTTGCTCCTGATGAAGGGGATTGTTATTTCTCCCCAAAATGCGTTGAGTCATTTTATTGGAATAAAAAAAGATTGGCGAAGAATGGCTGTCCCACGTGCCGCATGTTCCCATCTTGGTACAATTGGAGCGCTGACGTCATATCTTCTACATACTACAGGTGTCCTTGGCTGGGGGGTTCTGCTCCAGGTGTCTTGAGCTTTATCCTGGTGGCACACCCCCTGTGAAGTGAGTGCATCCGGGTGTTTTTTAACCTTGATTTTAATTTCTATTTGAACTTATCACTTAATGAGTTTATATTATAATTCAATACTTCATTCAGGGTACGTGCTATGTTATCTCCTAAAATACTGCTAATATATAGTACATTCAGTAGGCTAATATATTGCTAATGTATCCACCTGGGAGTTAATATTTACCCTGAGGCTGGCGTATGGGCCACTAACACCAATGATAATATCTATTGCTGAGAGTGGCGCTTAATTGTGTTTATTTGCCCTTTTGTTTATCTTTTGGGTGAGGGTAAGGCCGTCTTGGGACTTCCTTCTTGGACGTTTCAGGCGCCCACGGCCCATCCTCTACCTAGTGGACAGGTTAATACATTTCACTAATTTGTCTGTTACATTGTCGGGTGAAATTCACCAATGTTTGGCTGTGATATACCCCTGCTCTACTTAGTGGACAAGGAAATACATTTCACTAATTCGTCTATTACATTCTTGGGTGACATTTTACCATTTTTACCACGTGGTACGCCGAGCACGGACCTCCAGGAGCGGTACAGTCGGGAGACAAGGTATTGCCTTCACCTCACTCTCCAGGAAAGAGGTAAAACACAGGGGCGTAGCTAGAAATGACTGGGCCCCATAGCAAAAAAAATTATGGGCCCCCCCTCCCGGATCTCCCACCCCCACATACCTATCGGACCTCCCACCCCTTACAGAGCTCCCACCCAAACACCCCTCCAGGACCTCCCACCCGAACATCCCCCTAAGTGTCATCCACAGATCCCCCCCTCAGTGTCGTCCACTAGATCCCCCCTTCAGTGTCGTCCACTAGATCCCCCCCTTCAGTGTCGTCCACTAGATCCCCCCCTTCAGTGTCGTCCACAGATCCCCCCCTTCAGTGTCCTCCACAGATCCCCCCCCTTCAGTGTCCTCCACAGATCCCCCCTTCAGTGTCCTCCACAGATCCCCCCCTTCAGTGTCCTCCACAGATCCCCCCCCTTTCAGTGTCCTCCACAGATCCCCCCCTTCAGTGTCCTCCACAGATCCCCCCTTCAGTTTCCTCCACAGATCCCCCCCCTTCAGTGTCCTCCACAGATCCCCCCCTTCAGTGTCCTCCACAGATCCCCCCCCTTCAGTGTCCTCCACAGATCCCCCCCTTCAGTGTCCTCCACAGATCCCCCCCTTCAGTGTCCTCCACAGATCCCCCCCTTCAGTGTCCTCCACAGATCCCCCCCTTCAGTGTCCTCCACAGATCCCCCCTTTCAGTGTCCTCCACAGATCCCCCCTTCAGTGTCCTCCACAGATCCCCCCCTTCAGTTTCCTCCACAGATCCCCCCCCCCAGTTTCCTCCACAGATCCCCCCCCCCACCCCACCAAGAGCCGCTTCCTACCTAATTTATTAACTGCACTTACTTGCCTCTGTGGAAATTGAAGAGAAGCGCCGTAATCTCGCACAGGCGCACTGGCAGAGGCCAGGAAGACGGTGCATGCGCACTTCGATGCCTCTGCCAGTGCGCCTGTGCGAGATTACGGCGCTTCTCTTCAATTTCCACAGAGGCAAGTGCAGTGCGGTCTGCGGCGCTGGTGCCAGCCTGGCTCCGCCTCCGCTACGCCCCCGTTCCGGCCCCCTCCACCGCGTCCGCCTACCTCATGTTCCGGCAGTGCTAGTGTGCTACAGTCCACTCACTGTCCTCTCCTGT
The DNA here is from genome assembly GCF_014858855.1 of Bufo gargarizans. Classification (NCBI taxonomy): domain Eukaryota; kingdom Metazoa; phylum Chordata; class Amphibia; order Anura; family Bufonidae; genus Bufo; species Bufo gargarizans. The sequence continues at coordinate 35,462,325 of NC_058080.1, forward strand.
CTCCTCCTTCCTTAGCTTCCGCCTTCCCCCCAGCCAGGCCCGAGCCGCGGACCGCCCGCGCCCCGCCCACTACACTGGGCGGGCGGTCGGGCCTGGCTGCTGGCTGCCTGTGTCAGACTCAGTGTAGTAATAAAAAAATAAAAAATGATGCGGTCCGGACGGGCCCCCAGTGGCGTAGGGCCCCATAGCCACTGCTATGGTTGCTATGGCGATCCCTACGCCACTGACTCCAGAAATACATCCAGGCCCCTCTTGAATTCCTTTATTGCAATCACCATCACCACCTCCTCAGGCAGAGAGCTCCATAGTCTCACTGCTCTTACCGTAAAGAGTCCATAGTCTCACTGCTCTTACAGTATAGAGTCCATAGTCTCACTGCTCTTACAGTATAGAGTCCATAGTCTCACTGCTCTTACAGTAAAGAGTCCATAGTCTCACTGCTCTTACAGTATAGAGTCCATAGTCTCACTGCTCTTACAGTAAAGAGTCCATAGTCTCACCAATCTTACAGTATAGAGTCCATAGTCTTACTGCTCTTACAGTATAGAGTCCATAGTCTCACTGCTCTTACAGTACAGAGTCCATAGTCTCACTGCTCTTACAGTATAGAGTCCATAGTCTCACTGCTCTTACAGTATAGAGTCCATAGTCTCACTGCTCTTACAGTATAGAGTCCATAGTCTCACTGCTCTTACAGTATAGAGTCCATAGTCTCACTGCTCTTACAGTACAGAGTCCATAGTCTCACTGCTCTTACAGTATAGAGTCCATAGTCTCACCGCTCTTACAGTAAAGAGTCCATAGTCTTACTGCTCTTACAGTATAGAGTCCATAGTCTCACTGCTCTTACAGTATAGAGTCCATAGTCTCACTGCTCTTACAGTAAAGAGTCCATAGTCTCACCAATCTTACAGTATAGAGTCCATAGTCTCACTGCTCTTACAGTATAGAGTCCATAGTCTCACTGCTCTTACAGTACAGAGTCCATAGTCTCACTGCTCTTACAGTATAGAGTCCATAGTCTCACTGCTCTTACAGTATAGAGTCCATAGTCTCACTGCTCTTACAGTATAGAGTCCATAGTCTCACTGCTCTTACAGTATAGAGTCCATAGTCTCACTGCTCTTACAGTACAGAGTCCATAGTCTCACTGCTCTTACAGTATAGAGTCCATAGTCTCACCGCTCTTACAGTAAAGAGTCCATAGTCTCACTGCTCTTACAGTATAGAGTCCATAGTCTCACTGCTCTTACAGTACAGAGTCCATAGTCTCACTGCTCTTACAGTACAGAGTCCATAGTCTCACTGCTCTTACCGCCGTACAGAGTCCACAGTCTCACTGCTCTTACAGTATAGAGTCCATAGTCTCACTGCTCTTACAGTATAGAGTCCATAGTCTCACTGCTCTTACAGTATAGAGTCCATAGTCTCACTGCTCTTACAGTACAGAGTCCATAGTCTCACTGCTCTTACAGTATAGAGTCCATAGTCTCACTGCTCTTACAGTACAGAGTCCATAGTCTCACTGCTCTTACAGTAATAGAGTCCATAGTCTCACCTGCTCTTACAGTATAGAGTCCATAGTCTCACTGCTCTTACAGTATAGAGTCCATAGTCTCACTGCTCTTACAGTATAGAGTCCATAGTCCTCACTGCTCTTACAGTAAGAGAGTCCATAGTCTCACTGCTCTTACAGTATAGTAGTCCATAGTCTCACTGCTCTTACAGTAAAGAGTCCATAGTCCTCACTGCATCTTACAGTATAGAGTCCATAGTCTCACTGCTCTTACAGTATAGAGTCCATAGTCTCACTGCATCTTACCGTAAAGAGTCCATAGTCTCACTGCTCTTACAGTATAGAGTCCATAGTCTCACTGCTCCTTACAGTATACGAGTCCATAGTCTCACTGCTCTTACAGTATAGAGTCATAGTCTCACTGCTCTTACAGTATAGAGTCCATAGTCTCACTGCTCTTACAGTACAGAGTCCATAGTCTCACTGCTCTTACAGTATAGAGTCCATAGTCTCACTGCTCTTACAGTATAGAGTCCATAGTCTCACTGCTCTTACAGTATAGAGTCCATAGTCTCACTGCTCTTACAGTAAAGAGTCCATAGTCTCACTGCTCTTACAGTATAGAGTCCATAGTCTCACTGCTCTTACAGTAATAGAGTCCATAGTCTCTCACCGGCTCTTACAGTATAGAGTCCATAGTCCTCACTGCTCTTACAGTATAGAGTCCATAGTCTCACTGCTCTTACAGTACAGAGTCCATAGTCTCACTGCTCTTACAGTACAGAGTCCATAGTCTCACTGCTCTTACAGTACAGAGTCCATAGTCTCACTGCTCTTACAGTATAGAGTCCATAGTCTCACTGCTCTTACAGTATAGAGTCCATAGTCTCACTGCTCTTACAGTATAGAGTCCATAGTCTCACTGCTCTTACAGTATAGAGTCCATAGTCTCACTGCTCTTACAGTAAGAGTCCATAGTCTCACCTGCTCTTACAGTATAGAGTCCATAGTCTCACTGCTCTTACAGTATAGAGTCCATAGTCTCACTGCTCTTACAGTATAGAGTCCCATAGTCTCACTGCTCTTACAGTATAGAGTCCATAGTCTCACTGCTCTTACAGTATAGAGTCCATAGTCCTACAGTATAGAGTCCATAGCTATTACAGTATAGAGTCCATAGTCTCACTGCTCTTACAGTATCAGAGTCCTTATTCTCACTGCTCTTACAGTACTAGAGTCCATAGTCTCACTGCTCTTACAGTATAGAGTCCCATAGTCTCACTGCTCTTACAGTATAGAGTCCATAGTCTCACTGCTCTACAGTATAAGAGTCCATAGTCTCACTGCTCTACAGTATAGAGTCCATAGTCTCACTGCTCTACAGTAAAGAGTCCATAGTCTCACTGCTCTTACAGTATAGAGTCCATAGTCTCACCTGCTCTTACAGTAAAGAGTCCATAGTCTCACTGATCTTACAGTATAGAGTCCATAGTCTCACTGCTCCTTACAGTATAGAGTCCATAGTCTCATGCTCTTACAGTACAGAGTCCATAGTCTCACTGCTCTTACAGCGTACAGAGTCCATAGTCCTCACTGCTCGTACAGTATAGAGTCCATAGTCTCACTGCTCTTACAGTATAGAGTCCATAGTCTCACTGCTCTTACAGTATAGAGTCCATAGTCTCACTGCTCTTACAGTAAAGAGTCCATAGTCTCACTGCTCTTACAGTATAGAGTCCATAGTCTCACTGCTCTTACAGTATAGAGTCCATAGTCTCACTGCTCTTACAGTATAGAGTCCATAGTCTCACTGCTCTTACAGTAAAGAGTCCAAGTCTCACTGCTCTTACAGTATAGAGTCCATAGTCTCACTGCTCTTACAGTAAGAGTCCATAGTCTCACTGCTCTTACAGTATAGAGTCCATAGTCTCACTGCTCTTACAGTAAGAGTCCATAGTCTCACTGCTCTTACAGTAGAGTCCATAGTCTCACTGCTCTTACAGTAATAGAGTCCATAGTCTCACTGCTCTTACAGTATAGAGTCCATAGTCTCACTGCTCTTACGTATAGAGTCCATAGTCTCACTGCTCTTACAGTAAGAGTCCATAGTCTCACTGCTCTTACAGTAAGAGTCCATAGTCTCACTGCTCTTACAGTATAGAGTCCATAGTCTCACTGCTCTTACAGTATAGAGTCCATAGTCTCTCACTGCTCTTACAGTATAGAGTCCATAGTCTCACCTGCTCTTACAGTAAGAGTCCATAGTCTCACTGCTCTTACAGTATAGAGTCCATAGTCTCACTGCTCTTACAGTAAAGAGTCCATAGTCTCACTGCTCTTACAGTATAGAGTCCATAGTCTCACTGCTCTTACAGTAAAGAGTCCATAGTCTCACTGCTCTTACAGTAAGAGTCCATAGTCTCACTGCTCTTACAGTAAAGAGTCCATAGTCTCACTGCTCTTACAGTATAGAGTCCATAGTCTCACTGCTCTTACAGTAAAGAGTCCATAGTCCTCACTGCTCTTACAGTAAAGAGTCCATAGTCTCACTGCTCTTACAGTATAGAGTCCATAGTCTCACTGCTCTTACAGTATAGAGTCCATAGTCCTCACTGCTCTTACAGTATAGAGTCCATAGTCCTCACTGCTCTTACAGTATAGAGTCCATAGTCTCACTGCTCTTACAGTATAGAGTCCCATAGTCTCACTGCTCTTACAGTATAGAGTCCATAGTCTCACTGCTCTTACAGTATAGAGTCCATAGTCTCACTGCTCTTACAGTATAGAGTCCATAGTCTCACTGCTCTTACAGTATAGAGTCCATAGTCTCACTCTCTGCTCTTACAGTAAAGAGTCCATAGTCCACTGCTCTTACAGTATAAGTCCATAGTCTCACTGCTCTTACAGTATAGAGTCCATAGTCTCACTGCTCTTACAGTATAAGAGTCCATAGTCTCACTGCTCTTACAGTATAGAGTCCATAGTCTCACTGCTCTTACAGTAAGAGTCCATAGTCTCACTGCTCTTACAGTAAAGTCCATAGTCTCACTGCTCTTACAGTAAAGAGTCCATAGTCTCACTGCTCTTACAGTATAGAGTCCATAGTCTCACTGCTCTTACAGTACAGAGTCCATAGTCTCACTGCTCTTACAGTATAGAGTCCATAGTCTCACTGCTCTTACAGTAAGAGTCCATAGTCTCACTGCTCTTACAGTAAGAGTCCATAGTCCCTGCTCTTACAGTATAGAGTCCATAGTCTCACTGCTCTTACAGTAGAGTCCATAGTCTCACTGCTCTTACAGTATAGAGTCCATAGTCTCACTGCTCTTACAGTATAGAGTCCATAGTCTCACTGCTCTTACAGTAAGAGTCCATAGTCTCACTGCTCTTACAGTATAGAGTCCATAGTCTCACTGCTCTTACAGTAAGAGTCCATAGTCTCACTGCTCTTACAGTAGAGTCCATAGTCTCACTGCTCTTACAGTAAGAGTCCTAGTCTCACTGCTCTTACAGTATAGAGTCCATAGTCTCACTGCTCTTACAGTATAGAGTCCATAGTCTCACTGCTCTTACAGTAGAGTCCATAGTCTCACTGCTCTTACAGTATAGAGTCCATAGTCTCACTGCTCTTACAGTATAGAGTCCATAGTCTCACTGCTCTTACAGTATAGAGTCCATAGTCTCACTGCTCTTACAGTATAGAGTCCATAGTCTCACTGCTCTTACAGTAAGAGTCCATAGTCTCTCAGCTCTTACAGTAGAGTCCATAGTCTCACCGCTCTTACATAGAGTCCATAGTCTCACTGCTCTTACAGTATAGAGTCCATAGTCTCACTGCTCTTACAGTATAGAGTCCATCTCACTGCTCTTACAGTATAGAGTCCATAGTCTCACTGCTCTTACAGTATAGAGTCCATAGTCTCACTGCTCTTACAGTAGAGTCCATAGTCTCACTGCTCTTGTGAGTCCATAGTCTCACTGCTCTTACAGTATGAGTCCACAGTCTCACTGCTCTTACAGTAAAGAGTCCATAGTCTCACTGCTCTTACAGTATAGAGTCCTAGTCTCACTCTGCCTTAGTATAGAGTCCATGTCTCACTGCTCTTACAGTATAGAGTCCATAGTCTCACTGCTCTTACAGTATAGAGTCCATAGCTCCACC